>NC_057766.1:21697970-22297970 GCF_010389155.1 Erigeron canadensis | reverse complement strand
TGCTATTGGACTAGATGGAAACTTTTGGCTTTCCATTGCCTTTATTTTGCTTTTTCCCAAAGCAACAGGAATCAACGGATTTTAGAAGTCTTTACCAATAACCGTTTGCTATTGGACTAGATGGAAACTTTTGGCTTTCCATTGCCTTTATTTTGCTTTTTCCGAAAGCAACAGGGATCAACGGATTTTAGAAGTCTTTACCAATAACCGTTTGCTATTAGACTAGATGGAAACTTTTGGCCACCTGCTGACAAGATCTTTAAATCTCTTTTCATCTAGGGGTTTTGTGAAGATATCAACGAGTTGATCATCAGTGGGGATAAAATAAATTTCAACATCCCCTTTCATGACGTGGTCACGTATGAAATGATACCTAATGTCTGTATGTTTGGTTTTGGAATGTTGAACAGGATTATGTGTGATAGCAATCGCACTTGTGTTGTCACACATAATGGGAATCTTAGTGTAGTCTAAGTCATAGTCAGCGAGTTGGTGTTTCATCCAGAGGACTTGTGCACAGCAACTCGCTGCCGACACATATTCAGCTTCAGCAGTGGAGATGGACACTGTATGCTGTTTCTTACTTGACCAACTAGTTAATCTCCCCCCCAACAGTTGACATCCTCCACTGGTACTCTTACGATCTAACATGCAGCCAACATAGTCAGAATCAAAGTAGGCAACAAGGTCAAAATTGGACTCCTTGGGATACCAAAGACCTAAGGTCATGGTACCTTTCAGGTTTTTGAAGATTCGCTTAACAGCAAGAAGATGAGATTCTCTAGGAGATGCTTCATATTTTGCACATAAGCAAGTAGCAAACATGATATCAGGACGACTCGTTGTAAGATACATTAGCGAGCCAATCATCCCACGATAGTGAGTGGGGTTCACATGCTTACCATCAGGATCAGCATGGAGATTATTGGGAGGAGACATGGGAGTTGGCTTTGGAGAAATATCAGACATATCAAATTTAGCCAACATGTCTCGAATATACTTTTCCTGATTGATAAAAATACCATCAGCAATCTGTCGTATTTGCAAACCAAGAAAAAATGTTAATTCTCCCATCATACTCATTTCAAAATGAGATGACATAAGGGAGCTAAACTTTTTGCATAGTTTAGTGCTTGAGGATCCAAAAATAATGTCATCAACATAAATTTGGACATATAGTATATGAGCACCTTTTCGAAAGATGAAAAGAGTGCTGTCAATGGATCCTCGCTGAAAGTTGTTCAAGAGGAGAAATTCTGAGAGGGTGTCGTACCAAGCCCTAGAGGCTTGTTTAAGACCGTATAGGGCCTTATAAAGACGATAGACATGATGTGGCTTGGCTGGATCTTCAAAACCAGGTGGCTGCTCGACATAGACTTCTTCATCGAGTTTTCCATTTAGGAAGGCACTCTTAACATCCATTTGATAGACCTTGAAGTCTCGATAAGCAGCATGTGCCAAAAATAAGCGTATAGCTTCTAATCTGGCCACTGGAGCAAAGGTTTCATCAAAGTCGACTCCTTCTTCTTGAAGATAACCTTGTGCAACCAGCCTAGCCTTGTTGCGTATAACAACACGTCTTCGTCCATTTTATTTCTATATACCCATTTGGTACCAATAGGTTCCTTACCATGTAGTAAAGGAACTAAAAACCAGACGTGCTGTCGTTGAAATTGAGTGAGTTCCTCTTGCATGGCAGCAACCCAAGAGGGATCAGCCATTGCCTCACCAATATTTTTGGCAGTGATCATTGACAAGAAGTTTACATAAAGACATGTGTTTCTTGTCGCTGATCGAGTGACAATACCCTGCTGAGGATCACCAATGACTTGGTGAGCGGGGTGTGATGGTCCTTTAATGCACTGCTTGTGTTTTAATTAACAAACTTATAATGTAAATACGAAATAACAATGACAGAGATGAGAGGTAAAGAACTTTGTTTAGTTATATGTATTTCAACTAAACGATGAAAACATGGATGGTTGTTTGATAACAACAATAAACAATAAACAGAAAAATATGTTAAGTTTTTGAACACACAAAAACTTAACAAATTACTTAGAGAAAATAAGGTAAACTGTGGAACACACCAACCAGTGTGGTGGCTTGGTCAAGTGATTCCTTTTATAGGCAGATAAGGAATCACATGACTATCCTAGTAGATGTTGACACATGAAGGTTGTCAACTATCTATTGGTGGATCATTCAGATCTGCAGAAGCCTCTTTTCTTCATCTTGTTTGTTTCCAAAAACGGTATGAAAGAGAAACTTCACTGCACCGAAGTGGTACAAGGTCACATGTCTTCATCTTGATCTTTCAACACGTGTCCTTGGGACCATTCTTCTAATCTTCAAATTCCCGCTCATATTTGACTAACAAATACTGGACGGTGAGTCATTGAAATTATCCTTTAGACTTTGAAGATCGAATATGCTTGCAGATGTGTGAGCTCGCTGACAGATCGCTGAATGAGCCACTCGCTGAGTTCCTCAGCAATCCCTGATCCAACAATCTTCCCCTATTCGCTGAGGAGACTTAGCTGAATAGAGGGCTTGCACTAACAAACATTTGACAAGGGATTTTTGATACAATGCTGATTTTATATATGACAAATATGTTACAAAATATCAACATTACAATATCTATAAGCAATCTATTCCCACATGCATTCTTCCTTGGCCTTAATTAAATCTGCATCATTTTGTCGTTCAGGCTTCAGCAGCTCTCTATCAATCAGCTTTACAAACTCTTGATTGTTAGAGGATTTGATGCAGTATTTCCTTATCTTCACCAGAAAAGCCGAGGAAGCGATGCCAATCTCATTTGTTCGAAAGAACAGTTCATGACCATGAACGTTGCAAAAACACAAACCTCCCAGCTTTTCATCATATTCTCCATCAATGAAGAGAGTTCTTGATGGCATCTTTAAGTTAAGAAGTGGCTCTTCTTCATTGTTAGATTTAGGGACAGCTCTGAGAATGGAAGGGAGCTGAGAGACTGCTTGGCCAGCAGCTGTCCTCTTGGTGCCACTTCTTGGTTGTTGGGGAGAAAGAGGAGGATAAGGATGTCTGGCAGAGCTAAGCAGCGAATCTTTCACTTTGTATTTTCGCTCTTTGCTTCGAATGTCTTTGATTTGCTCTCCAGCCATCTTGAGTAGAGGATCAAATTGAGGAGTCTTCTTATCTTTGATAAGCTTGAAGATCTCTATCCATTCAGTTGGCCCAAGTGTTGAAGGTTTGACATTTTTCAGATTGAACAGCTTGGGCATTCCTCTTCTTTGGATACACAAATTCATACCTTGCTGAGTGAGAGTAGGAGTTACCTTGAGAATTTCTTCTTCTCTTTGTCTGATCTCTCTTGTCTTAAGGTAAGCTGCCTGACTCTCCTCCAAGGTTTTGGCTTTCTTTGCAAAGAATTGCTCCTCATTCCTCTTGAGAGCAGCCAAACCCAATTTTCTTATGTCCTCGTCAGCGCCTTGTAATTCTTCATTCACAATTTGCTCACTGATGAATTTAGCTGACAGCTCTTCTTCTTTCTTTTTGCTTAGTCTTTCATGCTGAGCTACAACTTCTTCTGGAGAAAGATCAGTGGAGGAAGTTGTTGATTTCGAAAAGGCTCCAGACATTAATTTTTTTTGCTGACGAGGTTTGGGTGGCTTGCCTTGAGAAACCATGACTGCTTTACCCTTTTCAGCAAATTTCTTTTCAAGGGCAGCATGGAACTCGGGAGTTGGTTTGAACGAAGATACATTTATTGGCCTCGCTGGCACCACTTCAGCAGGCTTTTGAACAACTTCAGTAAGACCAGCTGGCATCTCCTCAGCTGTCTTCTCAATACCTTCTTCATTTGCCTTCTCCCCCTCAACATCACCTTTCTCAGCTTCATTATCATTTGCTTGTCCCCCCTCAACATTTTCAGTTGGGGTTTCCTCAGCTGTTTTCTCCCTCTTGGAAGTAGCTGAGGGACTTGCTACTTCCACATGCTGCTTTTTGAGGAGCCCAACATTTCTCCCATCATACCTTTGAGGGAGGCCACTTCATCTTCCAGATGCTTTGTTCTGCTAACAGATTCATGAAGCAATTGTTTGTCCACAGCAATCTGGAAGGGAGTGCGGGAAAAGATTTGAGCTTTGAGAGATGAGATTTCAGTGGTGAGAGTGGAGAGGAAATTTTCTTGAGATTTTGGAGAGAGAAGAGATAGAGGAATCGAGTTTATGAAGTTGGGCGGTGAAGAGAATGTTAGATTGAGAGAGTTGATTGAGAGAGGATAAGAGTCCAGGCACTTCAGTGACATTCGTTGCATTTAGTTCAGAGGTGAGTTTGGCAAGCGAAGCAGAAATTTGAGAGTTGGAAGTGCTGACCCTCTTCATACTTTGTTCCAACAACAGTTGGTTTCTTTTGAGGAGAGTTTCATGAGACTTGTGCTGCAAGTGGTGTTCCTTGATGATGCCAAACACTTTGTCTTTTAACTCAGCCATCTCATCTATCATTTCATCATTCCCAGTTATCAACTTCAAAAATTGAGCATGAGCATCAGCATTTAACTCAGCAATCTTGTCTACCAGCCAGCCATATAAATAACCCTGTCTGTTTCCTTGGCTTTGGCAGATTTGCACTCTCCTTAATAGTTTGTGCAGCTGACATGTTTCAACATAGTCAAGACCTGGCACGTTGACAGCAGTAAAGGCAGTCTGGAGATCTTCATCAGCAGAGGGAACCTTGAGGGCCTTTAAAGAGACTGGATATCGAGTACAAGGAACCCTGAAGAAATCCGGATGATGCAAAGGAGGTACTTCCATAATAATCTCATCATCCACCTCCTCAGCTTCGACATACACTGTTGGCTTCATTTTCACAATCTTGCACATCATTATTCTCATCTGAAGCTCAGCATCATCCAATTCAAGTTCGAACTCTCCAAAGTGACCATCTAGTTCAAACTCAACAGTGGGCTTTGGAGAGAACCTTGGAGGAGGTGGCATGTCATCAATAGACTCTAGGACATCTTCAAAATGTTTAGGAGAAGAAATAAGCACATATCCCAAGTCTTCATCTAAAAACCCACTCACTACATCTTCCTCACTTTCTTCAGCAGCAGCGAGTGTGATTTCAGCTTCATCATTTAATGGGTCGAACTCGCTGCCTGCTTTTTCATCAGTCAAATTACCAAAAATATATGTCTCGGTCCCTGCAAAAGCAGTTTCCGAGACAGAAGTAGATTGGGGGTTAAGGGAACCTGGTTCCTCAACCTCAGTGTGTTGTTCCACCAAGATATCATCGGCCGTAGAGGGTGTTGACTCTAGTATCACCTGTGATCTGGCTGCTGTCAACGACTCAGAGGGTATTTGAAGAGAAGAGGGAATATTTATTTGGGGTGGATTTGGACTAAGACCTCTAGTGGGTTGGGGTGACCCAATATCTTCACCAACCTCTCCTACAGAAATTTGAGGTGGCTGCTTGCTGCTCCCGTTTAACTCGTCAACAGCCTGTTGGGAGGCTGTTGATGGGGTGGCTGGGGTACTATCATCCTTGGGCGTAGAGGACTTCCTAACCTTTGGTTTGCCCTTTGAATCGCTTCGCTTTCGTTTTGGGACGACAGCGGAGGGTGAAGATTGTAGATTTTTAGTTGGGGACGCTGCCTTAGGAATAGTTTTGGTCTTTTTAAAGGCTTTGTAGGTCACTGGGGGGTTTATTAGCGAACCAGCCTCAGAAGGCATTTTGGCGTCCGCAGCGACCGTATCAGCCACTTCATCAGAAAGAAGTGCTACCTCCCAGTCGCTGCTTTTGGGGTATAAAGAAGAGTTTAGAGAGAAGAGTACCTCTTTTATGTGTGGAGTGAGGCGAGCAACCAAGTGTTCAGCAGGTTGCTTATAGATGTTGCTGCCGACCCGTGCAACTTGTATCGTGGCAGCATTTGGCAGATCATACTCGTCACCCAACGCCTCTTTGAAGATGAGGGAGAAAATTCTCACAAAGGGCACTGTGTGAGATCTGTTGTTCAGCGAGACCTTGTTCTTCATATCGTTGAAGATCAACAAGGCAAAATCTACAAAGCTTCCTTCTGCTAAGGCATGAATAATAGGCATCGAAGTAGAAGACGCCTGATTATATGACCCAGAGTTACCACCCATGCACTGAATCACATGGGTGAATAGAACCCTCCATATCCCTGGGAGATTTTGTTTAAGAGGATTGCTAGGGATGGCCGGAGGGTTCCTCAAGTTGTGATTGTACCCGATGGAAGGCATGGTTGCCTTCCACTCGTCATCTCCAGCAGCTTCCACAAATACATTGTTCTCATCTTCTTGTGGGAAGCGAAGAGTACGGCGTAATGACGCTGGAGTGATAGAGATGGACTTTGTTCCTTCCCGAACAGTACCCACTATAGACTGGGTGGACTCATCATAGTTACACGTCCACCAGAATTCATGAAGAAGATGAACATAAATCTTCTCCGGATCTGCCATTATACAGTGACTGGCAGGGGAAGCATGAATGAAATCAAGTATTGGCTTATATCCTTTTGTACCTTTCGGTACTTCAGACGAGCCGAGATGGTTATTAGGTTTAACAACCATCTCAGAAGCATTGAAAGAGATCTTTGAAGATTTTACAATATTAGCAGATGGAGAAAAGGAAGAAGAATTTAGATAAGACTTTTGAGTGGTGGCGGAAGCAGATGGAGTTTGAGAAGATGAAGCCATTTTAAAGTTTAGAGAGAAAGAACAATATGAAGATGTAGAGAACGGAGAAAGCAGAGATGATGATTTTGAGAAGATTAAGAATTTTTGAGAGATTTGAAGAGAATGAATAGTTGAAAGAAAGCATGAAAAAGGAAGTATGGGTATGAAATTGTATATATAGGGTGTGGTGAAGGAATGTGATTGGTCAGAAATGAAAAGACAAAAGAGAGTTTTTCTCTCTCCTCATTTTCAACATCTACAGTTGCTTAACAACTGTAACCCTATATTTATTTATGTATATAAAACCCTTTGTGAGTAACGTTTTAAAAAAGAAAAAAAGATATTTTCAAAATACTTGAGTATGCGCCGTATGCGTCTGACAGATACAGACCAACAGAGGCATAGTCATGGTCTCAAGTGGACAGATGACGTACTTGAGTAAAAACAAGTGGGTAACCTTTTGTAAACATGTATAATATGTGGCACAAAAGACTGCCACGTCATCAACATAGTTACATCCGAAATAGTGAGTTTCAGATCCAGTCCTATGTTTTATTTAATATGTTTTATTTTATTTAATAGAACATGTCTCAGCGAACGTATCGATAAGAACATATTTTAAACAAGATATCAGCGAGCATATGACACACATATGGTCGCTGAGATACAATTTTCGGCAAATTGTCAGCCATCAACGGATTTTAGGAGTCTTTACCAATAACCTTTTGCTATTGGACTAGATGGAAACTTTTGGCTTTCCATTGCCTTTATTTTGCTTTTTCCCAAAGCAACAGGGATCAACGGATTTTATATGTCTTTACCAATAACCGTTTGCTATTGGACTAGATGGAAACTTTTGGCTTTCCATTGCCTTTATTTTGCTTTTTCCCAAAGCAACAGGGATCAACGGATTTTATATGTCTTTACCAATAACCGTTTGCTATTGGACTAGATGGAAACTTTTGGCTTTCCATTGCCTTTATTTTGCTTTTTCCCAAAGCAACAGGGATCAACGGATTTTATAAGTCTTTACCAATAACCGTTTGCTATTGGACTAGATGGAAACTTTTGGCTTTCCATTGCCTTTATTTTGTTTTTATCGCAAGTAAGACAAACTTAAACTTGCTGACACCAAGTAAGCTTACACATGACATGTAAGTTAGATAGTTGAGTCACCATTCAACATTCCCAACCCGCTGACAAGATCTTTAAATCTCTTCTCATCTAAGGGTTTTGTGAAGATGTCAGCGAGTTGATCATCAGTGGGGATGAAATAAATTTCAACATCCCCTTTCATGACGTGGTCACGTATGAAATGATACCTAATGTCTATGTGTTTGGTTTTGGAATGTTGAACAGGATTATGTGTGATAGCAATCGCACTTGTGTTGTCACATATAATGGGAATCTTAGTGTAATCTAAATCATAGTCAGCGAGTTGGTGTTTCATCCAGAGGACTTGTGCACAGCAACTCGCTGCCGACACATATTCTGCTTCAGCAGTGGAGATGGACACTGTGTGCTGTTTCTTACTAGACCAACTAGTTAATCTCCTCCCCAACAGTTGACATCCTCTACTGGTACTCTTACGATCTAACATGCAACCAGCATAGTCAGAGTCAGAGTACGCAACAAGATCAAAATTTGACTCCCTGGGAGACCAAAGACCTAAGGTCATAGTGCCCTTCAGATATTTGAAGATGCGTTTGACAGCAAGAAGATGAGACTCTCGAGGAGATGCTTGATATCTTGCACATAAGCAAGTAGCAAACATGATATCAGGACGACTCGCTGTAAGATACATTAGCGAGCCAATCATCCCACGATAGTGAGTGGGGTTCACATGCTTACCATCAGGATCAGCATGGAGATTATTGGGAGGAGACATGGGGGTTGGCTTTGGAGAAATGTCAGACATATCAAACGTAGCCAACATGTCTCGGATATACTTTTCCTGGTTGATAAAAATACCATCAGTGAGCTGACGTATTTGCAACCCAAGAAAGAAGGTTAATTCTCCCATCATACTCATTTCAAAGTGAGATGACATTAGAGAGCTAAACTTTTTGCATAGTTTAGTGCTCGAGGATCCAAAGATAATGTCATCAACATAAATTTGGACATATAGTATATGAGCACCTTTTCGAAAGATGAAAAGAGTGCTATCAATGGATCCTCGCTGAAAGTTGTTAGAGAAAAGAAATTCTGAGAGAGTGTCGTACCAAGCCCTGGGGGCTTGTTTAAAACCGTATAAGGCCTTATAGAGACGATAAACATGATGTGAATTGGCTGGATCTTCAAAACCAGGTGGCTGCTCGACATAGACTTCTTCATCGAGTTTTCCATTTAGGAAGGCACTCTTAACATCCATTTGATAGACCTTGAAGTCTCGATAAGCAGCATGTGCCAAGAATAAGCGTATGGCTTCTAATCTGGCCACTGGAGCAAAGGTTTCATCAAAGTCAACTCCTTCTTCTTGAAGATAACCTTGTGCCACCAGCCTAGCCTTGTTGCGTACAACAACACCATCTTCATCCATTTTATTCCTATAAACCCACTTAGTTCCAATGGGTTCTTTGCCAGGAGGAAGAGGAACTAAAAACCAAACATGTTGTCTTTTGAATTGAGTTAGTTCTTCTTGCATGGCAGCAACCAAAGATGGGTCAACCATGGCTTCTCCAATATTCTTAGGAGTTATCATTGACAAGAAATTAACATAAAGACATGTGTTTCTAGTCGCTGATCTAGTCACAATGCCCTGCTGAGGGTCACCAATAATCTGGTGAGCAGGATGACTTGAAGTCCATTTAAGTGATGGAACACTTGATGAACCTAGAGTGGCAGCTGAAGATATTTGTGAGGGATCAGCAGGAGAAGAATAAGAGGAGAAATCAATGGTTATTGAAGGATCAAGAGAAGCTTGATCAGTGGAGCCAATTGTCTGATTTAAGTTATCAATGATGGGGTCATCAGCACACACTATGTCTTCAGTGTAAGCTGAAGCATCATGAAACTCTTCATCAGCAGAGTCATCAACTTGCACATCATCAGCCAGTGATCTAGGTTTGGCTGATGCTGCATGGATTGACCTTAAGGTAGGCTCAACTGGCTCAATCGTATAGATATGAGCAGCAACTTGCTCCAACTCAGGGTCTGCTGAACTATCCTCAGTGAGTTGCTGATCAAGAGGAGGCGAGCAAGAAGCATCGACATATGAGTCAGCATCCTCCATAGGAGGATTAATGAACTCATTGAAGATCTCTACAGAGGAAGATGGTTGGATATCTCTAAGAGCAGAAAAGCTTTCATCAAAAGTGACATGAATTGATTCATCCACTTTTTGAAGACGAGTATTGAATACTCTAAAAGCTTTGCTAATAGAAGAGTATCCAACAAAATAACCATCATCAGCTTTAGGATCAAATTTTCCTAAATGATCCTTATTATTTGGAATAAAGACAGGACATCCAAATACATGAAAGTATTTGATTTGAGGTTTCTTTCCTCTTAAAACTTCATAAGCAGTTTTGTCATGTCTTTTGACAATAAGACATCTATTTTGGGTGTGACAAGCAGTGTTGACTGCTTCATCCCAAAACCTACTGGGAAGAGAGGACTCACTGAGCATAGTGCGTGCTGCCTCTATAAGAGTTCTATTTCTCCTTTCAGCAACACCGTTTTGCTCAGGAGTTCTAGTGGAAGAGAAGTTTTGTGAGATCCCTTGATCAGCGCAAAAAGTTTCAAGAGTGTGATTTCTAAACTCAGTGCCATGATCACTTCTGAGTTCTTTGACCCTTATGCTGTTGAGATTTTCCATTTTCTTGATGAATTTGATGATTTCATCAGCAGCATCACTCTTGGAATTAAGGAAAATTGTCCAAGTATATCGTGAATATTCATCCACAATCACTAAAGTGTATCTGCTACCCTTTAGACTTTGGACATTCACTGGACCAAAAAGGTCCATGTGATGAAGGTGAAAACAACTCTTAACAGAGTTGGCTTGTTTAGTTTTAAAAGTAGCTCTATGGCATTTGCCTTTTTCACAAGCACCACAGATCCCTAATAGAAGCTTTAATACCTACTTTCCTAATAGAAACTTTAATACCTTCTTTCTTATTCAAATACCTATTTTACAGAAAATTAGTTAAATAACTTAACCAATTAAAAATCTGCACATTTCTGTAAAGATTTGTGTAAAATTGTTGTTAATGCTGTTCTGATTCTCTTTTGAAATGGAAAATGGTGAATCGTTAAATGTTAGTTATGCAAAATTAAAGTATACTTACAGAGCAAGCATAATATACTTATACAATAACAAAAGGATCATAATTGGAAGATAAATGAAAGGAAAATACAGGCAGTACTATTTCAGCAAAACTTTGAGATATAACAACCACAAAACAAAGTTGTAACGCCAATGTAAAACGACAATACATATGAATTGAAATCCGCTTGATGAAATAAAAGTTGTGACACTACACGCGATACATATGAAATCTGACTGATGAACAAAACACATAAGGCATAAAATCCTGCATAAAGAAAAACCATATAATATTGTGAGAACACATAGTTATGCAAAAAAAGGCTTAAGGCCACCCGTTAAATACTGGGCGTATTAAGTGACTAAATGTATAGTAATATCTGTATCTTAAATAAAATATACAAAATTGACGATTATTCTTGTTTATTAAGTCAAAAAAAAAATATAAAATTTAACTTAATTATTAAGTTTATTACGTAAAAAGTAAACGGAGCCTACTTACCGATAATAAGTATACCTTGTGGCATGAAGGAAAAGAATTTCAATACAAAATGAACCATACGCCCATACCACACTAAAAATGATGAGTCTATCATTTAACTTTAGTAACGTTTTTTTACAAGAAAAAACATTGCTATTCCTAACCATTTTTTTCTAATCTTAAGAACCATAGAATAAAACTAGTTTGAAAACCTAAAAATTCAGATATCCTCCTTACGGGCCGGGTTCTTTTTTTGCATATGATATAGTATGGGAAAACATTGTAAAGACAAATAAGATGCAAGTTATACAAGAATAGTAGTTTGAATGCAAGTTTTTTGGTTGAAAAACTTACAATAATGGGCAATAGTCCACTGTTGGTGATCACCTTGATTCCATTGCCACAGAATAATTTTGGTGCCATCTTTAACTCTACCATTGTCTTTAATACTATGATACCCATCCAAATTCAGGCCTATGTTGTCCACCGCCCTGACTGCCCTATAACCGTCACCTACATTCCTGCCCATAGTCCAAAGAAGGGACTTGTCAAGTTTATTGATGGGGTTGTATTCCTTGAGTTGAACCTGAAAAAAAATCATCAATATACACAATTAAACACTCTTATGAAATATATAGCAGTGTTATAGAATTCATATATAGAGTATGTATGTATATATACCGCATACGACACACCAATAGATTGTTTCAAAGCAAGGCCAGTAGCTTTATTCACCAAAGCAAAAGCAGAAAATCCTTCTTCATCCTTGACATCTTTCCCAAATTTCTCTTCTTTGACCCAGTGCTGTTAAAATAAAACCGGTCAGTCAAATAATTAAAATGATAAAACAGAACATGCTGACGATAATAACTTGTAAATAACAGATTATTATTATTATTATTATTATTATTATTATGTACCTGATGAGGATCAAAAGGGTTAGAGGGTGCAAGAACTACTTGACCATCACGATTGGTGAGAGAGTAATCGGTTTTAGCTTTGCAATAAACCCGAACTGTTGGTTTATCATCTGTAGTATACTTTCCGGGGGGTTTTTTCTCATCTGAAACATATGGTGGGGGCAGGTTGAGACTACTAGCTGATGAGCTCATCATACATCGGAAACAAAAGTAAATCCAAACTCCGGCATTATTAAATGGCCTATCACTTGGTGATGCTTCAAGCTGATGGTTTCCTGGGTTGCATAGAATAATTGGTTGTTGTTCATTGTTATCATCTTGATGATGATCAGTATGACAGCCATTACAACAATACATATTGTTATATTGTTATATATATCGTAGAAAATGAAAGTGACTATGTTGAACTATATACGATCCAACTATTGGGCGTGTTAAGTTATTTACCACGAGTAGTATTTATAGTCAAATATTTGGCCATGTTAACCGTTGGTTTAGTTAGTTTAAACTTTAGATCCATTCTCTTTTAAATGTGACCGCCTGACGTTTAATCTTCTCTTTCAAAATGGTTTGTGACTTTTCATTATCTCAAAGCTGAGTGGCTTGGCAAAGTTTCTCCTTCTCCATAAACAAAAATATATAATAGAATAAAATATATCAAATACGAAAAAAATATTAATGTATACTCCATATATATAATCGTCCAACAAAACAAAATACAAGCAAGTAATCTTACTTCTTATCTTACTCCTTTATAAAAATTATGGGCCCTTGTTGAAATGTTAACAAATTTGGGACACGCGATTTTACAGTTTTACCCTTCTTACTCCTTTAATATAGCCGTCCTCTCCTCTCCTAATAAAAATCTCCTCTTCTCCTCTCCTAATAAATATCTCCTCTTCTCCTCTCTTAATAAATTCATAATATGCCTGGGGAACGAAAAATAAGTCACGCTCATCTTCAATCACTCACGCCTCTTCTCTTCTCTTTCTCTTTCCCTCCTAATAAATATACCTGTAACTATTTGTCTCTCTTTAGTTTATCCATGGCTGCCCTAATTATTGATTTTGCTTCTCCCAAAAGATCCTGGACTTCTATACTACCCCTTATTCTCCCCATATCTCCCCTTATAAATACACCCTTCTTCTCCCTCCCTCATATCACATCCATTGCAACTTCTACTATTTCGGTCACTGAGAATAAAATCCACATCTCCATTCGATGCTCCAACCAATGCTGCTGTTTTGATCACCGCAAATGCTTCGCCCACATCGCAGATTTCAAGTGGTGTCATTAGCGCAACAACCGGGTTGTCTCTGTCGGCACCGCTTGTGACATATTCTCCAATATTACCGGTTACTCCTTCCACCGTTGCTCCTTGTGGTGCATCCTCTTCACTTCCTGTTGAGGTAACTGATTCTGTTTGTTTTTTTTTTTTGTAAACAATGCATCCTCTTCACTTCGAGATTATCCTATTCACTTCGAGATTATTCTATGAGTTTATTTTGTCTTACAGATACCAGTTACTCCTTCCATGGCTGCTCCCTCCGGTGCATCTTCCTCTTCACTTTCTGTTGAGGTAATCTATCATCTATTATAATGTAAGAGCCAGCACCTTCTTTTCTATTACTTTCATTCTCCGACCCTCTTGACCGCTTGCCTTTTCGAGAATGATCATCAATTTCTCCTTTATTGTATCCTGTGATGTACATGTGTGAGTAAAAGTATATAGGGACTGCTTCATTCAGTATTCTCAAAGAGCTTTTTATACTGCTTCATGCAGCTTCTCTAAGATTTTGACATGAAAGATCCTTTTCACTTGACAATATGTTGTACTTGGCCATTAGCATTTTATACTCCCTATTTCCTGAATCATATCAGTTTTGATGTGGATGACCATTACAGGATACTGATAAGTTTTAACTGTTGAGTTTCCTGAATGTTTATAAATTTTTCGTGTTTGTTGATTACAGGAAGGACAATTGTCGATGAATGTTACAAAACCATGTTTTAGTTGTTGATCACCGGCTGCTAACAAATGAAGAAAAGAAGGCTGCGAATTTCTTTTTTTTTCCTAACTTCATGTGTTCTTAAATTCTCTAAGTTGTTTTTGTACGTGGATTTATCACCCAAGGTTGATTCATTTTATGCTTAGGTACATTCATTTTACCACCTAAGGTTGATTCATAACTTATCCTAATTCATTTTGTATGTGGATTTATCATCAAAGTTGTTTTTGTATGTGGATTGCCCTCTTACACTATTTTCGATAGTCACGACTTGAGATGCCGTATCTATGGTATCCGTCGCAACGCGCGGGTACCATGCTCGTTTATGTTAACTGTGACGGACTAGCCTTAGAAAAATTCAAAACCTTTACCATAAAAAGATTATACTCGATCCTATTTTTGTATTATTTAAAAAAAGCAAATAAATAACATACTACTATATATGTATATTAAACTTTTTTTTGTATTTAAACATTATAAACTTTTGTTTTTACATCTCTTAACACAAAATATATATATCTATAACTCTTATAAAACAATAGTTAACCAAGCATTTTAAAGCCCTCTTACAATCTAAAACTAATTTAAAAAATTGCCACATAAGATTTTATCCTATGTGTCAACTCCATATTTTTCTTTAAATAAACTATATATTTAGAAAACAAATGAAGGTATATATGTTAAAATAAATAAATAAATAAATATATTGTAAGAATCTAAGATCTTCTCATTAGATAAAATGATATCTTCTCTTTAGTTTAAAAAATCACGTTATACCTAATGATATTTCATTATCTTTTTTATTCAACATTTATATGAGGTTCCTTTCGTTTTTTTAATGGTGATTATATGAAAGTTTGTTCAGGTCGTTGGTTAGTTGGAATTCTCATTAATGGCAATATTTAAAGTTTATAAGCTTTTTTATCACCACTAAATTATATTCGTCTTATATGAGTTAAGAGCTTTGTATAATAGCATAATTTTCTGAAAGAGTTATGTTAATTCTTTCGTTCATATTACTAAAAAAAATGATGTACAATTTTTGGTTTAATTTTTTTTTATCTTTTTTTGAATTTTATGATAATGGTTAATATAATCTCTTTCTTCTTTTGTTTTGATCCATTCCATTAACTCATTCGTTTACATATTAAGCGTTTCATTAAATGTATACTATCGATTTTCATTGTTTGATGATTTTTTCATTTATGCTCATCTTAATGCATTTTAATTATAAATTATATATTATTGTTATTATAATCTTTACAAAAAAAAATATATTTAAACTTTAGATTTTTTTTTCATTTGTTTTAGCTATTCATTTTGTATCTAATATAATATGCTCTTTGTCCATTCATCCAAGCATGTTTTTTTTATGGATGCGACTATCAAAAATGACTTAAGTATTAGATTAAATTGCATACTATTTCAGTATTTTGGTATTTAAATGTAGCTCATTGTAAATTTATTAAAGCCAATATTAAAGGTTTTAAAAAACTAATATAACTACCGCACATCGTGCTGGTAAAAAACCTAGTAAATATATATATATATATGTATATAGAGAGACGGTAAGTAAATATAAATGTATAAATAGAAGTGATTATTAATTTCATTTACCTAAAACCTATATTATTGTCCCGCCTAACGTGAGTAAATATATATAACTAATATATAACTTAATGCATGTATTATTATTTTATGATATTGTAAAATAACAAATATATTTGTATCATGATACAAGATATGTCAAGTTAATTCGTATCATGCCACTACAAACAATATTGCATTTGTCCACACTTTTAATCGAGTATGAACAAATTAAAAATTTTGTCACGCTTTTTTGTGTGTAAAATTATACAGAAATAAAAGTGTGTATAAATTTCCGACACTAAAAAGTGTATAAAACTAAAAGTTCACACTTTGTAGTGTGAACTTTCATAATTATTTTGTAACACATAATTTGTCTACGTTAACTAAAAAGTTAGCATGAACAAATGGGGTGTGACAAAATAATTATGAAAGTTCACACTATTTTAATTCTACACACTTTTTAGTGTGTAGAAATTTTTACACACTTTTAATTCTATATATTTTTACATACAACAAAGCGTAACAAAATTTTTAATTTGTTCACACTAACTAAAAATGTGAACAAATGCAATATAATTTGTAGTGTGCTAAAATGATTTGATGTACAAATAAACAATTTTTTATTAAGTACTATGGAATTTATAATCAAAATTAAGATCTATAAACTATACTACAAATTATATAAAAAATTAAAAAATCTTTGATTAAAACCCAAAAATCTTAATTGAAACCCATCCAATCCCCAATAATTCACCTTTTGAGACACGAATGCTGGTCAAATATTCCAAAGTTAAAGAATTTAACAATGAACCACCAAACTCAATTGAATCATCATTGTCATTCAAACGGCTCATATTCAATGATGAAATATTAATTAAATGTAAGTAATATATCTATAGACGTAGTAGAATTAAAGATGTTTTTATATATTTTTGATAATATTCTGATATATTGATATTTGTCTTATTTATTGATCTGATATTTATGATGATTGTATATGAAACTAAATACAAGTGAAGCTCCTAATATGTTGTAAAATCAATATCAATATATATTTAAAAAAGTTGATTACATGTAATCGAATCTACGCATTAATGTTGAAAAAATCAGTTTTACAACACCGAAAGTACTGAAAACAATTGGCGATAATGAATAGTGAATATAACCAAAAAAAAATCAGGCTATAAATTAATTTAATCAATATATAAACTAATGAATTTTTTAGTATTTTTATAAGTCATAAATTAATTTTATCAATAAATTTAGTGAAAGATAAATTTGTGAAAGAAGCTCATCTCTTTATTATATAACTAAGAAAGGATATTAATTCTCTTAACTGGCCTCTATAAGAATTTAACACTTTGAATTTTTGATTAGTTGTTTTTTTTTTTTTTTTGTTAATTGATTTATTTTTATTCTATTTGTTTAGGAACATCATCATATTTCATTTTAAATAATTAGTTAAATGTAGTTAAGCAAACTTAAAATCCGTATGAATATTATCCTAAAATTTTCTTAAAATAAATCTATTTTAATAACTAAAAGTTTAAACTCATCTAATAGTTCTTTTTTTTTTTTAAAGAATTTAAGACTTTATTATATATAATGTAAATATATCGATGCTCCTATTCATAATTTTCCAACTCATAAAGTATCATGAAGCTAACTGAGCCCCTTCGAATCAAAATCAACTTTTAAATTAAGGTTCTATGTTCGACATTTGTATTTTGATTTTAACAAATGGTGGTTGTGATCATTAAATGAGCATGATGGTTGGATCAGTGGTAAATAACCTAGTCTCTGAAAATAAAGGTCATGGGTTCGATCCTCATCCCATGCAAAAGTTAGAGAGGTAGAAAATGAAAGCAGTCTTTCTACTTAGTTAGAGGTAAGGTGTGACAACATTTTGACCACATTCATACACCGTCGACGAAATATTAGGGCTGAGCAGTTTTTTTCCTAATTTCTTATGCATAAATAATTTAACCTTTTAAAACTGTAAAATTGTTGGTTAATATACGTTATACTATTTTTCCTAATGAAAGGGAAAATGGTTAATCTGTTGGTTAATGCTAGTTATGGGAATTGGGAAATAAAATAGCAGGGCAACCATCACGTTTGCATGCAGGACAAAAATACAATAACAAAACCAACATAATTGGGAGGTACATGAAATGAAATACAAATAAAGCAGGCAGTATTTCAAACAAAACATAGAGATATAACAACCACAAAATAACACGCTGTAACACACGAAAGCAAAATAACAATACATGTATCCGCCTGATGTATAATATTTATAACAGCTTCGCATGAGACGCGTGATATCCTGCACAAACCATTTAATATCAGAATTTTGTTAAAACAGTAATTTTAGTTCTGCAAGAATTAAAAAAGCTTACCAAAAACAACAAACACTTTGTGAGATGACTGAAGAACTTTTCAACACATTAAAAAGGTCATTCTTTCCAAAGATTATTTTCATGTGAAATTGCGCATATATGTGTCTTTTTTTTTTTTTTTTTGCTTTTTTATGGAAAATATTCTTAATGATTAAAAGTTTGTACTGTACGTAGATAAAAAGTGCTAGTTATGCAAGAATGTAGTTTCGAAACTTACAGAAGTGAACAACGGTCCACTTTTGGTCATCGCTGTTAAATGCTGGCAATTCCCACACAACAACAGCATCATGAACCTTAACCCGGCCGCCTTCCTTGACACCAAATAAATCTAGATTCAGGCTAATGTTGTCAACTGCTCTAAGCGGCCTATAACCGTCACCTAAATTCTTGCCCATAGTCCAAAGAAGAGACTTGTCTAGTTTTTTAAGGTTGCATTCCTTTAACTGAACCTAAAAGAAAACATCAATAGTCAAGTCATAAATATCTATATCTATATCTATACTATATTATAAAGCAGATCTCCCCTGTTTACATTTTAAATTTCAACATTTACTTTCTCAAAATGCTCATATATCAATTCTATATTTACCTAAAACCCCTTTTCTCTCCTCATCTCAACCAATCATTTGTTTTCTCTCTCCTCCATAAATCATTTGTTCCTTCAATTCATTCAAAATCTTTTATCTCAAAAACCGTGCATCGATAAATTATAAAAATTATATGGGTGTTCTTAAAATTTCATGCTCTTTCATTAGAGTTGTCATTCGATATACTTTCGACGAATTTTTAAATACGAGGGCGGAGCCCGTACGGCTAAGGCATTTGGCTACCACACTCTATGACCTATCACCCCATCGTCTCACCGGGCAACGCGCGGATCCCTGCTCTCGTATATTAATATAACAAATATCACTACAAGTCATAAATACATATATGTTATAGTAATTCATAGGACATATATTTCAGAAAACTGAGTATGTGCTGTAGAGACCTAAGTTAAATGTAGAATAATATGATTGGCCCCATATTTTTATGGATAAAAAATTAGTATGTGATGGATTTTACACTCAATTTAGACACGCACATCTTCGCCCAATCTTTTGATCTCTCTCTATATATACATTTATTGAACATATATATGTATATATATACCAGATACTTTACACCAGTGGAGTGTCTCATGGCATGGCCAGTAGCTTTATTCACCAAAGCAAAAGATGAAAAGCCTTCTTCATCCTTGACATCTTTCCCAAATGTCTCATCTTTGATCCAATGCTGCTTGAAAGTCCGAATAAATTGATGAAACGCTACGAACGTTGACTATAATATTTAAGGCAAAAATACACAATGTGAAAAATTTGCACTCTAACATATAATGGATTATGAAAAATGTACCTGATGAGGATCAAGAGGGTTAGATGGTGCAAGAATGACTTTACCATCACCGGCGGCGAGAGAGTAATCAGTTTTGGCCTTGCAATAAACCCGAACGGTTGGTATATCATCTGTACGATGACTACATAACTTTTCCGGGACTTTTTTCTCATGAGAAACATATGGTTGTTGATGCAGGTTGAGACGGGCAGATGATGATGAGTTCATCATACATTTGAAACAAAAGTATATCCAAACACCTCCGCTACGTCTTCCATTATCATTTAACTGATCAATACCAGCTGGTGAATAATGATGGTTGCACCGAAGAAGTGGCAAATTAGCGAGGGGGGATGGTTGTTGTTCATGATTGTTATGGCCATTACAGCAATACATTGTTAATATAGTATAGGAAATGAAAGTGCCAATGAATTACTATGAACCAACTATATATATAATGCATCGTGTTAATACCGTGTTAAATTGGCCATTTTCATATATAAATAAATCTAACGGTTGGTCTTTGCTTACGTATATATCAATTCGATATATCTACTTCAAATGTGACCGCCAGAGATTAACTTTTAGACGTTTAACCTTCTCCATCATTTACCGTTTTATATCTTTTTGATAGTTTGGTTTGAATCTATTAAATGGATTCTGACCTCTCATTTTCTCAAATCTATCTAGGAAAGGTTTCTCCTTCCCCATAAAAAATAAAAAAACATAATAATAAATAAAATAAAATAAGTAGGTAGTAAGTAAGTAAGTAACTACCAATGCCGTCTTCTACGGGTTTTGGGTCACAATACCGTCTTCGACAGTGGGGGAGGTTGATATGTAGACAGCCTTACCCCTACCAAAGGTAGAGAGGCTGCTTCCAGGTTCTACCATAGGTAGAAAAGGACCTCCAGCCTTGCTGGGCATAAGGATCGAACCCATGACCTCTGTTTCGAGAGTCAATTTATATTTAATATATTTTGATTGGCTTTCTATAAGAAGGTAACAATTGAAAAGGTAAGACTGTTCCCAACTGAGATTTTCAATCCTTTTTTGTCAGAAAAATAATTGGATGTGGCATGTAACTATTCTCATATCGTAGGTGATATACTGATATAATAGAGAAACTAAAACATATGGATATTTTTATTAACTAACTAGTCTCACTACCCGTACACCATATACGATAGCTATATAGATTATATCATAAAGAAATTCGAATATGTCTCATACATAATTCGTAAGTATGAAAAGTAAACCAATGATCAAATCTAAATTATAATAAAACAATAATGATAAATATAATATATATGTGTTTAGTTAAAGTTTTGGATTTAATCTAAATTTTACAATCACATCAAAATCGAAACTTGTATGCATAGTAGATGATGACAAATAGTCTTGTGATTTCAGATCGTAAACTCGAACTTTTGAAGTTTTCGTGTTAATAACTTATTATAACTAATATAATTTATATGAGTTAAAGAATTGAGAAAAAAAAAGAAACAATTTGATTAATGGGAAAACCATCAATCAAATAGGATTACAATGTATTTTGTATTTATAAGCAAAGAGTTAGAGTTTAATGCTAAGCCTAATAAGGAAATTGAATTTATATACACTTAATTAAAAAGTTAATTGAATAAAATAAATAAATTAAAAGGACATGTGTCGATCAAGGATTATGACATGTGTCATTTCAAGAACATTTTTATAATATTCGTGAAATTTGACTTTTGTTGACCCATTAATTTTGTGTACATTCGACTAATTAACATTTACTAATTAGTATGTGATCGAGTTACTTGTGATATAATTGTGTTCAAGGTATTATGTGAATTGATGATCGTTGTAGTTAATTTACCTTCGTGGGCTAGTCAAGGTTATTGATTGATTTAAATTAAATGTTAAATTGTTAGTTGTGGGATAACTAGATTAAATTAAATGAATGAATTACCCATGGGTTGACCCAAACCCATATCCTTGACCAACCTCACCCAACCTTATCCCCTCCCATTCTTTCACCCTTTCCATCCATTCATTTCATTCTATCGTCTCCTCCTTTCTCTCTCTCTCTCTCAAATCCAAGAATATCAAAAATACACACATCTTCACTCCCCCTCTCTAAATTCTAGCATTATTAATTGTTGCTTGAACAAGATTTGTAGTAACAACATCATCATTATCATCATCTTTAACACATATCAAAAGTTTGGATCTTCAAAGTGCAAGAATCTTCCCTTTTTGCTCAAAAATCGGGTTTAACACTTGGTGGAGGTTTGGTAAGTAATTTCTAACTCAAAATCATCATTTAATGTTATTAATCTTGTTTTTGGTCAACCCTAAGTAAATTTGAGATAAATATGAGTTATTAGAGCCAATTTAGGGTTTTGGGTGGATTTGGGTATAAATTGGTCTTGGATTGTGAAATGAAAGAGTTTTTGATGATGGGTTTTGTCCCAAAATGTGTTGATAACATGATTGGTGACTTCCATATGGTCCCAAAATGGTCAAAACGATTTTTGGGTCGAATTAGAGTTTCTTAGGGTTTTGATTTGGGTCAAAAACGAATTTGGACAAGTTTTGATGTTATATATCAAGTATGTATTGTGGGTTATGTTCATTTATGCTTGGAAATGAGTTTGGAAGTGTCTCCTAATTGATTTTGAGGTCAAAATGAAGCTTGGATGTTGTTGGGTCGAATTGGTACAGGTTTTAACGGCCGTTAGTTTTCAGGACTGATTCTGACAACAGTTCAGAACCAAGATGAACAAATTAGAACCAAGATCCGTTAGTTTTTAACGACCGTTAGTTACAGTCTAGAACCAAGATGAATTAATACTAAACAAGATGAACTAGTCACAACCAAGATGAACAAATCAGAACCAAGATGAACAAAATCAGACTCAAGATGAATAAAATCAGAACCAAGATGAACTAGTTAAAAAACCATATGTAAAGTCTTGGGTTGGTCTAGGATGACTTGTAATGTAACGTAAGCTATAATGTGATGATTTAATGTTGATATAATAGGTTTGTGACCGTTGTTCTCCCTACTTACCCACTTAGTCACCTTCTACAAACGCTCAAGGCCAAGGTGAGTTCGTAGCCCCTTTTTCTTTATGTGATCTTGGGGTGAAAAGTATACAACGTGTTTTCTTGGTTTGCTGATCGTTATGTGTTTCGTTTGCTTTGTGAATCAAGGTTGTATGATTGTTTGGCTAGTTTATCAAGGTTATGTGTTTCGTTTGCTTTGTGAATCAAGGTTGTATGATTGTTTGGCTATGTTATCAAGGTTATGTGTTCGTTTGTTTTGTGAATCAAGGTTGTATGCTTGTTTGGCTATGTTATCAAGGTCATGTGTTCGATTGAATTGTAAATCAAGGTTGTATGGTTGTTATGCGTTCGTATCAAGGTTATGGGGTTCATTAAATGATCCAATCAAGGTTTCAAGGCTTGGTGAAATGATCCCAATTATGAGATCATTTAATGACCCAATCAAGGTGTTTAGGTTGTGGGATCGTTTACCAATGCAAATCAAGGTTTCAAGGTTATATGATCATTTAATGATCTAATTATGTTCGTATCAAGGTTAAACGATTGTTATCCCGACACATGTTTCTTATAGTCAAAACCTATGAACTCACCAACTTTATGTTGACGCATTTTAGTACACTTTTTAGGTAACCAAGTGAACCAAAGACTTGATGGATGATTGTCTTGCATGTGATAGGATTGAGCTTGGACTTTTGTGGATCCGTGATTCATTACACCCGTTCATGGGTTATGCCTAGGATCATTAGTTATCATTTGAACTATCTCTTTTGTAAACTATTGATGGTGTTGTGCTCCACTGCTCCTTGTGCATTATTTGATCCGTAACTTGTAATTGTACTTGAATTATGTATGGATTGCTCAATCTTTGAATGCATTGAGCACCTCTACTTAATTTCCATGTCACGCTGAGCTTTTCTATTAATGTCCCGTGTTTCCGCCTAGTTGGGGTGTTACAATTTTAATTTTGTTTTAGTTTATTGGTAGATTACATTTTCAAGTGTTTAAACTTGTATAGTTTTATATAAACCGAAATGTTTTTTTTTTTTACATTCTAATCTAAAAACATACAATATTTGCCTTTGATTTGTACATTTAAAAAACAAAAATTTTATGTATATAACCATATTTACTAACCATAAGTTTAAATATAAAATAGTTTGATTCAATATTTGGGTCGGTTTTGTTTGCTTTTTAACTTTTGGTTCGCGTTTTCCCTTAATGTTGTATAATATCCTTTGAAATGGAAAATGGTGACTCCATTACTTTAAAACTTAGTAGTTATGCGAAACAAAGAAACAGAACAAGCATCACATTGGCAGGACAAATGCAATAACAAAAGGATCATAATTGGGAAATACATGAAATGAAAATGCAGGCATGCAGTACTATTTCAGCAGAACATATATAGAGATATAAAAACCACAAAACAACGCTGTAACGCGGAAGCAAAACCACAAAAGCTAGCTAGGCAACGTTTCTCCTTCAATTCCCCATCAACAGAAATATTATAAAATTAATAAAATAAATATATTCACTAAAAATATGAATTTTGTCAAATAAGTAAATAACTATGATTAATACTAAAAATAATAATCGATCGATGAAAACATACAAAAGTTCCTTGCATGCATGTTATCATTTTGACCAGTACTATATGTGGTGTGAACAAATTGATTAATTAAAGATGTTTTTATTTGTGAAAAACGTACAAATTAATGTGAAAAACAAACGACATATATGTTTGGTATAAAAATGAAAAATATAACCAATATCTTGATATTATTTATAACTTCTTCACTTAAATAAGTAAAATTTTTGACAACTACTTCAGGTAAAAAAAGATGTAACTTTCTCTTAAATTTAAATATCACATGCGTCTATCGTTTAATATGGTTTTAAACCTCAGAGATGTCTATTGAGTCATGTAATCAAAGTTGTTCTTACACGAGTCCTTTATATTTCTGTTTTCTTTATTTTTTTTAATCTATAATTCTATATAAAGCAAATCACTATTTTTCCATCTTCTAACTTTCAGCTTCTGAAATACCTAAATTATCCTTATCTCTACTCCTTTTTAAAAATTATGGGACCCGTTGAAAAAAAAAGATGCAAAAATACGATTTTACCCCTTCAAAGCTTCTCCAACACGCACTGCACACAAATCTATACTATCTCCCACTCTCTTTCAAAGTTCAAACAGATCTAAACAAATCTCTCTTTCAAACTTTTCCCTCTGTACTATCAAACCCTTATCTCTGAAATCGGGTTTTCCTCCATTACCGTCGTTCTTCATTCCAATCGGTGGTAATGTGTGATACTTAATTCCACATATTTTATCTATCTATTTTTTTATTTAAATCATTTTCTATTATAATACTATCCAATCGGTTATATTTTGTTAGATCTATCTTAATTTTTTATATTTTGTTACATCTCTGTTACATTTATATCTATCTATACTAATTGTTTGTTAATGCTTTTTTTTGCAGATTTCTTTTGTGTTGCATAATTTTGATATAAAGCAGCCCGTTCTTTATTTTGAATTTAAGCAGTTCATTCTTTAGGTATGTTTTGGATTTTGATGATGTTATTTTCTATAAATAAAACTTTGGATTTGGAGTTGTGGGTAAAGTAAAGTTTCCATGTTGATATTCTGGTGGTTCGAATATGGTAACTCAATGTGGTAACTCACTTGCGTTTGCTACCGATGTCGGTTCTGATTCTGATCATTTGGAGTTCAAATGCTAAAGAATCAGTTTTTGATAATGTATGTTGTATCAAAAGGTTTTTTTGGTATTGCTTAGTTATGTGCTTTATTTGCTAGATGGTTTAAGAACATGTAACCATGTCTCTTTTGTTTTTGGTTTTTAATTGCTTGCAGGTACCTTTTGTTTTTTAAATTTTTTTTAATCAGCCATCCTCTTAAACGATACAGCAATGGAACTTTTTCTTATATCGCCATGATTTGACCATTCAGAAATAAATAGATCAAAAGGAAAGATATATGAGTCATGAGCTAATAACTCTTACTGTATTTACTAACCGTTTTCTCTTCTTAGGGAACATTTAGTTGCAATTGGAGAGAAGGAATTGGAGGTATCATTTAGGCATTTAGTTGATCAAACAAGTTTATTTTAGAGATTTTGGTGGTTCAGTTTTCGACTAAAATTTGATCTACCTGTTGTAGATGTCTCATTTATCGTCAATCGAGGTGACGAGACTACAACAGGATATGAAGAGCACAAAAAAGTTAATGACAATATGAAGGAGAAGTTTACGGGAAAATTTTCGTAGTACAGTATTGGTATAAATTTCATTCATCACAGTAAAATGGATGGGTTGGATCATGGGTCAAGGTATTATGAACTATTTTGAACATGGATAAATTCTTAGGTGGGATTTTTTATAACCTTGTTACTCAGTCAAAAGTTTTGCATATTTTTTAGATTCTTATTAATGCCTTTTATGAAGTAGTAACTTGAATGTGTATGTGGCATTCGTTCTAATTCAAATATGATATAAAAAGACTACTATCTCTTTTTTAGTAGATATATATTGGAAAAATATCGACAAGTTTGTAGGAAAAATGCTTGATGTTTAAGGTACCTAATCATTTTCCGTATGTTGTTTGTATTGATTTAGTGAACTGAGAAAAGAGTGCACATCACAAAAGATAGCTGACCTGTCACCTTCTCCGAGCCCTAGGTTGATTGATGGGATCTTCTAAACCAAGTTTGATACTATAGATTAGGTAAAACTCGAAGTTATTAAACCTTTTTTATTTGTTTTTTTCTGAAAAGCTGGTAACTCTTTTTTCTCTTGGTACAATAGTGATGTAGGAGTCGCACTTTCGATGGTTTACATATCTGGATCACCTGTGATGTAACGTCAAGTTAATTGTGAAGACTCTGCTTAAATAATGTCCACATGAAGCCATGGTGAGTGAGTTGTGCTGTGGTTTATTATTTGGCTCTACGTCAAGTCAATTTACACATTTAACATTCATGCTCAAGATATTAAAAGATGTTGGGCTTGAAGAATTTTATCCGACTGTACATACTAGAGTTAGTAATTTAACTGGGATATATGTTATTTGAATTGTCAAATAGTTACAAATATAGAATTTGGTTATTAATGCATACGAGTATACGACCTTTGAAATGATTGCATTGTCTACTTAGAAGCTTACCGAACAATTGTTATTGTATTGTCTATTAGTCCTGCAGGTTCTGGTTAGGCATGTGAAAGACTTCCATTGACCCGAAGTATACACGTCAAATGTAGTGCACAGAGAAGTATTACACGGTACATAATTTGTATTTTGTAGGTTCTTTAAACTTTACATTTGGAATTATTATTTTATTCACTATCTCGGTCGCTTAATTTCAATCTCTACTCCTTTATAAAAATTATGGGACCTGTTGAAAAAAAGAGATGCGAAAATACGATTTTATCCCTTCAAAGCTTCTCCAACACGCACTGCACACAAATCTATACTATCTCTCTACTCTCTTTCAAAGTTCAAACAGATCTAAACAAATCTCTCTTTCAAACTCTTCCCTCTGTACTATCAAACCCTTATCTCTGAAATCGGGTTTTCCTCCATTACCGTCTTTCTTCATTCCAATCGGTGGTAATGTGTGATACTTAAGTCCACATATTTTATCTATCTATTTTTTTATTTAAATCATTTGCTATTATAATACTATCCAATCGGTTATATTTTGTTAGATCTATCTTAATTTTTTATATTTTGTTACATCTCTGTTACATTTATATCTATCTATACTAATTGTTTTTTAATATTTTTTTTGCAGATTTCTTTTGTGTTGCACAATTTTGATATAAAGCAGCCCGTTCTTTATTTTGAATTTAAGCAGTTCATTCTTTAGGTATGTTTTGGATTTTGATGATATTATTTTCTATAAATAAAATTTTGGATTTGGAGTTGTGGGTATAGTAAAGTTTCCCTGTTGATATTCTGGTGGTTCGAATATGGTAACTCAATGTGATGTGAGATGATTAGGTTAAATCTTTAGTTGGCACTAAATACCCTTTGAAGAAAAACAGGGGGCTGATGATGACTCAGTTCCTGATGAGCTTAATGCCCTCATCGGAAAAAGGTTCCTATGTAGATTACCTGTTACTGAGTACAATCTTGAAAACACTGGCTTTACTGTTAACCTGCTTACTCTGATAACAATTGCTGAGCTTTTTGTGGAGCCGTTGAATTTTAACCCGATAAAAGCTAAACAACTTATTGGCCAACACAGGGGTACCATCCTGCTTTTTTGTCTTTGTTTATGTTGTATTGTGTGTGAGTGAATATACATGGAAAGAGTAATATTTCTTATGTGATTGGTTATATCACTGTAAACAGAAATGTTGATATGTGCAGTCGTTTGGTGGAAACACATTGTACACAAGACATCCTTTAAGGGGATGTCGATTTATCAAATCTTCATGCCGCCTATGCTGCTGCTTTCAAGGTACATTTTAACACTTTAAGAACTTCATGCAGCTAATATTTTTTGATATGAAAATAGTTGAACTTTACATATAGAAAAAAGAATACAAATGGCTATTCATTCACATAAGAATGATTCATAACTAGTTAATTGGTATATGAATACTATAATAGCAAACTCACTTGCGTTTGCTACCGATGTCGGTTCTGATTCTGATCATTTGGAGTTCAAATGCTAAAGAATCAGTTTTTGATAATGTATGTTGTATCAAAAGATTTTTTTGGTATTGCTTAGTTATGTGCTTTATTTTCTAGATGGTTTAAGAACATGCAACCATGTCTCTTTTGTTTTTGGTTTTTAATTGCTTGCAGGTACCTTTTGTTTTTTAAATTTTTTTTAGTCGACCATCCTCTTAAACGATACAGCAATGGAACTTTTTCTTATATCGCCATGATTTGACCATTCAGAAATAAATAGATCGAAAGGAAAGATATATGAGTCATGAGCTAATAACTCTTACTGTATTTACTAACCGTTTTCTCTTCTTAGGGAACATTTAGTTGCAATTGGAGAGAAGGAATTGGAGGTATCATTTAGGCATTTAGTTGATCAAACAAGTTTATTTTAGAGATTTTGGTGGTTCAGTTTTCGACTAAAATTTGATCTACCTGTTGTAGATGTCTCATTTATCGTCAATCGAGGTGACGAGACTACAACAGGATATGAAGAGCACAAAAAAGTTAATGACAATATGAAGGAGAAGTTTACGGGAAAATTTTCGTAGTACAGTATTGGTATAAATTTCATTCATCACAGTAAAATGGATGGGTTGGATCATGGGTCAAGGTATTATGAACTATTTTGAACATGGATAAATTCTTAGGTGGGATTTTTTATAACCTTGTTACTCAGTCAAAAGTTTTGCATATTTTTTAGATTCTTATTAATGCCTTTTATGAAGTAGTAACTTGAATGTGTATGTGGCATTCGTTCTAATTCAAATATGATATAAAAAGACTACTATCTCTTTTTTAGTAGATATATATTGGAAAAATATCGACAAGTTTGTAGGAAAAATGCTTGATGTTTAAGGTACCTAATCATTTTCCGTATGTTGTTTGTATTGATTTAGTGAACTGAGAAAAGAGTGCACATCACAAAAGATAGCTGACCTGTCACCTTCTCCGAGCCCTAGGTTGATTGATGGGATCTTCTAAACCAAGTTTGATATTATAGATTAGGTAAAACTCGAAGTTATTAAACCTTTTTTATTTGTTTTTTTCTGAAAAGCTGGTAACTCTTTTTTCTCTTGGTACAATAGTGATGTAGGAGTCGCACTTTCGATGGTTTACATATCTGGATCACCTGTGATGTAACATCAAATTAATTGTGAAGACTCTGCTTAAATAATGTCCACATGAAGTCACGGTGAATGAGTTGTGCTGTGGTTTATTATTTGGCTCTACGTCAAGTCAATTTATACATTTAACATTCATGCTCAAGATATTAAAAGATGTTGGGCTTGAAGAATTTTATCCGACTACATACTAGAGTTAGTAATTTAACTGGGATATATGTTATTTACATTGTCAAATAGTTACAAATATAGAATTTGGTTATTAATGCATACGAGTATACGACCTCTGAAATGATTGCATTATCTACTTAGAAGCTTACCGAACAATTGTTATTGTATTGTCTACTAGTCCTGCAGGTTCTGGTTAGGCATGTGAAAGACTTCCATTGACCCGAAGTATACACGTCAAATGTAGTGCACAGAGAAGTATTACACGGTACATAATTTGTATTTGTAGGTTCTTTAAACTTTACATTTGGAATTATTATTTTATTCACTATCTCGGTCGCTTAATTTCAATCTCTACTCCTTTATAAAAATACGATTTTATCTCTTCAAAGCCATTAATTTTTTTTTTCCTTTTCTTTTTTAATAAAGATTTAAGACCCGTACATCGCACAACAATGATGAAAGATATTTTCTTTATTTATGTGTAACGTATAAATAATCGACCAACAAAACAATACAAGTAAATTTATGTTAACTATGACCAATTAGCCATAGAAAAATTCAAAACCTTTACCATAAATAAATTATAAATTATTTTTATATTATTGTTTCAAAAAATAAAGAAATAAATTAGTGCTATATATAAGATTTTATTTTAGTATTTCTAGAATAACACACATCTATACTTCTTTATAAAAATTATCACACCCTCATTTTTAGAAATAGTTACATAATAATTACATACAAAATTACTAAATTATCCTTAATAAAAACCAACTATGGAAAGATTTTTTTTAAATATCAAATTTGCCTTTAATGAATTAATTTACTATAAACTTTTATTTGAATATTTAACACTTTAAGTTTTTATCTTCAAAAAAATTTATACTATCGCAATTAAATCAATTTACACCACTTGACATCGTTACCACCACCAATATTACCATCACCGACACCACTAAACCGCATTCCCCACCAATCGACATATGCCTATATTGTTAAACTCATTTCTACAAATGTAGGAAGTGAAATTCGAACCCGACTTGATGAACTTCTTCAAAGTTTATGACTTTTACCAATCAACCACCAACCTATTCCTTATATAAAGTGTCTTGTACAATATTTAAATTCTTATAGTATAACAAATTGAGAAAAACAAATACATCTAATTAAAGGATACTTAAAACAAAGTCACAGTTTTTCAAAAATCAGTATTATATATATCTATAAATTTATCTTTTTTTTAAAGGCAGAAGAGTATATGTATTATATATACTAGCATTGTACCCGCGCGATGCGGCAGTGGTCATAACGGCGACAGTGTGGTGGTGGAGGCGGGTGTGGTGGTGGATGCGATGTCGAGTGTCGTAGATAATTGATATAAAAGTAATTGATTTAAAAGGTTAATGGAGATATTTTTAAAAAAATAAAGGATTGATAGTGTAATTTAATTATTAATGTTAAGAGAATAGTGTATGTGAAAATATTTTAAAGGGCTGTAGCCTTGTAGGTGAAAATATTACATAGGAGGACATTTTAGACATTTCTCCCATATAACTTTCAACATGGGGGTATTTTTTTTAATATAGAGTATAAATAAATAAAACTTACCACTAGCAGGATGCTAGAAAGTACCACCAGTACATACATAATATACAATTGACAAACTGAGCAAATATAGGTGACCAACTATATACATAACGCACCAAGAAAGCCCTGATCTTAACTGTGAGGGTACTAAAATGGATGAAAAAAACCTGAGATCAAAAAAAAATCCCTAGGTTTTCACCCTAGCTCGTTTTTGGTAGCACCCCAAACAGATCCAGACCTGCAAGACTCACCAAAATAGGTTGCAAATCCAACCCAATACGCCAATGCATCTCCAGATATCATGACATAATTATTTCCGTGCCTCGCCTTTTTTTCTTGAGACTCCTAGTGGCACCAATTTTCCCATGTTAAGTCTTGCATCTTTGCACGGTTCTTAATCCAAAGAAAGCTTAGGCACATCACCTCTTCTTTTAGTCGTTGCCACTGGGGTGCCACTCCATTAAAGCAAGCTCATTTCTTAGTTTCCATAGACACCAACACGCCGTGAGAATAATCGCTTGAATGACCAGGTTATCTTTGCACCTCACCATCTCGGAAATGCTAAGAAGATCACGAATAGAAAATGCAAAAATAGGGATAATTTTGCACCAAGAACTAATAAAGGACCATAACAAGTTAGCAAATTCACATGATATCAACAAATGTTCAATTGACTCCTGAAACGGCTTGCAAAGAGAGCAAAGGGTGGAAGGGACCTGAACATTCCTTTTTGCGAGTGCAACTTTTGTGGGGATTCGATCCATTTCAGCCCTCCACGCGAATATGTTAACCTTACCGGGGACCCATTTGTTCCAAACAAAGTGAAACTCTTTTGCTCTTGCTGAGGAATTATCCAGAGAATGTAGCGAGCAGAGGCAACCGAGAAAGAACCTGCGGTGTTTCCTTTCCAAGTCCACACGTCGTTTTCTCTAGTAATGAGCTGTGATATGTCCATGTTGACATCACAAAGATCTTTCTTCACCTTGCTGATGTTACACCATGTACTCGCTAGACCTTTTTAGATGGGAATCGAAAAAGAATCACTCTTATTCTTATGGATTGCTTTAATAGCTTGACTCCATATTGAATTTGCTTCTTGATGAAACCGCCACCACCGTACCATTTAAGTAACAAGCTAATGTTTAAGTGTTTAAGAGACCCGAGCCCTAACCCACCTTCATCCTTTACGCGAGACCAACACACCCAATTAATCTGTCCCACCCCACAGAAATCTTCTCCTGATCTTCTCAAGATTTTCAATGACTTTGGAAGGTGCTTTAAAAATTGAAAACTAATAAACCGGTAAGCTATCGAGAACTGATTTAATAAGAGTAGCTCGACCAGCAAGGGAAAGCCTTTTTGCTTTCCAAGATGAAAGTCGACACTCAAAGGTCTCTATAACTCCAGACCAGTCTATTAGCCCCCATTTTAAGGCCAAGGTACTCAAAGGGTAACTGACCCTTATCGATCTATCGTATATAAAATAAAAATAAGTTAAGTCAAACAGTACAATAAACGGATATTAAATCTAGTATTGCAAATATACAAATTGAAAAAAGTTACTCGTAATTCGTAAATAGTTAATTCAATATGAGATTATGATAACGGGTAACGTTCTTGTTTTGTTGTAGAAAAGTCACTTGTTAAAAATAGAAGTAAAAGTTAAAATTATAATTTAAATTTAAATATCACATACGTGTATGTTAAATATGGTTTTTAAAACTCACAATGCCTATTGAGTACTGGTTTACGTAATCAAAGATGTTCTTACACGAGTCCTTTGTTTTGTTTTTTTTTTTTCTATTTATTTTTTATTTTATATTTAATAACACAAGTCACTTGTTAACAACTTCAAGTTTTACAATTTCTAATCTTATTAAAACATAACCGATCACATTTCATCTATTATAAGTCTAAATGGTTGAAACTATACTGTATCTATCAGGTTGTTTTTGTTAAGAGTTTCAATTTGTTAGTCAATTTATTTGTTCGATCAGTTCACGCATACAGAAAAAAGCACACTAATATTATGAGTCCTTTTTGGGGAGGGATTCCCTCAAGTTATCCCAACATGATTAGTCATGTTAAGATAATCTTGACCATTGATTGGAAATCAAGGGCTAAGATTTCCCCAACTTGAGTCAAGTTGAAGAAATAACTTGAGGGAATCTTCTCCCGTCATTTTTATTTTATTTTTCAGTATATGTATGGATGTTTGTTTAATATAATGTTTTTGAATTTTATACTAATGATAACGTTACATAAGAAAAACCGAGTTTAGATATATTGAATTGAAGGCAAAATATTAGTTGATATATCATAAAATATGATAGTCAAATACGTTGATATGATGGGGGTGATAGCTAAGTTATAGAGTGTGATAGGTCATATGAGTTGATATGTCATAGAAAATGATAGTCAAATGTCTTAGCCGTACGAGCTTCGCTCTCGGATTTAAAAATTCGTTGAAAGTATATCGAATAACATCTCTAATGAAAGAACATGAAATTTTAAGAACACTCATATAATTTTTATAATTTATCGATGTATCGTTTTTGAGATAAAAGATTTTAAATAAATTGGAGGAATAAATGATTTATGGGGAGAGAGAAAAAGAATGATTGGCTGAGATTTGTGGAGAAAGAAAAAGTATTATAGTTATTTTAGGTAAATATAGAATAGATAAGAGAAACATTTTAGGAAACTACTTAAAATCAATATTAAAAATTTTGTTAAAAATTTAGTGCAATCTATTTTATAATATAGTTAGTATAGATATAGATTATTGAGATGACAGATACTTATATTTAGACATTTTCTATGTACCATTCGAAATCGCCTAAAAGCATATATACCTTTAAAAATAAAAAAACTATAAGCACATAATAATCATTTTTAACAACAAAAAAAACGCACAACTCCTATATCATCATGTACAAGTCGTCATAGAATTATCCCACACTCTATTTAACTCCACAACCTTGTACAAATTTTATTTCATTTTAAAATAAAGAAAATGGACCCATACCACAACAACCACCAACACACCTCCCACCACCGCCGTGACGAACCACCACCACCACACATCTCCGGTGGTCCACCCTACCCACCACCATCCCACGTCGGCGGTGCTCCACTCTACCCACCACCACCCCACGTCACCGGTGGTCCAACGTACCCACCACCGCCCCACATCTCCGGTGCTCCACCTCATCATTCTTACCCACCGCCACCACCCCACGTTGAATACTACCCTCCGCCACCACCACACCATCATCCCCCGCCTCCACCATCATACACGCCGGATTACCACCACCCACAACCACCTGTCTACCACCACGAAAGCAGCCACCATATCCCACACATAACTCCTCCGACCAATTACAATCATGATCACCACCATCCTAAAAAATACACAGATGATAAACCAACAGTTAGAGTCTACTGTAAAGCGAAAACTGATTATGCACTTACTATTCGTGATGGAAAAGTCATTCTTGCCCCTTCTAATCCCTCTGATCTTCATCAGGTTTTCTTTTTTTTTTTTTTCTTTTCTTTTTTAAATAAACTCCGTCTTCTCGTCCAAAAATAAGTGTCCACTATGAAATCGACACGTAATTTTACAAATATGTAACCATTGCATAAGTAGTTGCTGGAAATGATAAATTATGTCCTTTTTTTTTTAATAAACTCGGACTTACTGTCTCAAAATAAGTGTCCACTATGAAGATGACACCTGGAAATGACAATATATGTATTGTTTTTTGGTGGGGTTGACTAAAGTTGTTGACTTTTTTGTAAGAACAGCATTGGATAAAAGATTTGAAGTTTAGTACAAGGGTGAAAGATGAACAGGGGTATCCTTCTTTTGCATTAGTCAACAAAGCTACAGGTCAAGCTATCAAGCACTCCGTTGGTGCTACTTATCCTGTATGTTTTACTCTCCATATTCCTTATATCATTTTTTCTTTGATAAGTTATGAGTTGTGCTCTGTAGGACATATTTTTAGGACTTGTTGTTTGGGATCGTTTATTGAAAATGAAGTTATCTTAATTCACCAAATTAAAATAGGCCGAAAAGTGTTATAATCGAGACATAAGGTCAAGTTAGATGTAAATGAGTGCATGTCATGTGTTAAGCATCAAATTGATTAGTTCTATCTTTAGGTTCATATTGTAGGCATATGTATCATTACCTAAAATAAGAAGCTCCCCGTTATGCTTATGAACTTTATTTGACGAAAAGCGGGTTTAGGCTCCCGGGGGATTGTCAAGCCTTCGGTTTTGTTGTATGCGGCTTAGCCTGTATAACTGTTGGCCATTTCTGGACTCTTCCCTTGTTATTGCAAGGTTGAGATTTCAAATCCATCGACACCCTTCGGCAGTCTTATTACCTTAAAATTTCTGTTTGTAGAACATGTGTTTGCATGTATGATAGAACATTATATTCATAATTTGGTATTATCAATTAGGGTTACCACTGATTCAAGCTTTTATCAAGTAGCTCGAGCTTGAGTTTGACTCAATTGAGCCCTATCAAGCTATAGCTTGGCTTGGCTTGGTTGCAGGGCGGGCTTGCAGCCCTATGATAAATAGGTGAACTTTGATTATAGTATCTTTTGGGGAGGAACTTATCTAGTCTATTATTTGGATTTAGGCTTTAACTTTTATGGAACAAGAGAACAACTAATTAGACCCGCAGTGGATATAAGTTGTATATGAGCTTCAACAAAAAACATTCTATTCAAGCTTATTGGTGACATGAAGTAGTTTGCACTATCAGCGTCATATAAACTGCAAATTTTTGTAATGGGCTGGACTTGCAATTATATTATCTCAGGTTCAGCTGACAGAATACAACCCTGATAAATTAGATGAATCTGTTCTTTGGACTGAGAGCAAGGACTTAGGGGATGGTTACAGGGCAGTAAGAATGGTCAACAATATTAAGCTTAATGTTGATGCATTTAATGGTGACAAAAACCATGGTGGCGTGCATGATGGCACAAAAATTGTTCTTTGGGAATGGAAGAAAGACAGCAATCAAAGATGGACCATGGTCCCTTACTGTAAGTATCTCGACGCAAACTCTACTCAATGCTATTCTGTATTCTTCAATGATTTGCATATTGCAATCAACCTTCTGTTTTGACTTGGCACGTGGTAATAGTGGGTGCTTTGATCATTTCTTAAATGTTTACAACACCTTCAAATTGGCCAATTGGGACAAAAACAGCAATATATTTTGAATAACTTTAACCAATACCTTTTGATAGATGTAAGGAAATTACTGAACCAAATGAATACTGCATATGGTTTTTCATTTCCACTTTTACTTTTTTGTGTATGTTATTATGGACCATACATTACCTTGTATGGTCCAAAAGAAGCTTAACGGTTTCTGTTTTCAGTTTGTCCTCAAAAAACAAATGTAAGGATTTTGATTTTTGGTAATGTCACAACCTGAATATAACTATTTTTTCAGTTACTAATCTTCAAAAGATATGTATGACATAGATTTCAGTTCACAAGTTTCTTAGTTTTTTTTTGTTTTCAGAAGCATTTCACTTAGTTTAATTTTTAGTCAAAAATGCTAACTAAATCATACATTCATACGTTAAGTCAATTTCATTCTACTTTTTCATCAAAGGAAGTAAAAGCTAATTCTAATACAAAATTCAATGGCAACGAAATTCTAAAAATGTTTATATGAGACATCTTAGTGAAGAATTCGTGTGATTTTCTGCTACCAAGGGCCAAGGGGTGATGAATTTCATTTAGTACTTTATACCTCAGCAGCACTATGATCAATCCAAATATTATTATCTAACAACTATCTTGAATTGTATGTGCAGGATATGTGGTTATGTACAGTATGGAACTGCAAGTCTTCAGTGTGTATTCTTGTTGCTATATATTCGTGGGGAGCTTTATGCCGCTTGTGGTTTTCATGTGTATCATTGAATGATGTTTCTTTGGATACTCGATTGTTGAACCACTGAAGGCTTGCTTCTGTGGTTAGTAAGTATCTATATGTCGCCCTATTGCGTTTGGTATGGTATTGCTTCTTATGTCTTGGTTTGTGATCATTTGATAAGCAATTCTGTCTACCATGATATGCTTTACTAGGCCAAAGTGTCAAGGTTCACTGTTTTTTTTCACTTTTTATGGTTGTGACCTTTGCAACTGGCCAAATGTAGTGGATTCATTTATTTTTTTTTAGTTCGTGTGTTCTTGAGAGTTTTTTGTTGCTCTTTTGAAACATCGATTAACATATGCACCATTATAGTGTCTACTGGTAGCAATGTGATTTCCTTGCTGTGCTTAGACTTTGAAACCTTCCAAGTTTGTGAGTTTCGCTTCAAGATTTGATTACTGAGTATTTAAGTTATCAAATATTTTTGAAAGAATTCCGTTTCATTCCCAAACTCGATAGCTAATACTTTTTGGTCTTTATCAATTATCAGGCTGTTACATTTGGTCCTAACTCCTAAACATTTGCGAGCTTTAAGGGGTGTTTGGCTTGAAAATGGGAATCATTACAGGTATGGGATTTGTGTTGGAATGAGAACAAATAATTATATATTGGGGGTTAACAACTATGTTTCTAGCAGCAGCTTATTTACAGGAGTTTGTGAGGAGGAATGATTTTGTATTTACACATATGATTTTCAGAAGTAGGGGGGGGAGTGTTTGTGAGGGGAAGCATGGATCTATTCTTCTAACATCATATTGGTTTTTCGCTTATATAATGTATCAAAAACCCATCCTCGATGCGTTAACATACACAAATTGGTGGATTTGATTATCATTTTCCAATTCCATCAAATTTCATCAAATTCTGTGAACCAAACGCGACCTAAATCTTCATTCTCATACCCATAAACCAAATACCTTCCCACTTCTTGCTTTTACTTGGTTATTAATAATTACATTTTGCCCAATATAGTTTTAGGCTGTGTTTGTTTTGTAGTTGGATTTACTATAAGTATGAGTTTGATGAAGTAATAATGAAATTAAAATTTAAACCAAATCCATTTAATAGGTAAATGCATCAATTATATATGTTTCATACCCATTTTTATCCCCGAATCGACAAACAAAACAGTATCTGTCACTTTTGTTTGAATCTTTAAAATCTTATAAGCTTACATTAAAATCAGACTAATCACAAAACTGATGATAGGGAAGCAACCACTTAACAATGGTTGAACCACGTAAGAAACACAAAATAAATAGTTATAAATATGTTCAAACGTAATCTTTGTGAGTATTATATATCCGTGCATGGTTTTAAACCTAATCATATATACGATCTTAACATAACTAAATTATAAATATCGTACATTAGCTTTTTCATGTATAATGTTACATACCATATTATATTATATTTAGTTACATCATGTGAAAATAAAACAAGAATACATAGCCATATAGGTACATTTCTTACGAGTTACGTCTATGATAAGAAACTTCTTTTAAGAAATGCAAGACTAGAATGCAACATTTTGAAAAATAGAAGGTCAAAAGTAAAACCAACATGTCGACTGCCAAAGATTATTAAAAATAAATAAAAATCATAATTAATATTCAAAAAGCTAGACTTAATAATATAATATTCAAAAAAGCAATGTCCCCATAAAATATGAAATTTCATTAACCCGAAATGAAGCTCTCTCATTTCTACACGTATCATGTTCATTTGAAAATGACTCGGTGTCCAACCAAAGCAACCCCATAAGACCCCTTTTGTGAATCTTTATATTCAAGTTTTCAAGTCCATCTTTTCTATTCTTTTTTATTTATTATAAACATTTCATTTCATATTTTCATAATGGCTGAGATTATAGGGAAGTTTAGTAGTAATTACTGTAAATTTTCACCTTATAATAATAATAATAATAATAATGGTAATGGTAACTTATCATGTTACATGTTAAAGAAGAAAGTTTTACCGGTGATGATGATAAAGATGCCTGTTATAAGAGCTTCTAAGTTGACAAGAAGTGACAGTGAAATGTTTGGCCGGAGATTGAATGTTGTTGGAGGTCAAACAAGAAGTCAACGTATACAAGCTGTTTCTAGCGTTAAGGTTTGTATTTTCTTAACATGTGATTTGTCTGGGTAATCATCCATGTACCATTATTTTTTAATTGTGTATCACTAAATTTGTTTTAGGGTGCTTTTGTATAATATAAGCGATGTTTGGGGATCTACGGTTAAAAGGTGGTATAATTTACCTGAACTATCCAAAAAAAATTTTTTGAACAGCAACAATAATTTTATCAACTTAAAATCTAGCAAGGTGCTATCCAAATTAATTTGCCTGAGCTATCCAAATTAATTTTGATTTAAAGAGCCATATTGTATATGCGATTATGCAAAGAAAAAAATTTAAGGATCTCAATTCTCAAATGAACATTTATGTTTCAAATATGGAATCAAAGTCACGTCGTAATGAAGTCTTTCATGCTGTGGTCCCGGCATGGTGATCATTATTGTGTGAACAAATAAAAATTATTTTTGATTTCTGTACTAAATATCAGTGTGGTCGATTACATGTACAGAAAAAGGTTAGGTTCGATGTGATTGCTGCGAGTGTGACCACTATGAGTTCTCTAGAATGGGATGGAGGATCTCGAAATCTTTGATAAATATAGAAAATTGTGGACTTCATGTCTTGCAATTATGTAGAATATTGTGCATCTGTCCATGGCGAAGGGGTCGTATGGGTCGATCCCAAAGAAACTCCGGGTCAAGGGTTGCCCGACAGACCACCTTTTGCTAGATGTTTCGCTTTTTGTTTTTTTTTTTATACAGCAAATGTTAGTCGTTAGTAGTAGTTTTCTAAAGTTAGTAATTAAACTTCAATGTCCGAATCTGAACCTAGGACTTCCAGATAGGCAAATCTTCCCGCCTCCTCCCTTGGACCACTAGAGAAGTTTTGCAGTTACGATTAACTATGATCAAAGTATGATGAATTGAAGCTAATTAAGATAGTTTAATTATATTTGTTGACATAGATGGGTATTGGCATTGGGAAACCTGTAAGATGGTGGGAGAAAGATCTTAAACCAAACATGAAGGAGATAACTAGTGCGGAGGACCTAGTCGACTCTCTGTTGACTGCGGGAGATAAGTTGGTCATTGTTGATTTCTTTTCGCCTGGTTGTGGAGGCTGCCGAGCTCTTCATCCCAAGGTACCTGAAAAATAAAATCATGCCATGTATTATGTAACATTTCTGTTTATGCTTCTTATATCACATCTAGATAAGATTCAACAAAAATGTTAGCCATTGATATTTTTACATCATATATTCATATGTTTTTAAAAGAAGCATGTTGCCATACTGGTAAATGATATATGAAAGTTTTACTATGTGATTTGGCAGATAGATTCACGAATGCTTAAGGTTTAACCATATAGCAAAATAACAAATTAATGTTATTTCACGGCACAAATTAACCTTCGTGCCCATGGTTGACCGTTGCAAGACATTAGCAAAACTCAACTTACTCTACAAAACAATGAATTCTTCAAGACAAATGTAGTAGTAGTTATGCGAGTTTAATGTATTCTTGTGTTGCTATAGATTTTCCTTATTTGTAGAACTGTCGGCAATACTTTCTATCCCTTTGATTCGCAATGCTAAAATGATTTTCTTTACACCGTTTCAAATCATTTTTGATCTTATATACATGGTTTTTGGTCATTGTAGATATGTCAAATGGCAGAGATGAATCCGAATGTACAGTTCTTACACATAAACTATGAGGAGCACAAGTCTATGTGTTATAGTCTCAATGTTCATGTTCTTCCTTTTTTCCGTTTCTACAGAGGTGCCCAAGGTCGTCTTTGTAGCTTTAGCTGTACCAATGCAACGGTTCGTACTCCTTTTACCTTTCCATTTTTTAAGTTGGCAATATCAACCCAAGTATGTGTGGGACTCGTGTTATATTTTTATTTGTAACAGGTCAAACGGATCTAATTGAAAATTTAAGATTTAAAAGATACATACTAAACTAGACTAGATGAGTCAAACTGGTCCGAATTTCCCAAAGTATATATTTAGCTTTAGAGCATAAAATCTCCTAAACTATTTTATAGATTAACAAGATCTTAATACACTAGTATATATGAGAGAAAAGAACAAAAATAAAATTGGACAAGACTTTAAACAAACTCAATCCAGCTGAGCATGTTTCAGCATGTATGACCTTAACCGTATTCAACCCATTTTCCACCTTCAATATTTTTGTTTCGATTATGAATACGGAAAAAATATATAAGCTAAAAAGTGTGACATGGCGATGCAGATCAAGAAGTTCAAAGAGGCCTTAGCAAAGCACGCACCTGACCGAAGTAGCTTAGGCCCACCGAAAGGGCTCGAGGAGAAAGAACTCTTGGCACTTGGTTCTAATAAGGATCTCTCTTTCACTTACGCTCCAAATCCAAATCAAACACAAAAGATAGCACCTGCACCCGCACACGAATCAGTCCCTCAACCAAGTCTCCCTCTTCCTCGTCCTCTTAAGAAGCCAGTCTCTGCAGCATAAGAAGATAAAGATAGAACCTTAGTTTCTTCTGGGCAGTAAACCTATGATTCCGATATGTTTCAAAAGTGTTGTGTAGATAGTAAGAAGCCTTTCTACCCAGTGTTTTTTCTTTTTTTGGTAGAAAGAAGAGATCGCGTATTTCTACTTGTGTCTAATATGCTTGTAAAATATATATATAGTGTATACTGTATAGTAAATTAGCCAACTAATGATTGGCAATTGCAGAGGTTTTGTTCCTCATAGCTGTAGATAGTCACTTGGTTTTGTAAGATGTGAGCTATTCGCTCTATACTAGGTTTGTTAAAGCACTCGATTGTAAGAATTTATGTTGCGTGAGTAGTTGAATAGCAAAGAATATTCGAGATTTTGTATAAAATTTAGGATGCAAACTATAAATCTCCAGTATGTAAAAGCACTCAACTGTTCGAACTTATGCTCTGTCTGACTAGTTGAATAGAACAGAAAGATGCACAACTTGTAATGTTAGTTGCACGCTTCTCGAATGGAGATCATGATAGTCTGCTACATAGTTGCCAGATTCGCCACAATAGCCGCAAACAGCAAAGTAGCGAACCGGGTTCATCAGTACCACTTCGTGGTACAATACCATACCGGCAACATTTGGGATCGCAAAATTGTGATGCAAAGTGATCGTGATACCATATTTAGAACTATGCAGAAATACTCCCCACATATACTCCAGTAAGTTACTAGAGGATAATGAACCATCATTTTGCAACTTGAACGTTTACAAATGCACGTCATTTGAGGTAGAAAGTCCTCAGAGGCAAGATTTGAAGTCGCCTAAAAGAAGAGAACGTTTAGGAACTATGACTTTTAGATCAGGAGTTACTCGTTTCTCATGAAAAGGTAGAGTTCCTTTAGAGTCAATGGGAATGTTTATTTCACAGGTTCATGGTATTGTTTATGTCACGAAGATCCAAGGCCTTATGATTAACCCATGCCGTGAACTAACTTCGATTCTCTCGTCTACTGGTCATTTTGGCCTGGCCACTAAACTTATACCAAACAGGTTTTTTTCCTATAAAATCCTTGCTTTTCGCCATAACACAAGGAAATAAAGAAAGTACAGTCTTCTACTCTTACCTGAGGACTACAAAGCTGCATTTTAACCAAAAGAGTAATTCCATTGTCATTAAAATATAATACAATATTGAAAATAGAAAGCTTGTATCACATAACATCCATTTTCTGTATATGTATATAAGTTGTAACAATAATATAATGCTACATGTTTTTCTGCTTATGATACCAATATGACTATGGTCAACTATTAACAATGTTGAAGGAGTCTTGATCCACTAATATTGCAATACAAGTGTTAGAAATTAGCAATCCCAAGTGACCATGTGATTAATCTACTTGTTTACTTCTAGTTTATAGCAAAATAAAAGTCAATGGCATTCCAGTCTTAACTGCAATTAAAAGGGTCACATGCCACAAATGGGATTTCATGTGCTAGGTTATAGTTGCATCACTTGAGTCTTTATTCTAATCAACCAATCATTAATGCCATTAGTATTTGCTAATCTCTATAAACTAAAGTGTACCTCCAAAGTACTTCCATGCCTTATCAAGTACTCAAAAGAAGTCAATGGCGCAACTGAATTTCGTTGGTGTTGGTATCAATATTAAATGAATCTTATGTAAATACAAGAAATCTAACTCACAAATCAACATGCTCCAATTCCCTTTCCCTCCTTTTTAATGATCTTTCATTTGTGCATTCCAAATATTTTAAGAGTCAAACTTTTTCTTGATCTTGAATACACAGATAGGTTATTTATGTAGTGTGTCGATTCAAATAGATGGAATGAGTAAATTGAACAAACTCGAAATATATTAAACACCATATTGTGCATCAAAATATTGTATTGTTTCTTAGAAGTAAACTTTTTAAGGTCAAACTTAATGTAAAACTTTAATTTTTGATCTTGGAATAGCTCAAAGAGTATAAAACACAAGATGCCATTCACACTACAAAATCACTCAACTTGACATGTGGTCTAACTTGTTTGATGCACACATTTTACTACCTCTACTATCACCCAGACCACCTAAATGTAAACCTAAATATTGCCGCTCGATTAAGGTATAGTTCTCTTTCCACCACCAAGCTGGTTATGATGGTAATACCCATAAACATACACAAGTGCATACATATAATAACTTGCAAGTATGATATCATTATTGGTTTCCTTATTGAATCTATCTATCATTTTTAAGTATGCAAGTAGTCTATAGTTCTTAAGGATTTAAGTACCTAAACATATGACTTAGAGGGTATAAAATGACCATATCCATCTTTGAAATGACAGAATCTATCCCTGATTACCTCGACCTCAAAAAGTGTCTTCCGGCGGCACTAAATGTAACTACACAACACCAACAAAAGCCAAATAAAGTTTAAAGTAAAGCAGTTGCAAGGAGAGAAAAAGTGTCTGTTATCATATCTTATCATATATTATTTAAAAGATAGTGGCGGGCTTAAAGCTTCACAAGCCTTTTGAGGTTACTTGCTGCTTACTATAAACTTAATCCATATTAATGATTTAACTTAATATAATACAGCTTAGAACTAGAGGAACAAATCTTGTTTAACTATCTTTTGTTCTATATGCTTTCAAGTGTGATGAGAAAACTTTTATAGTTGCCTTTTTCATTACTCTTCCCATAGAATATGATTCCATATTAACATGAACCATGTGAAAAAAAGGAGGTAAAACATATTTTATTTTGATTTACAAGTTGGCATATGGTTAAGGCTTTAACTGCCAATATGGTTTTCCCTAACCCGGCCCGTTGTTTATATAAAGGGGTCACATTCCACACTTGCATATTCACACCTTCACAACATTAACTAACCGCTTCTCTTCAGATTTTGAGGTCAGAAAGCCTGAGAAAGATCTCTTTTTGCAGGTCTAAATGGGGTTTCGTGAAATCGTTTTGGTTCTAGCAGTCACGTTCATGATAGCATTGCCAAGTGCTAATGGCAAAGGTGGCGGTGGATGGATTAATGCTCATGCTACCTTCTATGGTGGTGGTGATGCTTCTGGTACAATGGGTAAGACAATTCATGCCAACTAATTAACTTAAATCATCCGAATAAGTCTTTTAAGCATACAATATCACAGCTAAGGTCCCAACCTGTTGGCCCATGAGCTCTGCCTTCTTTTTTATTCATTTTAAGAGCTTGTTTCACTGTAGACTGTCATTTACTGTATTATGCAATATATATCTAATGTTGATACATCATGTGTAGGTGGAGCATGTGGGTATGGAAATTTGTATAGCCAAGGATATGGTACAAACACAGCTGCACTGAGTACCGCATTGTTTAACAATGGGCTTACCTGTGGAGCTTGTTTTCAGATCAAATGTGTGAATGATAAAAGATGGTGTCTACCAGGTCACATCGTTGTCACAGCTACAAACTTCTGCCCTCCAAATCCCGCACAATCAAACACCGATGGAGGATGGTGTAACCCTCCCCTGCAGCACTTTGACCTTGCCCAACCGGTTTTCCTGAAAATTGGTCAATACAAAGCTGGAATAATACCAGTTCAATATAGAAGGTACAAATCACTCCATAGAAACTATATAGTCATTTGGTAAAACAAGTGTGAATGCACGTTGTAAAAGTTATAAAATCAACTTACCCATGGTTTTTTATCAAATTTGGCAGGGTGGCTTGCAAGAAGAAAGGTGGAGTGAGGTTCACAATCAATGGACACTCATATTTCAACCTAGTCCTATTGACCAATGTTGGTGGTGCTGGTGACGTTGTCGCGGTTTCTATCAAGGGCTCTAGAAGCAACACATGGCAAGCAATGTCTCGTAACTGGGGTCAAAACTGGCAAAGTGGTGCCTACCTTGATGGTCAAGTACTATCATTCAAAGTAACAACAAGCGATGGCAGAACAGTCATTTCAAATAATGTGACTCCTCCTAACTGGTCTTTTGGACAGACGTATACCGGCATACAGTTCTAGTTCCTTCCACTCCAATCTCCTAACTTCAATGTTTTCTTTTTATGTCTTTTCAATCACTAATAGTAACTCTAATGTAACATAGTCATATATGGGATAAACCAAATACATGGGCGCATTTTGAACGACCCATGAAATTGGTACCTAAACTAAACTCGAGGAAATCCAACAGTTGTTTCCTAAGATTCCTCGAGTCTTTTTAGACGACGCCCCTAAAGAGCCCCCAAAAGGGTTGGTGTCTTGGTGTGGCAGTGTCGTTTTATAATTATAAGCGATAGTAAAAGTCAATATATACTCAAAGTTAGTTACATGCACTCCTTTTGGGAGATGCAAAGATAAGTAGACAGTATATGTCAAAGATTCCTCAATGTATGTTTTGTTACTTATAATGAGAACAAATTCTAGATTTGTTCAGCTCTTTGTGGAATCAATATATTAAAGCTTTGTATTTCATGGGCATAATGACAATGATTTAAAGCACCTTAGTACAAAACAAACAATTTACAAGCAACTATAAGATTCTAAAGTCTAAACCGCCATGTTTAAGTGAAGCTTAAGTAACTTTGACATACAAACTTTAGTAAATAAGCTAAAACCAAACATACAAATTACTTTGGTATGACATATGACGATATGGTATCACACGATTAAGCATGACGACGACAACAAGCTCATTTTGCAATTACATGTCACGATAAGCTCATACGTCTATAATGTAAGTAAATAAGCCCGGTAACAAACTAAAACCAGACACGTAAAGTGACCGTCTACCGTCTACTCCATGTAAAGTGGCACCATTGTTGCTTGCTAATTGCTATACAGATAAACTTATATACATAGTCATATTTCTAACATACAAGTACAATTTTCTTTTTTTTTTTAAAAAGCTAAAATTTATTCCAAAAGAGCTTGTTGCCCCTCTGAAAATTTTAGTAACTAAGCTAGTCTAAACACCCAAGAAAATCAATAATAATATATAGCAATTATAAGATTAGAAATATTTTATGATATTTTTACAGAAATAATTTTGGTGTTATTTTTTAAGATTGAAAAGCCCGCTTAGCCATCATCGCCCAATTGCATATGAATTATGGGGCTCCGGAAGCGGGCAGACTTCATCGCGGTTACCGGCGGGAGGAATTACGGCGACGCCTCCTTGCAATTAGCGTTATCATTATATTGACCTAGGAACGATGATACTACGTTTTTATGATTTTCGGATACACCCATCTCAAGCTAGTCCTTAGTGAGAAGTCCTAACACTATGTTCTTGAGTTTTTTTAAGGAAAGAAACAAAAGGAATACAGTGGATTATAAAATTAGTTGTGTTCTTGAGTTTATTTTTAGGATAGAAAGGAAGTGAATGATATGATTTTAAGGGATAATTTAGTTGTTTTTGTTTAAAAGATTTTCTCCTCGATAAAAAGTATTTTTTTCATGTTTATGGGGTTTTTTATTGTAAAATGTCTAATAATCTGAAGTACGAAACTATATAGACATTCCATATCCTAAACTGGCATCCTATATCTTTTATATTTATTCAGATTTCCATACTTCCGTCAAATTCTTTTTCGTGCTCTTCCGAGAAAAGTCATCCAAGGATTTGTTTTTAAAGTATAGTATGCCACTATGCCAGTGATTTTAAAATGTCTGATATAGAATGAAATACGAAGCTATATAGACATCCCATATCCTAAACCGGAGTATAGAGCAAAACATCCCATATCTTTTATATATCAAATTTCCATACTTCAATCAAGGTTTTTTTACCGTACTTTCCCGAGAAACCCTTCCAAAGATTTGCTTATAGATAGAGAGCAAAGTTTATGCACAAAGTCTAGCGATCATTATACTTTTCCATTCACTCTAGTTGAACTTGCTTCAAAATCTTGTTATTAGTCATTTAGCTTTATGAAATTTAATTTGTGATTCCAAATATTAAGTCAGACTGTCATTTATAAATTGTTAATATAGTTATGTTTTTCCGTTCAAAAAAAAAATAGTTATGTTTTTGTTTATTCTGATTTCAAGGTAACCTTGTATCTTTTTTTATTTTTTTGTAATTTATAAAGGAAATGTGTATGAAAATTACAAATTATGCTATAACTGTTTCATTCATTTTACCAAATGATCATAAATCAACTTGACATGAATTTTATGTGTGAAATAAATATATATCTTGTGTTTTATGTGTGAGAATGATATTTTACTTGACATGAATTTTATGTGGTGTGGGTTACGAATATCAAGACAGTACATGAAACTAGTAAATTCCAACCATTACCTTTTTTTTGTTTCATCCATTTTTATAATTTTTGTTATTTAATTTCAATATAAGTGTGTTCAGTGTTCTACTTTGAAAAACTCGACTAATCTTTCCTTCAGTTTAACACTACATATAAGTCGAGTTTTCTTTATATTTGTTTCTGTCTAAGTGTTGGGTATATATACAAGAAAAATATAGCCTTATAGGTTATATGTAAAATAAAAGAAGTACGTTTCTCTTCGCTGAATATTTTCGTACATCAGTATATAAAATTTTACTTTGTGAATCTTCGTGCATTAATTTTACCATGATCTAAAAGTCAAGATCTTATCCTATTTATTTTTATTTTAATACTTACAGTAAGTAATATATTTAACATCATTTTGTAACGAGGCTAAAATCAAACTTGGATAATAATATGGTGCAACCATAACCGGTCAAACATAATAAAATATGATAAGACGCTAAAATTAAGGTTGGGAAACTCGTGACTTGGACTCTACTCGGCGAGGGGAGAGTCATGAGTTTTTAGAGAATTAGAGTTAACTCGGGGTCGGATTGGAAATTTATATATAAACATAAGTATTTTTGAAATTATATAGACTTCAAATTTTAGCATAATTGTTTAAAAATATTAACATAATAATTTAAACTTGAAAATTAAACGTTAGTTGTTAGATTCACGCTTAATCATCATTTTATCTGCATCAATGTTGGAGAACTTGTGGCTCGGACTCGACTTGACGAGGTGAGGAGTCAGAAGTTTATTTTGCGTACTCGACCGACTCGGAGAGTGTTAGGATAAAATGCATTAGGTATTTTACAGTTGAATGGCGGATATTTTTCTTTTGAGTTTGTAAGGAAAAAAAAAAAGGAGAAAGAATATCTTCCCCAGGCGAGCATTTTGCCATTTTTGATTTGAAATAAAAGTTGCTTACTCAGTTGACCCTTACATTTCCCCCCTCTTTCATTTTTTTTGAACAGTCCCCCCTCTTCTCTTTCATATTTGCCCTAAACTAACCAAATCTGACCCCAAATCTCGCATTCATTTCACTTCAGGTAAACCCCCAATCTTTCGATTTATTAATCTAACTCTATATTGTCCTGTATTTATTATACATCATTTATCTAGTATCACTTGTTATTTAACCATCCACAATATTGTAAATTTTATTATTATTGTTATTATTATTACTTTATTATTAACCAAATCTACTGAGATTACACTGTGTATTTTTGGCTTCTTTTTGTTATGAGGGATGAAATAGTGAATGAGAGAAGATATAAATCACATTTATTGTGTTTTATTTAATATATTTATAATTAGATTGTATATTGTGTTCATGTTGTTTTATTGTATTAGCATGAAAAATGTGTGATATTGATGTGTTTCGTTATGTTTGTCGACGTTGAAGTAGAGTTTTGTTTCATTAGATCTAGTGAGAAAATCACGCGTTTCGGTTATTAACTTCCATCACATTTTTAGCATTTTGTTATGGGAGTTGATATTCGTACCACAACAATCAATAAATCTACCACAACTCTGCATCACATGTTTGTACAGTATGTTGTGAAGCTTGTATATTGTGGTACAGTTATCATTTTCTGTGGTACGTACGTTTATCATTTCCCGTTTGTTATTATTGCACGGTTTTGTGTCCGTGTTCTTTGCTTTTGTGTAATCATGTAATTTGTATGACCATATTTGTTTCTCGTATTTTGAAAATAAATCATGCCGAACAACTATCATAATGAGCATCTGTGTCTAAGATATTGATCCTTTTTTTTGTATCTAGTTATTGGCCTAATTTTTCAAATTTGTATGTGTTCTTTAGGATGGATAAGTCAGTAGCTGGGTTCGAGAAGTGTAATGATAGAAAAGTGGACATGTCACAAGATAGGATACAACGTAACCGAGGTGACCCCTTTCCCTTTCCCGGGTTTATCGTGAATAACAAAGTTGATTATGAAGATCATACTCCTATTGGAAAAATGCTGTGTGGCTCTGTTCCTGATTCTGCTAAATCTAGTGAACAAAGCTCAAGCACTGCTACCACAAAAACCCCACCTGCCGAACCATCTGTGTCTCCTGAAATTCAGTCCAATTTGTGTCGGTCTGTTCTTGTTTCAGGAGCTGCACCTTCCACTTGTTATGGTTTCGGGCATGTAATATCTGGTGTCGTTGATAAGAGAAAATGCAAGGCTAGGGGAATCCTTTCGGTAGGACATAAAGAACCTCTTGAACAGGAGATTTCTGGAGACAGTATTCATTGTTTTAGTAATGATAAAAGAGGGAAAGATATCTTTTCAAAGTCTAGACCCTCGATGATTCCTTTTCCGGTTGAAGCTTCAATAAGTTGGCATTTGTCACCATCTTATGTTGATAAAGATGAAAATGACAATTTTGTTAGGAAAATCGATTCCCCAAAACCGTTGCACCAGTCCTGGAATATAGTTGAATCTTCCCCTTCTTCACCCTGTGAGTCTCCTTGTACGCTTAGCAGTCCTGATGCTCAAGGAGTATTAGAGACGTCGTCAGAGAAAGTTGTAAATAAATTATCTTCAACTTCTCCTTGCGATGAACATGTTATGCTACCAGAAGAGAGACCATCATCATTTGATTTCAGTGGGGAAAGTTCTCCATTTTCTGCAAACTCGTTAGGCAGTGGGAACGTCATGCAAACTCCGAACTCAGATTCAAGTTTAGAAAGGCATGCACCTTTATCTTGGATGAATGAAGGCATGACGTTCGAAACTGAACTTGATCAGGTGACCAATGATCTTCATCATAAAAGCTTATTTCCCAAGGACAATTCATCACCCTGGGATCCATCTAGGCTGAATGTTGAGTTGGCAGAATTATCCTCACTTTCTGATCTTATAAACCCCAAGAGTTTTATAGAAAGCTTGGATGTCCATGCATCATGGATTTCTAACTCAACTTCAGAGAATGTATCAGAGTCACAAATGCGTGTGTCTTGGAGGGATGGACTCATAAGTGGTTCCTTTGATAAGGAAGATTTGGATTGCTGTAGATTGTTGTCAGATGAAGAAACGGATGCTGATGGACTTTTAAAGTCTCCCAGGCTTACCGAGCATGAAGTGAAGGAAGAGGGGAATGGTAAAGGAACTTCATTTCCTACTCCCCTCAATCCTTGTGCAGAGTCAATATGCAGTGATGATGGTGGAGTACTTGCGTCTGACGACTCAGGCTGGACTATGTATTACAAAAACCGATCATTTGCAATTTGAATTTTGCCTTCTGTATTTATTCAAGTAAGTCCCTCTGTCTTGCTGATATATATCTTAGCTTGTTACTTTTTCACTAGCATTAATACAGAAGAATTATTTGCTGGAAACAATGTAAAGAAGGTTGAGATTTTTTTATACTTCACAGTTATTCTCCTAATATAACCAAGATAGTGTACGCCTTGATTGTATGTGGTATGTCAATAGTTTAACCAAAAGACGTGAAAAGAAGATAGAAAACTACATTTTAAGAATTTAATCAATATACATACACGTTCACATTTTACAAAACTCTTGAAAGATGACCAAGGTACCATTTTATTGATTTCGTAACTGTTGGCTTTAATCATAATGACAATGAAGATGATCCATTTAGTGTTGATCTCCAATCTAGATTTTCTTCTGTACAATCCTTGTGTAGCTCTTCTGGAGGGATAAAACAATCCATAGACAGACCAGGGACATTGAATGCCAAATCATCTATAGTCCATTTCTCTTCCATCCTTGTGATGACAGGGCCTGCCCTCAAATTATCTCCAAATCTTGTAATTATCACGTCTGATTGGCCAGAATGTGCAATCATCACACCCTCGATTATTCGGTAGTCCTCTACTTTTGTAGCCATATAGGTTTCCCAGTACATGGGGAATGAACCCGGTACTTGGACCCTAGTTAAATAAGAGTCCTCTAAGTGCACCAGTAACCCATTCTTTTGGCTAAAATAACCAAACATTACATGCTTAATCATTTCTGCTGTATTGTCGCTTCGATCTGCTAGGTCTGCATCATCTGCTGACAGTTTTAAGACGAAGCAATCAACATCCCCGATTCGCTTTTCTCCCATGTATTGTGCTTGGGAGAACACACCTGCCACAGCCATAGGATCTAAGCCCTACATATACAAGCAAGAGTTAACTACCAAGTTAGGGACCTTAGAGACTGAAGCCAATAGTCAATGGACCAAAGTGTTGTGAAGCAAAAATACAAAGATTTAAAGTAAAATTTCTACTTGAATTTTTGGGCTGTACACCAACCACTGTCAAATACTATTGAATGATTTATTAGGGGTCACTTCTTCCTCAAAGTGATGGTTTACTGACCACCACTTCCCTAGCTCTTGATATCACCTTTCAAAACTACGTAGAATGTTATAGGGGTACAACTATACATATATATAGTTATACGTCTAATGTTTGAGATTTGGGTATCTTTATGTTTGTGTGGGTAGTGTGCGTGTGAAGGACCAGGTTTCGGAATTAAGGGACCCAAGCTGACTAGAAATAAATAGAGGTGGCAATTATAGCCCATTCATGAATTCATCAATGGGTTGATCCGGTTACACTCAAATGACTCAAACATACTGAAAATGAAATGGGTCAAGTGTGAAGACAGGTTGAAAGTTTTCTAAGCCCTAAAAAGTTATTCATCTTTGAATTAAAATAAATCGATTTACTTAGAAAATATTCTAGTTGCATCATTTATATTATCTTGTTCTCATATGTAATACATCAGTCATTTATATAATTCAAAAGAACTGGATAAAAATGTTGCCAGTTCAATTTAACCCTGCATGACCACTGAAACCCGCTTTAAAAAATTCTTTTGACATGAACCCGTTTTGACTAGTTATCCAACCTGTTCCAAGTAGATCTTACAATTTTAGTATGTCATGAATATCGACAATAGGGGATTATGACCTGCTTACATCTCTAAGGATCTTTAAGTTAGGTTTAGTGGTGTTGATGTCAACTTGCTGCTAGGTAAAGCTGACTCTAAGATCAGTTGTGATAGTCAACTAGTCATAACTCATAACTTAACCTAAAGGGTTAGGAATTTGTAGGGACTGAATTCGTTAACTTTATAAGCATGTGGACCATCCTAACGCATGTGAATTTGATCTCATGACAATGAGAATCCATTGGAAAAGAAAAGGTAGTTGAAGAATATTAGAGTACCTTACAAAATGGGAAAATGACATACCACACCCACCAAAGTGGGCCAATTGCCAAAGCTGTTTGCCACTTTCTTCTTGAACATTTAATTTAAATATCTAGTCCCAGAAAGATTACATTGGGATAAATTCATAAACAGTACCTTCTTGCAAACATCACATAAAATTGCGGGTCCAATATTGAAACTTTTGGCCTTATGTAACAATATTTAATTATTATCTAAATATCAAGTATCAGTTCTGGTTCATTTTCTATTAGATATGTAGTTGCCAGAGAAGACTATTAATCATGAGATATTTGCTGTAATATACGAGCTATTAAGAAATATACTAGAAATGTAACTATAACAGTGCTGACCCTAACACGATCGACGATTAAGAATCGTTATTGTGGGCAAGTAGGTAATTCTGGTTTGAAGTTTTTTAATGAAAATGTTGCAATCAGAAAGATGGATATGAAGTTTGATAAATATGTTGGATTGTTACGAAAACGTTTAAATTACCTTCAAATTATTGACTAATTAAATAGTTTTTTTATAGACAAACATCATGGATAATGTGTAACTGTAACTGTTGATAAAATCTTAGTGATGTTTGTTATCAATATAAATATGTGTTAATTAGACAACATTTGATCTAATGACTAATGTATCTAAAAGACTTTTAGGATATGCATTTTTGGCAATCCTGTACCTTTTTTAGAATGCATTTTAGGTGGTCATTGCATTTTAAGTGTTTATGCCATAATTTTTATTCTGTTATTGTTTACATGTTTTATATATGGGGAAAGGTTAGGTAAAGCCTGCAGTACCTATCTTAGGTAAAGCAGAGAGGGGATTATGTAAAATTCTGGGGGGTTATGTATATTTATCAAATTCAAAGGTTTAATCTGTAACTTTTTTTAATGTGTCAATACCTAAGCTTATGTAAAGTCTGCAATACGGATCATTTTCCCTTTATATATTGTAAACAATTTTATAAGAAGTGTTACTGAGTTGGTAATGTATTTTCTTGCCTGAAGAGCACGGCGGAGTGGACGGACGCCACCTTTGGCAGCATGAGACCCAAGCCACGGTGTATGCCGCCAAGCAACATTGCCATCACTGCCAGCAACCACTTTGTGGCCGCCAACAGCAAGCTCAAATAACCACTTGTTTGGTACCATTTGCCACATAACAAAGCAACCCTTCTGTGGCATCCCAATATTACTGATGGTGGTTGATCCGTTTGAGCTGAGTTCATCTACCATGGCCATGGTAACTTTTCCAGTGGCATACATATTCCTTACTGTCCCTTCTAGCTTCCTGCAACCAGTGGCTGCCGTGAAATGTTGTATTATGTATTGTGCTGATGATGAAACCTACAAAACAGAACGGTTCACAGTTATACAATCCATATTCTTTTTTATTTAGATGATCAGATTGTTGCAGCTTAACCGAAACAATTTCATGTATATGTGCATACAAAGCGTGTGAGAGAGAATCATGCTGAAACGACAATACGATTCTCTCCATAACAACGATAGATCCTCTTTAAGTTGTTCTTAATAATCCTCCTAACATACCATGTCATTAAATCATGAGGATATGTACAATATAATGAAACCTTGAGATCTTGAATTTAAATTTTGGTATGAGCAAAATGTTCTTGAGATCGAAGTCGAGGTTTTCCAATAACAGGTTTCTTTTGGAATTAGAGTTGAGTATATACGGAGTCACGTCTTTTAGGTCAAATTTGGCGTTTAAAAAAAAATTAAATTCCTATGTGCGAGTTAAACATTGCAGCGGTCAAATCAGAAGGAATATATTACACCTTTTTGTTATAGTAAATGCAAGATTGATCAATATATTTCTAGTGGTTATGTGTTTTTTAAGGCATATATATGTTGTATTTGCCCCTCAAATTTTGACCAATTTAACTCTATCTTTTGGTTTGACCAATGTATAGTCTTGAACCTATTGAATTGAAATGTTAGTTGAAAAGTTAGGTTAAATGAATATAAATGTTGTTCCATTTGAGAAGGCACACAGATGACATAGACTGCTGACCAGATACAAAAATAAGAAAAACGAACAGTAGGGGTCTTCATGGCATTTATTGATATATATACAGATACACTTGACTTCTAGACCATGCCCAAAATTTACTTTAAAGCTACCCTTTATGATTTTTTTTCTTTTTCCATTAAACTTTTACATCTTCCATCCAACTTTTATTCTCTAAGATTTGGTAGATGAGGACATCGCACAAATATTTCATACCCATTTCTTCGTGTATAATGATTTTATTACAAAATTTTGTAGGATTACATTACATATACCATCATAATCAAATAAAAAGATTTGCAATGTATAATGCAAAAGATATATTAAATGATAATTTTGAAAGTTTATTCATACCATTTCATTTTTGATAAAAATTCATTAATTTTGATACAATAAGCCTAATTAGTTTATAATAATATTGACGAACACCTTTAGCATAGAAAACACTAAATGGAATTAGTGAACAACTTTGTTTGATAATTATCTATCATTCCTTATAAAGAATGTACATATTGTTGAAAAACTTGATCTTTTGATATGACCAGTATAACTTTACAATTTAAATTTCAATAACTTTAGTTTTTATAGTATACGTTTAGTCAAATTTCACATTTTTACAAGTAACTCATTTTATATAATTTTCCAATTCTAGTTATGAAAATGATAAATATCTATTATTCTATTGTAAAATGGAATGAACTTTTTTGTAACTTAAAAAAAATACAAAATCTATTATCAACTAAATTACACGTTAAATTATCTTAAAAAATATACAAGTCACTGTATATTCTTCATTATTAGACCACCTACGACAATCACCATAAAAAATTTCGGACACTGCTAATGAATACTATTTACTCCCGTCTTGCGCAAATATTAGACTAGTTTATAGAAAAAAGTTGGACATGAATGTTCATTAGTGTCATTGGCGGAACTTAAACATCTATTATAAGGGGATGAAACTTAATGAACATAAAATCTACCATGATTATAGGGGTTAATATGTAATATAACAATTATTTTTAACGGTATATTATATTATTATTATTATTATTATTATTTTAACGTTATTATAATATTTTAAACGTTATTATAATATTAGTAATAGAAATAAATTTTTTTGTACGGACTAGACCCTTTACTTCCTTCAAAATTCCATCCTTCATTATTAGTGTTGGAAACTTTATATCTATGTTTTTAATTTGTCAACATCATTCATTTTATTGAAGTGTATATGTGTATGTATCAATTTTGTATCATGTGTTTATACTATGTGTGAGCATATATGCATATACGTGACTATAAAAAGTGAAACGAGCCATCTCCACAAAAAGAGGATCAAGATTCTAGTCCGGCCATGATATGATTAATAAAGTTTTCCAAGTATTTTTCTTTCACATCACTATTTATATTTTACTTTTTTTAAAAATAATAAATGATACTACTTAGTTTTGCCTTCGATTTGAATTACAAAATGTCATTTTTCATGGATATGGCGACAACAAAAACAAAAACAATAAAAAGGGTTGTAAATAAATTATATAGACTTATTTTCATAAGATCACCCCTAATATATATACTAGTTAAGATTCCCTATATTTGTTTTTATTTGATTATATTTACAAATTACAAAAGTGATGTTCTTCCAACAATACATATGATTTTAAATTTCATACAACAAAAGGTTAGCATCTTAACCAATATGCTAAGCTTTTGTTGTATGAAAATTGAAAACCATATGTATTGTTGGAAGAAACATCATATTTGTTGCTAGAATTTACTATTAAAAAGGTTGGTTGCTTGATTTAATCTTTAAAATGAGTATTCACATTAAAAAAAAAAAAAAAGAAGTTATGTTAGATCAGCCCCTACTAGCTCCAATCACTTCAGACATCAAGATACAATCTAAGTACCAAAAAGAAGTAGTAGTTTTACACGCCAAAACTAGTAACACAAACTGGCCGGTCACCTAAGAAACACTTCATGACCTCAAGTACGCACCAACACAAAACTAGTAGACTAAAAACTAATATATATATATATATATATATATATGGGAAAAGTGAGTATCAGGCTGTTATGCACCCAACTTGGGTGAAAAACCCCTCACATACTAATATTTTAATATTTTAAATAAATACATGGCCCCCCCATGATTTTTACCTTTTAAAAAAAGGTATGTGAGGGGTTTTTCACCCAACTTGGGTGCCTAACAGCCTCATATTCCCTTCCCCCTATATATATAGTGTAACACTCCGGTGATAACACTTTTAAAATAAGAACGGTGATAACACTTAAAAACATCATTTTGATGCATTAAAAGTCCATAAAACTAACATAGTGCATAACTAATTATCATTATTTAAGTGTTTAACAACACATTGATCTTTCAAAATCAAAAAAATCACGTTTTTGGTTTTGTGCATCCATCTTGGATGCATATTATCAAAATGATGCATCCGACAAAAAACGTAATTTTTTTCGATTTTGACGGATCCATATGTTGTTAAACACTTAAATAATGATAATTAGTCATGCACTATGTCAGTTTTATGGACTTTTAATGCATCAAAATGTAGTTTTTAAGTGTTCTCATTTGTTCTCATTTTAAGTTAGTTCTCATTTGATTGCGACCCTATATATATATATATATAACTATTAAACAACTTTCAGGATCTCTACAGAAAAATAGAAATTAGGCTCACGGGAGCAAGGAACTGATCTCAAATTAATATTATCAAAAAATATATATAAGTTTGTGTGCTCATATAAATTTTAACATGCTTGTTGGAAATCCTTCAGGAAACAGTCTCACTACCATCCGGAATAGAGATATAACTGTCTATATCCAACTTCTAACGAGATTGGAAATATATCGTGTATATATATATATATATATATATTTATTGTTGGTGAAGTATATGCAATCATGAGATGCATGCTAACTAACATAGTAGTAGTACTCGAGATCTTGATCATGGTTAATGACTTATTAATGTGATGTAATGATCATGCATTACTTTAAAAAGAAGACATTAGTTTAAACATTATATACAGATTAATTAGTTAACTAAAAAGAGATCAAGAAAGGTTTCTACATGTTACAAACTTACCTGAGAAAATGAGGATTCAGGAGAAGGGAGTTGGGAGACAGGAAACAAAGGGCAACCCAAAACACTTAAAAGAATATTGAGATAATAATTATTGGGCTTGTTGTGTTTATTGGATAAAGAGAAATGTGTTTTGAGCCATGTTTGTGCCTTCTTTGATGATGTATACCATATGCTATTATGATGTTTGTATTCTCCATCTTCATCAATTGGTTCTTCTGATAGTGTTGCTAAACGCATCCTGTTATTCATACTCATCTATTTCTTCTCTTCTTTTCTTTTCTCTACTTTCTATCTCTCTCTTTTGTTTTAAGAGCAAGTAGAGATCGACACCCCCACTTAAATGCATCTCACCACTACTTTTCCATTGCTTTTTGTGCACGTGCATGTCATGCTTACTCTCTCTCCCTCTCTTCCTCATTATGAAAAACAAACTTATCTAATTAATTCACTTAATCACCCGACTAAGTCTTAATTTGGTCATGGATCAATTCACATTGATGATGACATATAATTCAGTGGTTTCGTATAAAGTCTTAGGTTCGAATCTTATAAAAGAGGTTTTCTCATAAATATTAAATTTCTCTCTAAATTGATAATTTGTATAAGGGATTAGTTCCCTCGAATGTAAGAAATTTTGAACGAATGTCTATAGTAGGAAATAACTAAAGTTGTGTGTATTGTATGTAAACAACTTTGAAATAATGTTTATTATATGTGAGAATTTCGTTTCAACCAATTACAATCTGACAAGTGGTACCTGTATATGGTTGTCACGTATGTTTTTTTACATACAATAAACATTTTTTCAAGTTGCTTACATACAATACACTAACTTTAGTTTTTTTCTACTATAGACATTCGGTCAAAGATAGTTACATTTCAGGAAACTAATCCCTTTGTATAACTAGGTGATACCAATTCATGGTGTTTAATATTCATGGGGAGTAAATAATTAGTAATTATGGTATTGTTTTTGTTGTAAATCATATCACCTTTTAATGAAACACAATACAACTTTTTGAGGATGGACGGAATCATGATCGAGGTTGGGACTCAATATATATTATTATTGATTTCGAAAAGGATATAAAAAAAAAAAAAAAAAAAAGTAGGCACTTTTTGAAATATAAATAAGAGTTATGGGGTGTACTATGAAAGCCTCATATGCGCATGCTCATCTTCTCTTTTTAATTTCTTTCATTTCTTATTTAAATTGTAAATTCATTTATATTGATTCATTCATAAAATAAAATGAAGAATAAATATTGGGTTCGACTCATTAGTTAGACAAGTCTGTAAATTGTTTTTCTTGAAATATTTGCTCATCTCTTGAAACATATAAGAAGGAATGAAATTGTTAGCTAGGAGATATCGTTATTCAATTAATTAAACATTAAAAAAATAATAGTAACAAATAACGAGCTATCATAAAATAATTGTCTATGTTTATTTATTTATTACAATTTAAAACAAACTATTTAAAAATATTTAGATATCTTATTGATTAATAGTGACTTTTCTAATATATATATATATATTGAAAAGTTATTTTAAAAACTTTTTTTTTTTACGAAAACCTTTGATAACTTTTCAAATAAAGCCCAGCTGATGATTATTCTTTACATGAAAATTGTTTTTTGATTGTTTTCTGAATAACTTATGTGTAATTTTGAAGTTTATAATTGTATGGAGACATGGATTATCATTCGTTATACAATTATGTAGAGATTTGGATTCTTGATCACATATGCACGAATATTGCTATGATTACATATGATCAACTTGCATACATGTGATCATACCAATATTCGTGCACATGTGATCAAAAATCCAAATCTCCACATAATTGTATAACGGATGATTATCCATGCTCCACGCAATTATAAACTTCAAAATTACACATAAGTTATTCATAAAACAATTAAAAAACAATTTTCATGTAAAGAACAATCATCGGTTGGGCTTGATTTGAAAATTTCTCAAAGGTTCTCGAAAAAAAAAGGGTTCTAAAAATAACTTTACCCTATATATATATATATATATATATATATATATATATATATATATATAGAAAGGTGTGGATCATTTGCTCACAACAGGGGATCTAGCTTACGTTGTCTTAACCAGGTCCGCGCTAGAGAGCCCTTTCACCCTCAATACCTAGTAGGAGGAGAAACTCCAACTAAACCGCCCGAAGGCACGACATTTAATTGGGGTAAAACCATGCCCCCTTTGCAGAAACAAAACTTGCTTCACTTGAGGACTTTTTGTAAAATTCCTTTTAAATGTCTTTCACATGTCTCGAACTCGAGACTTTCAGCATGTAAAACTGGTACTCACTATTGAACTATAATGGAAAGTACATTATAAAATAGGTCAAAGTACTTTTTTCGTCCCTGTGGTTTTTCGAATAAGCATTTTTCATCCTCGCCGTTAACTTTTGGAATCGTCCCTGTGGTTTGCATTTCGTCTCTGCCGTTAACCCCCTCACACGCAAGTCACGTGAGGGGCATTTTCGTCTTTTCATAAAGTTAAGTGCAAAAAACGTCCCTGTGGTTTACCGTTTTTGCATTTTTCGTCCTCGCCGTTAACAATTTCAGGAAAAAATTTCAAAAAAAAAAAAAACAAAACAAACAAAAATTACCGTACCAATTTAATCCAAACAAAACAAAAACCTATATACCTACATTTGAGGATATGCTCAATCAATTTCAAATGCAAACACGTACATACAATATTTTAAATACCGGTAGTATACCCGTAATACCGGTATCGGAAGGTACCCCGCTACAACTATTTCTGATATTTCGGTATTACCGTTCCGGTACTTCCGGTATTCACATTTTTTAATTTTTGAATTTTTTAAAAAATTATTTTTACAATACTTTAATGTTATTTTTTGTAATTTGTGAACTTTCTTGTAATTTGTTATAAAGAACCTATTTGTTTTTTTTTTAATGAATTCTAATTATATTTTGACTATTTTCGTTATATTATAGTAAGTTTATAACATTTAAAAAAAAATTAAATTAAATTAGTTGTACCAGTCAGTATTAAATTAGATCCTCATATGTAGGTTTTTAATTTGAGTTTGTTTTGATTTTTAATTAAATTTTTGTTTGGAAGTTTGTTAAATTCAAGGATGAAAAATGCAAAAATGACAAACCATAAGGACGAATTTTGCACTTAACCATAGGAACAAATGGGTATAAAGACATATATGCCCCTCACGTGCCTTGCACGTGAGGGGGTTAACGGATCCAAGGACGAAATGCAACCACAGGGACGATTTTAGCCAAAAAGTAACGGCGAGGATGTAAAGTGCTTATTCAAAAACCACAGGGACGAAAAAAGTACTTTGGCCTATAAAATATATCATGTGTGTTAATTCAATAGCCCGTAAATATTTATAATGACCTTTTAATCAGTTTTTTCACAAATTTATTCCACAAATTGGAAGTTTATTACATGTCTTATTTCAGAATCAGTTTGTTTTCCATGGTATAGAAAATAACAATCAACCGTTATTATACGTTACGACTATCAAATAAATAAACTTCATAAATATATATACACATTTTTATCATATGCACAATTTATAGGCAAAGTTACATCGATCTACTTAAAACTTAAAATCAAGCACTGTAGCTCACACTAAGCCATTCAATCCATCACGAAAGAAGCAAATGAAACTCACAAAGAAGATTGCACAATTACTCAACCGATTGATCCAACTTCATCAACTATCGTTTTCTAAGGTCCTCATTTGCTTTGCTACACGTCGAACACTAGGTCGAGTTCCATTTCCAGATTAACTTCGGATACACACCAAATTAAGATGGTTTTGGTTATTAAAAATAATTTCATTTCAACTTAATTAACCAATGATTATGATAGTCCTTGGGATTTAGCCCAACTGGACATTTAACGCCCCTTATGTTTTTTAGCCAAATATTGGTCACGGGTTCAAAATCTTTGAAAGACATATTAGGAAGTCTTTGCCAATGAGGTGGAACATTAGAGTTTTTCTCTAGCATTTAGCTAGTTTCCTGCAGAACGGTAGTGGGACTTCCACCGCCAGTCATGCCCTCGGATTGACTGTGCTGGTGACGTGGTCGATCTCTACCGGACGATGAAGAGACATGCCGCTGAATCCAGTCACCACTGTTGTTCAAAAAAAAACCCAATGATTATGATATTTCTCCTTTCTTTTCTGAATGATAATTGTATTGAACACAAGCTATGTACAACTCTTCATATCTATTTTGCTTCGTTAATTAATTTATGTATTAAATTTTTGTGTCAATGTAGGGTTAGCTCATTTTATAAAGATTTTAATCTTTTGAATGACATTCAGATTTTAATCCTTGACATAAATAAATTTATGATTATTTTAATTTGGATAATTGGGGATGTTTATTTTTAAACAAGCGTTAAAATAAAATGAATAATGTAAGATCTTTGACCATTATTAGATTATTATAAAATTGATACACGAAGATTTTATATAATGCACAAATATTTTTATAATGTGCAACTATTTTTAGTTAAAAAAATTTTATTTTATGTTAGTACCTTTAAAAATAAAATTGATTTATCGTTAAGAATACATATATGGTACCACTAGTCTGTACGTTGTTGCCTTACTTGTAACCAGTTGTTAGCAACATATGGCTGCCTAAGATAGTAATATGCACCCTTTATTGATTGGAACATTACATTAAACTGAACTTTTGAAGATCTAAGTTTTTTTTTTTTTATTTTGTTTATTTTGTTTATCTATATCTATATCTATATCTACATCTATATCTACTTATTATAAGATAAATTAGGTATTCTATTTTTTTTGAATCTTTTAAAACATTTAGCATACAAATTTTATCTATTAAATCACATTTATTAACTCCCTAAATCACATATGAATTATTTTACATCAATTATCAATTTTACTCCCCGCCGTTGCTATTACAAGTCGTTACCGCCACCACCGACACGCTGTTGCCTACACCGCCGCATTGCACGAGTATTCCTATAGTTTTTATAATTAGACCCTTAATTTCTTTATAGAAGCATTTTTTTCACATGCTTAACAATGGTTGCTCATTGGGTTAATTCTTCTTCATTCTTTTTAAACTTTTATCAATTAAACTTGAATTTACAACTCATGTTTTTGAGAATCTTACAATGAGCATTTGATTAACTACAAGATCTACCCTTTTCTCCATTTGAAAAGTATTCGTTCTTCATACTATTTACTTTTTAATCTTGAATCCTTTTTACCCACCCTTTTTTGTACCTCATTGCAAGAGCTTAGTTATGTTATGGTTTGGTTTATCTCATCATTCATTATTTGTTTAATTTTTTTTTGAAACAGCTAAATTATTACTAAAATGATTTCCGGTATCAAAATTCATCATAATAGATAGCTAAAGGGTTATTAACAGATAAAATGGCCCGTTTTCCTTTTCCTTCGCATCCATGGGCTTTGTTCTTAATAGTACTCGTATATCCCAATATCCCATCATTGGATTCGGATCGATAAGTTAAGGGTTCTTTCCAACGGTAGAAATTGTATATATGAGTGAATTTTGTGTGAATTATGATATTGTTAAACTAAAATAGTAATAATAGGATTTTTCTAACTAGTGCTTTATTGATACTTGTTAGCAAGTTCTAAATTATCTTAATATTTCTTTTAATAGCTTAAATTTATATTTAATAAACATTATATAACTCAAAACTTTTCATTTTAAAATTGATTTTTTTTTATTTTTATGGAAATATATTACTTCATTAAACACTTTTAAAGAGCTTATAGAGTTATAGGACACTAATTAAAAAAATCCGCCTTTATAATATCGGAGTTTTTTTCCAGCTACATCCCTAAATTGCTTAGAAGATTCGCCTTGTTTTCAGAATTGTTAGAAGATTTTTGGCATTCTATTTTTAAAATAGATTTTGCGTTTTCAAAAATGAATTTTTAAAAAATATGTCATTACTTGTTTTTTCAAAACTACGTTTTTATTATGTGCAATCACAAATAATCACTTTCTAAGTCAAAGACTTTTTCTAATTTTTTGTGTTTTGCAAACACAATAGTTACACCCTTAATCAAAAAACGCTTACAATGTATTGTTTAGTTTACTTAAAGGTGGAAAGGAAAGGAGAGGGAAAATATATAAGATGCATTCTTAAGTTTTTTTTAAGCGTGGAGAGGGAAGGGGTGGAAAGGATTAGAGGGGAATTTTAGTTGTTTTTTGTCTTAAAAGTTTTCCCCTCATTTTTGAGGTGATTAAGAAAGAAAACTTTTCTTCCCTTTCTTATCCTTTCCACCTTTAAGTTAACTAAACAATACAGTGTTAGTTTTAAACGTAGTTTCAAACACCCTTAGTCAAAAACCCTTACTTTAAGCACAATAATCACTTTTTAAGTCAAAGACTTTTTCTGAATTCTTTTAAAGGTAATTCCAAACACCTTTGTCACACCAAAATGTAATATAAGGTTATTCTAAGCTAAAAAATACAACCCGTTTTGGTTTCTAATTTTTAACTTTTTTTTATATTCCAGTTATCTTTCCTGTGATTAATTAGTGTTTGGTTGGTTTCATTTTATTCATGAACTTTTTAAAGTTTTTTTAAAAAAAAAATAAAAAATGATTGGACTAAAATGTACTCGTTTTAATGATAACAAGGCACGCCAAGTGTTCGATGAAGTGATTAAATTGTACATATTTTTCTCATTTAATTTCAAGCTAATGTTCCACCGCATTTTCAATACCTTATAGTATGTGGACGATTACCTCACAAACTAATGTGATTTGCCGTGGTCGAAAAGATTAATATTTCTATAAACATACAAGCCATTTGGTTAATTAGTATTTATCAACACCGTCTATAAGTATGTTTTTTTTTTAGATTTGTGATTTTTGTTTGGTGTACTGGGAACTGTCTTTTACTATTTGCATAATTAGATTAATTCAACTTAAAACACGTAGGCATATTAACTTTGAATTCTTGTTAAATATATTTTAAAGCGCTTGACCAACTTATATACAACAAGGATACAAAATTGTATAAATGTTTATGCAATGCTTGTCAATTTATCCCTTATAAACCAGAATATTGTTACAGCCAAAGCTCCTTTAATTCTTAATCAAAACTCAAATGTGTCGATATGATTGTAGGATATTTACTAACAACTAACAAGTCAATGTAACAAATGGAAAGACGGTCTACATTTTATTTCTGGTAGAGAAATAATTAACTGTCTATATTTCATCTTTTTCATACATTATTGTTTTTGACGGAACTGTAGTGTTGTGAGTGTAACAAGTCGAAATCAATAATTGTAATGTACATAAGATAGAGTGGGTGTGGTTGGGCGTCGTAGTGGAAAATGGTGCTTTTAAGGAAGGCAAGGAAGGAAATGTGTCTTCATCCAAATACCATTTGTGCAATTATGCCTATTCTTGGTGTTAGTTTCTTTCAATTCTCTCCTTTTACTTCACACTTTTATTTCACTTTTGTCAGTATAACTAGTCGTTCAAGAGTCTTAGTTTATAAATTTGTGCATGATATAGGAAATACTAAATTTAAGAGATATGGTCGTTTTTTATAACTCATGTCAAAAACATACATATCTATATACATGACTGCCTAGGTTTAAAAGATATGGAAAAATCATTTTGAAAGAAGGAAAAACTAGATCATCCTAAATTTTGTTGATTATTTAAGTTTGGTTATTTGAAACCAAGTCAATCATCATCACAGGCGGTATCACATAGGGGCAAAGGGGCAAATGTCCCCCTCAAAATTTAGATTTTATCATGTATTTTCAATTTTTCATTGATTTAAAAAAATTTCTTATAGATTTTTAACATTTTGACCCCTTTTATATTTATATTTTACGGATTTTTTAATTTTGCTTCCTCTGAGATTTTTTCCTGATACCGCCTCTGATCATCATGATATATATCATCGTCACCCCAACATGGGTCTTTCAGAGATATATATATGCCGATGTCGGGATAATTAATTAATTGCCGCCGAGAAGAGATATTACACAAGTAACAATGTGAAAATCACCGATAAACCCTAAAATGGTGCTTGAAAACGGGATTGTAAAACAAACCAAAAAAAAATCTTTTAATGTATTGTTAGAAACTTATTGAAAATTAAGTCTAGACAGCTATTTACAGATAAAATCGTAAATTATAACCTGAAGGAAAAAATAAATCTATTTTGAAGATATCTCCAAACAAGTTTATGCATATGTTATCAGGTATATCTACATCACAATTCACATGTATAGTATATTAGTATGCATCTTCATTTTTCAAATGAATAATCAAAATTTACATCGATGGATGCTTGGACTAATGTTTATATGAGATTAACGATCATGCATATATGATACTTTGTAAATTGTCGTTGGTTTATATGATTGCATTTGGATTTTTTACGATTTTCACTTTAAAATTTTTTATATTTTATTTCTATTTAATCATGATGAAAATGAATGATAACAACACAGCATATCATACACAATACAACCTTTATACATATACATATAAATTACATACCCATACATCGCGTGGATACTCTGATAACAATGAAAGGGGAAAAAAAAAGAATTCCGCTTGATTCCTTTTTAGTTGTAATTACATAATGAGAAAGTCTTTGATGTTGGGGTATTCCATCAAGATTTGATTTGAGTCTCCTGAGTTTTAGTTCACCGTGTAATTTAAAAATAGGAGTAGAATAGTCTGTCAATAAAGAAAAAAAAAACTATATATAGATCATAAAAAAAAAAAAAAAAACACAATGGTGCTAAACTATTATTTGAGCTTCGAAGATACAAATAAGGCAGTCACAAATCTGGACTTATGAATGTTACATGATCCAGTAGATAAATAAATACATTAAGGTCCACAGCTGTAACTGGCCATAGGCACAAAAGTGGACTAAAAATGATGTGGGCTAGCTCTTGGGCCAAGTTTTTACATTACTAGATATAAACTTTTAAATAATACTAGCACGGCAGCACAATACAATGATGGTGATGGTTGTCTGATGGCGGCGACCGGTGACGAATATTGGTGGTGGTGGAAACTGTGTTAAATAGTGTAGGTTATTGATGTAAAAGTATAATTGATATAAATAGGTAAGTGGTGATATATTACAAAATAAGGGACCTATGGTGTAATTTAATTAAGAGTACCCTGGTAATATCTCATATCCTAAAAGTGTGAATTTTAACAAGGGTGTGTAATCATTATAAGTTGTATAGATAGATGAGCGGGCTTTTCATGTTGATATCAATGTAATGTTTTCTTTGATATTTGGGAAGCGATCTTTACACAAAAAGTTTTAGCGATACAAAACTTTTTAAAAGTAATATATAACATATTGTACAACTGTGTCATACATAAATTTTTATGTATAGTTAAAATATTTTGTGTAATGATAACTAAATTTTAACAAAAATGTGTTGCCACATATATGGAGGTGATTCGTACATAACTATCTTTTAAGCCGTATATCATAAAATGTGTTCCATATATAGTATTGTAAATTAACACCCTAAATCGTATTTAGTAGTGTGCAGATCGACCCAAAAAAAAAAGATCGACCGCTCATCAACAATCATGCTAACTTGAGGTGATATCAATATATCATCAAGCACTGATTAAGGACTCGTGTTGATTAGCAACTACGTTGATTAGTGAGTTAGTGACTGCATACTGATTAATTAGTAACCTATCTAACACGTAATTACTATATGTAATAATCGTTTATCGTATGGAAATCATCATATATATAGGATAGTTAACTAACCTATCTAGCTGAGAAAAATTATAAATGTTCTTTGAGACGGACACAACACAACTTTACTTCTTCGCAAGCGCGCGTTCTTTGTCTTGTTTTAAGCTGAAATACGTTATGCTCCAGTACTGAAAAACTAATATTGTAACACATATGATTAATATTTTAAAAACGTAATCACATGAATAATGTGAGACATCCAGTCTTTCAATTCGAAATATATTCTCAAATCTCAATATATCGATCCACTTAAATTTTCTATCGGAGTTTAGTAATGAGACTAGATTTTAGACCCCTAATATTATTAATATAAGAATTAGTATATGAAACTAAGAAAAATACTTATACGTTAAATGTAAAAATATACTTATAAAGGAATTGAGATATTCAAATGTTAATACTGAATGCTAATATCATAGCTAGCTGGATGGTGTAGTAAAGTTTATTTTATACAAATTCTGTCAGAAGCAATATCTTAATTTTAATTACATAATTGATCAAGTTTTCATTGATGTCTTGCAAAAAGTGATTTTATTTCCATTACCCATGGTTGTTAAGAACAATAAAAGTAACGACTGTGGGGTTCTCAAAGATTTTGTGTTATGATTTTATTTGTAGTATTCATTTTATATGAGAAAAATATGTATCCTAAATATAGTTTGATTCCAATTACATGTAATAATAATGATTATCTTAATTAAAATCTCATTACAAATTAGATAAACATTATACAATAAAATATATTGTTTTTACCAATGTTAATGTTATGTTTGAATTGAAAAAGGAAAACAAAATCCATTACTTTTTGTTTCATTCTGTTCTCTAATAAATTCCCCCAAACAAATATATATCATTAAGTTGGATAAAAACAACCACACATCTTATTTATATTTGTTTTCATCGGAATTTATATGGAGTAAATATTTTTTACGTTAGATTTAAGTAATTAAAGGTATTGATAAAGTAGATAACGGGTTTGACATTGTATTTATCCAAATATATATACTCGATTTTGATAAAGTAGATAATGGGTTAGATTTTGTTGTGATATTAGTCATACATTTTTTGTTTTTCTTTTTATTTAACTCAAGTTGAAAAAAAAAGGCAAACTAGAATTAATATTTATATGAAGTTAATTTTCATATGTTTCTTCTTTAGCTTACGTATTCATTAAGTTGTGTTATTGGTCATACACTTTTTGTTTCTCTTTTTATTTAACTAAAGTTAAAAAAAAAGTAAATTGGAATCAATATTTATATGGTGTTAATTTTCATATGTTTCTTTTTTAGCTTTCGTATTCATTAAGTTGTGATATTGGTCATACACTTTTTGTTTCTTTTTTTATTTAACTAAAGTTGAAAAAAAAAAGATAAACTGGAATCAATATCTATATGGAGTTAATTTTCATATGTTGCTTCTTTAACTTTCGTATTCATTAAGTTGTGATATTGACCATATACTTTTTGTTTCTCTTTTTATTTAACTAAAGTTGGAAAAAAAAAGGTAAATTGGAATCAATATTTATAGTTAATTATCATATGTTTCTTTTTTAGTTTTCGTATTCATTAAGTTGTGATATTGGTCATACACTTTTTGTTTCACAATTATTATAAGATTTATATATCTTGAGACTACCCGTCCAATGGACGAGCCTAAGCACTAGTACAGTAGTGTATATATATATATATAGGTTCTTAATTCAAATAACACAAGTTTGTATAACGATAGATAAACCCACTCATTAATCATTATGTTATCTATACTCCCTTAAAAAAAACTGATACCCTCTTTTTAAATTAAGAACCTGATATGTCTCATTTACCCTCCATTTTAATATATCCTTATCTTTATTTTATATAATGTGACTAAAATACCCTTACAAACATTTCAGATTCTATCTCTCCTTCACGCACAAACATATAACAAAAACTCTAACTCATAATTCGTTCCCCCCTTGCATCACGTCCGACCTCAAACGTTGTCTATTTTTGCCGCTGCAACACGCGGATACCTATCTAGTTATAAATAACAAGTCGCCATATATGATATTACTATATGCAGTTAATAATCTATAAGAAAACCTTAATTAATTAGTACATCACCAAGATTTCTCAAGATTCTTTGGACATAATTTAAATTTTCCATGAGATTAATTAATTATTTCATCTGTGTCAACATTATTGAAAAACAACGTGTTTTATTATAATCCAATAGAATAATAATCAATATATATCCAATAATTTGTTTTATTATATAAATATAAAATTAACTGATTAAAAAAAATCAACTAGAAAGACACTAGAGATCAAAAAGTACAATTCTAGAAATACAAAGCATTGCACATTCTAAAATCTTCTCGATGTTTTAACTAACTAAAATGGAAAAAGGTCGAAAAAACTTGTGTCAATTGGGTTAAAATATAAATTGGTGATGGAAAATCAGAAAGTGTAAATTAATAATTTTTAAATTGGGTTAAAGTGTAAATTGTTGATGGAAAACCAAAAAGTGTAAATTAATTTAGACATGTGTTGATTTAGTTAATTTTGTGAAATTGGGGGATATGAATGGTTAATTGAGGTTAGATCAGTTGTTGTTAGTATATACTAGATTTTAGACCCGTGTCCAACACTGGACACGAGACTTACGACATTATTAAAAATCGATATTAATACATGTAACTCATAAAAGCTTATAAGTTCAAAGCTGAAGTATATGTAGATATTATGTGTTTAATTCAAATGTCAAGACTGTTAAGCTAATAGAAAGAAAACTAATGTAAAAAAATAATATTGGAAGCATATACCCTCATGCGGCAATTGAAAGACTTTTTTATAGACGAAAATTATTGTAATGTCTTCTCTCTTATCATCTTTGTCACATATTAACACCTTAAAGCCTCTTCTCGACTTAACATTAAAAGATTTTTATAATTATTAATTATGAGTTTTATCTATATCTATACTATATTATAAAGCAGATTTTTCTTAGATTCTCAACATTGAACTTGAAATTTTCAATATTGATTTTAAGTATTTTTCCAAAATGCCCCTCCTATCTATTTTATATTTATCTAAAATAACTATAATACCCTTTCTCTCTCCTCAAATCTCAACAATCATCTTTTTTCTCTCTCCTCTATAAATCATTCATTTCTCCAATTCATTCAAAATCTTTTATCTCAAAAACCGTACATCGATAAATTATAAAAATTGTATGGGTGTTCTTAAAGTTTCATGCTCTTTCATTAGAGATGTCATTCGATATACTTTCGACAAATTTTTAAAACCGAGGACGGAGCCCGTACGGCTAAGGCATTTGACTATCATACTCTATGACATATCAACTCCTATAACCTATCATACTCTATGACCTAAATATCACCCCACCATCTCACCGCTGCAACGCATGCGTACTTACTCTCGTATCTTATAACAACCATAAACTTTGTACAGTATTAGCTTAATGAGCTTGTTGTAAGGGATAAATGATCGGTTTTGTTATATATACGTGGCGTTGACAAGAACTAATGGTGATTTGTGAATTGTGATGGGATAGACCAGGCAAATAGAACGAGAAATACAAATAAAACAAAAGAACTTTTCTTTCTATATCTTACGTGCCAGAATTTCTTGCGTACTTACTATAAATTGTCAACACACAACCTTTTACTCAATACACAAAATATATTCGTGAATAACATACATCAATTCTAAAATCCTTCAACCGAAAATGGTTAGCATTCAGGAGTTAAGAAAGATGCAACGAGCCGAAGGACCAGCAACGATTATGGCCATAGGGACCGCTACACCGCCTAATTGTATAGACCAAAATATGTTTCCAGATTACTATTTCCGTATTACCAAAAGCGAGCACAAGAAAGACCTTAAAGAAAAATTTAGGCGCATATGTAAGTTTTATACATGTTATTTACTTGTTTTCTTATAACCATATATAAGTTAAATTTTTTCAAGAATATTTTATGTTATTTGACACATTTTTGTATGTTATCTAATCTTTTTAGTAATTTGACACATTTTTGTATGTCATCTAATCATTTAGTAATTTGACACATATTGGCACATTAATATTTTATATGTTATCTAATCTTGTTAGTAATTTGACACATATTAACACATGTTATCTAAGCTTTTGAGATATTTGACACATTTTGTATTGTGTTCAGGTGATAAATCAATGATTAAAAAAAGATACATGTACTTGACAGAGGAAATTGCAAAAGAGAAACCGAACATTTGTGCCTACATGGCACCGTCATTGAACGATAGACAAGACATGCTGGTTGTTGAAGTTCCAAAGCTCGGTAAGGAAGCAGCAACACAGGCGATCATGGAATGGGGCCAACCTAAGTCCAAGATCACCCACCTCGTGTTTAGCTCAACAAGCAGCATTGACTTGCCAGGAGCTGATTACCAGCTCACAAAGCTTCTTGGTCTTCCGTTATCTGTCAAACATTGTATGATATACCAACAAGGTTGCTATGCTGGTGGGACGGCCCTTCGTATGGCTAAGGACTTGGCCGAAAACAGCAAGGGGGCTCGCGTCTTGGTTGTTTGCGTTGAAATCACTGCTGTACATTTTCATGGGCCTGATGAAACCCGAATTGATAACTTAGTGGGCCAGGCCTTATTTGGTGATGGTGCAGCCGCCATCATAGTTGGGTCTGGCCCATTAATAGATGTAGAAAAGCCACTTTTTGAGATGGCTATTGCTTCTCAAACTATTCTTCCAGATACCGAGGGTGCAATTTACGCTCATCTTCGTGAGGCAGGGATTTTATTTTATCTTGGTAAAGGTGTTCCGGGCCTTATCTCAAAACACATTGAAAAAATATTAGTAGAAGCCTTTCAACCCTTGGACATAGTTGATTGGAACTCACTTTTTTGGATTGCGCATCCAGGCGGGCCGGCAATCTTGGACCAAATGGAGGCAAAACTAGCCCTTACCCCCGATAAACTACGGGCCACACGACATGTGCTTAGTGAATATGGAAACATGTCAAGTCCTTCTGTACTATTTATCCTTAACGAAATGCGACATTTTTCAGCTACAAATGGGCTTAATACCACAGGAGAAGGTCTAGAGTGGGGTGTATTGTTTGCGTTTGGGCCTGGGCTGACCGTTGAAACCGTAGTATTACATAGTGTGCCCATTTAGTGAACTATTATTTACCCATTATTTTTGTGCTAAAAATGTCTTCTTTTTTATGTTCTTCGAACTTGCCATTAAATCATGGTTAAATGTCTTCCCTTTGTTATTGTTATTATTTTCACTGGATGATGATAATCTATTTTATGAATTAATATAATAATTTGTAATAGTTTGTGTATGATGTTCGACTAAAGAAATCATTGTCTTCTAAGAATCAACGAGAGAGAAATAAATATGTATGATAAATCTACGAGGGACATGATTTTCTAAGGATAAATGATTTCATGCTAAATTATTATTCGAACTTCGAAGATAAAACTGGACTTTTGAATGTTTCATGGTCCACAATCGTAACTGGACAAACGCTACAAACGCACCAACAACTGGACTAACATTAAAGTAGGCTAGGACTTGGGCCAAGGTTTTACACTGTTACATTTAAAGATTTAAACTTATTAATCAAAATTATTAACAGGCTTTTAGGATGTTGAGATTTCTCCTAAATTTGTCAATATCATCTTTCTTTGATTTTATTTACTCAAAAAAACGGTGTTTATAACCTAGTTAAAATGGAAAATAAGATAAGTCTAATCATTTTGATATCTTAATTATAACACTTGATAAAATAAATGATAAAATTAGAAGAGGTCAAGAGGGAGATAGTAGATAATACTTATCATGTAATCAAGTTGTTAGAAGGATTATCAGATCAATTATTTAAAAGAATATAGTTAAATACAATGCGTATATATTTTTGTCTTTTAAAATTTGATCAACAAATTCTTACCATATTTTTATATTGCCGCTTTTTTTTTAGTCAATTATAATTTATTTATCAACCTTTTTATCAGTTTCACCACCAAATTTTACTATGTTTTCATTTGTACCTTTACTTTTTGGCCTTTTATAACTTGATCATCAACTTTCTATCATGTTCTCATTTTTTTTATTTTAACTTCTGGTTTTTACTTCGATATAAATTTTTTTGATTTATTTTATCACATATAAAATCACAATTCCTCAACGAAGCATCAAGCCTGCCTGTTATAACTATTTTATTAGAAAGTATCCACACATGTGTAACATAAATAGTTAGGGTAGGGGGGGGGGGGGGGGGGGGGGGGTTGTGTGTTTTGTTTCAAGACCTCCGTTATATGTAAAAGTATAACATATATATATTATTTGATTTTAATAACAAGTTAATTTTAAAATTATAATTATACAATATCTTAGATATTAAATATGTATATACATACAAAGTTATGTCTTTAATAATAATAAGTTATACCAATTTACTTTAATTATGAATTAAATATTTAAATAAAATTTAGAAGATAAAGAGTAAATACTCTTAGCAGTTTTTCTTCCACAAATGGTTAATATTGTGTTTTAAAATACTAGATACTATAAGTAACATCAAAAAAATTTAGTTTTACTCTTAATTCTTAAATGTATGCTTCTGTTATTAATCTTTTCTTGATTAGTTATTATTACTAATTTTGATTTCTTGATCATATTTTGGTGATTTTTTTAGAATATCGTTTAATATTATTTAGAATTTCATTTGATTAAAACTATTTTTATTTATTCATCCCGGACTTTAATATAAATTTTAATTAGATTAAAACAATAAATATATAAGAAACACCATTTTTGATGTTATAACGTCTTAATTATAAAAAAGAATTTTTGTTTATATAATTGGATTCTTAAGAGTTAGAGGCATTTTTTTCACTGTTCGGGCTAGACACTTGAATTCTCAAGTCCGCCACCAGAGTCAAGGTACAAGACCTTGTTTGACAAATAGAAGGTACCATGTTATACTTTTGATAATCTAAGGTGGTCTAGTACATAGCCACCCAAATAGAAGAAATTTCTTTTTATTAAAGAGTCGTCATACTTCATTATTAGTCAGGAGATCATGTTTATATAACATACGAATGTTGATCAACCGTGCATCAATAATCATAGGGTCGTCTCTGAAAATGACAACAAAAAATTGGGCCCAAGAAAAATGAAATATATAGACCCCAAAGTTATTGAAATTTAGCCTTACCCGCTTACACTCATTTATTGAGCAATTACGTAAAAAATTTTTAATTATTATTATTATTATTATTGTTATTATTATTATTTTATCAAACTTCCATTTGTTGTGATATTAAATATTTTATCTAGAATTAAAATAAAAAAATGATTTAATTTAAAGTTATAAAACTTGATTTTTTAGGCCTTTGCATATTTTTGACCCTAAGCTTATATCCTCTTTGCCCCACCTCAGACGACCCCGAATAGTCACCAACATTCCACCATGACAGGCCCACAACTCCATCATCTACTAAATTATGAGTTACAACAATTTTATTCATGCCTAGTATTTATAGTTTTCACATATCTTTTATTAAGAGAAAAAATGTTCACTCATTTCAACCTGTATTTTCCATGTAGGCTATCCAATATGTAACTACATGTATCTACAGCATGTAATCGTTGATTAGTTACAACAATGATTAATTAGTAAACTATCCAATATGTAACTACATGTAATCGTTTATCTTGTGGAAATCATCATAGGACAGTTTTAACTAACATCACAGAAACATCCACATTAAAGGTACTATATACTTGTGAGACAAAACAACTTTGCAAGTGTAGTCAAAATCAAGAACAACTCTTTATCTTGTTTCAAGATGAAATTCGTGTAACATATGCACCAGACAAAAACTCATGTAACACATGGGTAGAATAGATGAGTTTTTTTTTCCGTGTGTCTTAGTCTTTCTGTAATTTACATAAGTTTTTTTTCCAACTCTTTTGCAACCTTTGCAGTTAAAATTCTGAGAAAAATCTAGTTTGTGAAATTGTTTGTATTTCTAAATTGTAATTTGTATACTTCGATCACTAGTACCTTGCTAGAGGATCATTTATAGTATATTCTTTTTGCCGTTAAAAATAAATAAATAAATAAGAGTTTGACCGGTCTTTTTCTTTTTTTTTTTTCTTGGTAAAGAAAAGGCTACAAAATAATTGATGGTGGATATTAAGTATGCAAAATTAGGATTGGAAAAAGAAATTTAATGTATTCCTTACATTAATTTTTTGTGTTAACGCATTTACAAATTTTGCTTACAAACTATATATATACCATTGAAGTGTCAAGTGTTTATTCTAATTACTTATTCTTAGAGGAAGAAATCATGTTAATCATGGATACCATTAATTTTAAGCTTCCATATGGGTGAACGTTAAGTGTTACGACTTACACGACTACTATAACTAATCTCAGGCCCGTCCAATGAATGAGTAGTCTCAAAATATATTAATCAAAGCTAAAAAAATTGAAATTTAAGTATATTAAATCCCTATGACCAATATCACAATTTAATCAAAACGAAAACTAAAGAAGTAAATATATGAAAATTAATTTCATGTAAATATTGATTACAGTTTACTTTTTTTTCAACTTTATTTAAATAAAAAATTGCAAGTTTTATATCTAAACTTACTACAAACACAAACAACAATTTTAGACTAAACGATTTAGAGTTAAGCTCAACAAAAAGTGTACGGTATATAATTTGAAAAATACATACCAATTCATCAACAAAGACCATCTCGAACGTTTTGATTTTCTTTGGGTTGTTCCACTCTAAAACAGTCCATACATGCACAAGACAGATTCATAGGTGATGATTAACATGTGTTAGGTTAAGATCTTCAAGATGAATTAATGTGGGCTTATTTTTTGTTGTTGAAGAAAACTTAATTTAAAAAAATATAATAATAATAATAATAATAATAATAATAATAATTTAAGTTCATAATATATTCAGTTTCATAAAAGTGATGATCTTTAAAAATTAAAAACATATTACCTGGTATAAGAAGATGTCGAACCTTTTGGTAGTCGACTTTTTTTTTTGGTTTCGTCGTAGGTTTTTTTTTTAGAATATGTGAGGTTTTTTATATAGATAATTTGGGAGACTTTTAAAGATAAAAAGAGTTTTAATTAATAATAAGGTCGGCCTATATAGATTTAATTGTTAAAAGTATATTTAAAAAATAAAAGATTAATTAGGCTCAAAGAGAAGGATTAGGAGTGTAAGTATACCCCTAATCTCTTGTTTTAGTTATATTATCAAATAGATTGTGAAACAGATTGAAATTTTAATAATAAAATCAAGAACACAGCCTTAGACTGGATTTTTATTAATAAAATTAATAGTTAAAGTAGTGTTAAACAGAGTGGGCTCTATGGGTTTCAGTGGGCCGTCCAATACAAGCTTTTGTGTCCTTAAGGAATCTCGTGAATCTTGTGAATCAAATATTTAAAACACTTTTGTGATAAAAGTTATAAAAAGTAGCACGTGGCTACGAAAATATAAATTTGAGGTACAATAAAACATTCATAACGGAACCTCGAAGTTAACCACCGGAAAAACTCAATAAAGAACGTTTTAATATGGTACTTAAAGTTAAGTGTTTCGAAACATTCGGTTTAGATGTATTGAAATATCTAATTTTTTAAATACTCGGTTTTATTTAAGCAACTCATTTTGTAAGGAGAGATTCCTCTTCCCGAGGCACCGCCTTCCTGGCTCGGCTCCGATAACGCAATTCCGGGAGACATCTAATACAATTTTCAGGATGTTTGATTTCATTTGTTTTGGCTTACTTGTATATGACTTATATCTGATTAAAAATTTTTTATTTTTATGGCTTATTTTTAGACTTACTAGATGGATGTCCGCGCGTTGGGGCGGCTAAATGGTGATAGTTTTGGAGATTTATGGTTGCGATGATTGACGACAGATGGTGGTTATTGTGAGATATGTGTGTTTGTGTATGTGTTCAGTGTGGGCGAAGGAAAAGAAAGGGGGAAATGGGAGCGTGTAGTGTTTTTGGATAGAAAAAAATGTTAAATTAAGAACTCCCAGTTTGTAGTATAAAGGGATATAGATAAGGTTATCATGACTTAATATTTATACTTCATATTAAAGCAAACTATTTTATTTTTTTCTCAACTATTCTACCTCTAAAATACCATATATACCCTAAACTTCTATAATGTTTAAACACAATACACCCTAAACTACCAAAACTACCCTTATAATTTCTTAAATCAAACATACGTACAAACAACGAAATCACAAACCACCCCATCCCTTCCTTCTCTCTTTCACAATTATCTGTTGCCCTTCTCTTGCCACCGCCGGCGACCCTCCCCAATCGCCTCTCTTTTTGTTCCAGAGAATCCTTTCACTCGTGACAATCTCTATCACCACCGCCGCCACCACCATCCATAGCCACGACCACCATCCATCACCTCCAACTCCGGTGATTTAATTTTCTTTTTGGGTTCATCAATCGACGTCGACGCGTGGTTGATATAAAACTTAATTTTTTTTTTATTTCTTTTATATATTTAGGGGTTTCATCAAATATTTTAATTATTTCTTATTTATTTGGAATTGTTCTCTTACTATTTTGTTTTACGTCTCAGATCTGGACACCAAGAAGACCGTCAATCCATCATTAATTTGGTATTTATTTATTAATTTTTTTTCAATTGGTATAAATCTTTTCATTTTTAATATATTTTTTACATCTTCTCAATCATATTTTCTGATATAGGAACCACTATCAGGGTATTGGTATTGCCATTATCTATCATCTCTTTGTTTAAATAAATTCTTGATGCTTGAAGGTGCATGACCTACTTTCCCCCTTCTATTGATTTGTATTTATTTTCATATGATAAATATGTGTTAAATGCTCTTTCTTTTTGAACTATGCTACTATCTCAGTTCCTACATGGGTTCTATATTTTGAATTAAATGCAATGATTTTCTAATTTATTCATTCATTTTTTTATTTCATATACACATATAGAGGCCATTACAAATATATAGTCAAACACCAAAAGCTCCACTATCACCAAATGTTAGACATCATATGTCTTATGCTCGGATAAATGCAAGGCTGGCAAATCATGTCTTAACAGGTTCGGTGCACACAAAATTCTCAGCTTTCAAACATGATAATGACTCATTTAACACTTGCCTTTGATGATTTGAGTTTGACCGTTATTCGTTTTATGTATCAACAAAGTTAAATGTTGAACTTTAAAATATTAAAAACAATTATTTTTAAAAAAATATAATAAGTTGCATAGTACATTTTTTGCTTAACAGGTACTTTAACAAGTCTTAACACGTACCTAATTATCAGCCTTATTAAATGTGAAGTATTGGATGAATGACTGCTTAAACAAGCATGATATGGCTTTTGAATGATTTAATTCGTGGTCCAACTATGTGTTGAGTCGCAATGTATGTGAAAGTCATTCTCCCACTTTCCCATTTAATAAACTTTCCGATTAGTTTGTATACATTGATGTATGAAAATGATGTGCATTGTATACAATGTTGACAACGTTGATAGCATTGTATACAATGTTGACAATGTTGATGGATAAGTAAAGTTTCAATTTTTTTTTTTTTTTTTTTTTATCGATTCTTATGTATAATAAACTTTCAGATTAGTTTGTTTGATATCGATCTGATTTTACTAAGTATGTATAATTGTTTGTTATCATTATTGAATATCTACTTTTGAATTTGTTTTAGTAAGATTTTTCTTGCATCTTTCATACATTCTACTATATTATATAAAATATATCGATTTGTTCATACATCCTTCTAGCAAAAAGATACCATTTAACCGACGCTTTTTGAAGGTACCGCCGCAACTTACGGGTACCCATCTAGTAACAAAATAGGCTTATTCAAAAACAAGATTTTTAAAAAATAAATCAGAATCGAATAATCAAATAAGCTTTTAAATATGAGAGGACATGTTGGGTTGTTTCATTAGGTTGAGTTTCTTGACGCTCATCCAAACTTATTGCAAGCATCTATATAATTAGTAAAACAATAGGAATCCGAATAATTATAAAGCCTCTAAAAACTCAAACTTATATTATAATATTGCCACATAGGATTATAACTTAGGTGGCATCTTCATATTTTATTTCAAATTAAATACTTAATAATATATTGAAACTATATGAATATGAAAATGGAAATTACGTATAAACAACTAAATTTATTTAGTTAAAAGATTATTTTGATCTCATATATCTTGACATTATATTATATTTATTACACTTTGATAATATGTACTAAATTTAAATAGTTTAATTTATAGACAATATCCTTTAAGCATAAAACTACAGGTACAAACGATATATGAAAATTTTAATGCACACAAATTGAAGTAATTATGAATCTACATTCATTCTACATCTTTTGAATTAGATTAAACAAAAATTAAAACCACCATTGTGTCATCAAGCCCTGAAAATTAAATAGAACAACCAACAATCACGGTAGACGTTTGTATAATTTTTTTCATTATTTATTTTTCTTAGGGTTTTTAACTTTGTTTGCGTTGGATCTTTATATGTATTCATTTGTTTTTTGCATTATTAACTTTCTTGGCATTTGTTGGATTCAAGGTCATTCGGTTTCGGTTATGTAAAGTGTGTAGTTAGAGATTGAGTGCAAATATATACCAGTTCATAGTTTGATAATACTTTCCTCTTTACATACATACATAAGAATTAAGGTTATATATATTTTGATAAATGTACTATGCAGTTTGATTTGATCGTAAATCTATATGCCTTTCATTTTTTATATTTGCTCTTTATATGATGCAATATGCGATTGGAAATGGGTTAACAAGTGTGTTACTTCCACTTCATGCAATTAATTTTTTCTTTTTTAATGTTTGGTGTCATTGTTAATCCATAAAAAAAAAACCGAGCAAATTATTATTGGAAAAAGCATATACTTTTGTCAAACTTTTGGCTGTATCTATATGTTTGCATGTTACTAATTAAACTATTTATATAGTTCACATTACGTAATAGTAATGAAATATGTTCGCTACCGCTTCTTCATGTATAAAGGTTATTATCTAGTTTTTTGGACATCGCGCGGGTGCAGAACATATAATTATTAAAACAGTAAGAATCCTAGTTTTTTAAAAGCTCTTCAATTTAAAGTTATTTTTAAAATTTGCAACATAGGTTTTTATCCTATGTGTCATCTTCAAAAAATTTTCACAATATTTATTTATTTAAGAAACGAAAAATATTAAATATATTGATATGTAACAAAATAAGAATTTGAAACCAAAATTAGTTTTAGTAAGTAGATTACAATTATGTCGACACTAATACCATCATATTTTCTTTTAAGATGGTTTTGATTTTATCTTCGAAATTTCTTTCAACTTTCCGTTAATGTTTATGGGTTTTATACATCTATCTTTAAAACTTTATTAGTTGATTAGTTACGGACAACTAAACCTTTTCTTTCTTTTTATTAATTTGATTAGACGATTATTGTTTATATTGAGTTGATTTTGACATTTATAATTTATGATTCTTATCATCATTTTTCTCATCCAACTATTTATTAGATGCTAAGTTTATATTTTTTCCATTAATCTGCTTTATTTTTTTGTTTTTGGTTTTGATTTTGACATGGTTATTCATTAAAATTTAAAGGAAAAAACGATGATAATTTTGATTTTAAATATTTGATTTTGACTTTTAAAGACTTGACGATACGATTGAAGTCTATTCTACACTTTTACATTCTGTTAAGTTTACGAACATTAGACTTTAGAATAAAATTTATATATTAGTTCATGTTCATTTTTTTCAACATAGGTTATTTTAAATAGCCGCACATCGTGCGAGTAAAAAATCTAGTACAACTATATAAGTTTAGTTTAGTTTGGTCCGAACTTCTCTCAACACATATATAGCTTTTCTATAAGTTAGCATTTCGAAGGTACTTAATACTTATTACTTATATATCAAATCAACTAGTTATTCACACGCACACACGCACGAACGACGTATAATTACAATTTGTGAAAAACTTGTGTGATTGTTATCTGCAACTCTAAGGCGACGATGGTTTTTCCTATCTCGTCTCTAGTATTGCCGGCCTGTTCCGTCCATGATGATGCTATTGATAGATAAATTAAGAGCTATATTTTCCGTTAAAATATTAAACATAAACTTGGCTTTTATTCTAATACTTACGGTTGTCAATTATAAAAACAGTTGTGAAAAATTACTATTTGTTAAAATATTAGAATAAAAGCATATTATCCGGCACAAAAGAGAAATAGTATAATAATTTCATTTCTAGAATGTAGATGATTCATCCTAAATAAAATGGCAATGACGATGACATCGATATTATTGTATAAAATCAAGTTTATTTTATTGATGTAAAGTTTCAAATGTTTAACATAGTAAACAACTACTATTAGTTTAGTTCGTAAATATGTTGTTTGACTTAACAACTTGACATTGTTAACCAGAATCTACATATATATATATATAAAAAAACTGATTATAAAGCCATAAAAGAAGGAAGAAATTTGAAAATTTAAAACTAACTAAAAAAAGTTGTATACTTGGGTTTTGCTAAACAAAGCTTTAAGGGTTTTCATTAAGGTGCATTAATTAGTTGTACACTACTATAAAATTCAGGAGTCGACATTTAATATGGACATGTACAACCTTTTTATGCACGTTAAGTAAAGCCTTAATGGCTTCATTTAACATTTTCCTTAATTATAAAACAAAATAAATTGCAACATTTGACTTATTTAAAACTTGTGAATACATTCATTCAATTTAGGATAAGGTTTAGATTTTTTTATGTACGTATTGTATATTTGTTATCAACAACATACGTACTTAATTCATTTCAACTTGGCTATACATATAACAACCAATAATTCGGTACAGGCCCCCAAAATATAATCAATTTATTTGCACTATTATCATCCAATAAATACGTTCCAAGTGTCAGTATTTGATTGCTTATGATCAAGATAGTATTCATCCAGTGACCACCTCACTCACTCTGATCCATATCTTATGTCATGTCAATGCTCCTCCTATAAATATGCAAATTCATTAATATCTTTTCTTTGTCAAACTTTTTTTTTCACTCAAATCCACATTTTCCTTCTAAAGAAAAGAAACTTCATCTAATGGAAGATTTCACTGAGTTGATTCCGGGATTACCAGAAGAAATTGCACTCGAGTGCTTGACTCGAATGCATTACGGAGTCCATGAGGTTGCCTCACATGTTTGTCTTCGATGGCGTAATCTCATCAAGTCTAGAGATTTTTATTATCACCGAAAACAATGTGGTTTTACTTATAAAACTGTATGTTTTGTACAATCACTTCCTGTATTATTAGAAGAAGAGGAAGTTAATCAAAAACCGAAAAATCAACCCAAATATAGGTTATCGGTTTTTGAGCCCATTACTAATATTTGGGACCAGGTGAACCTGGTCCCAAATTACTGTGACCAGGTGAACCTGGTCCCAAATTACTGTGACGGGTTACCTTTATTTTGTCAAGTGGCAAGTTCAGAGGGAAAACTTGTCATGATGGGCGGGTGGAAGCCAGGTAGTTATGAGCCGTTACGTGATGTCTTCATGTACGACTTCACAACTCGGAAATGGGCTCAACGAGCCCATATGCCAACAACCCGTTCGTTTTTTGCCGCATCCGGCCGTTATGGAAAAATTTACTTAGCGGGTGGACACGATGAGAACAAAAACGCGCTAAAAAGTGCATGGGTCTATGATATCACAACCAATTCTTGGACCGAGTTGGCTCCAATGAGTGAGGAGCGAGATGAGTGTGAAGGGGTATTCATCGGGGCGGAGTTTTGGGTCATTAGCGGTTACGACACCGATAGCCAAGGGCGGTTTAAAAATTCCGCTGATGTTTTTGATACCGAGAGCAACAAGTGGAGGCGCGTGGAAGAGGCATGGGGAACTAGTAGGTGTCCAAGGGGATGTGTGAGAGTTGGGCAAAATGGCAATATGACTTGTTGGGGGGATTCATATCCGGCTATTCAAGTCGGGTCGTGTGGGGTTCACATTGGTGATCGGACCTTGGTTACCGGGTCGGCTTTTCAAGGTGGGACGCAAACTTTTTTGTTAACAAACAATGATAAGGTAGAACAAAAGTGCAATTTTATTAAAGTGGATACTCCGGATGAGTTTTCCGGGTTTGTACAGTCGGGTTGCTTTGTTGAAATCTAGTTACTTGGATAAGTTGTTACAAATATTTTTTTATAAATATACTAGTCCTAATATCCGTACGATGTACGTTAGCTATATAAATTTTATCATAAAGAAATTCGAATACGTTTTATACTTGATTCGTGAATATGAAATAAATTGTGGTTATAGTAAACCGATAAACGAAGCTTAATTATAATAAACAGTAATGATAAGTATAATATATGTTTAGTTAGAGTTTTGGATTTACTTTAGATTTTTACAATTACATCAAAATCAAAATTTGTAAGCATAGTGGATGACGGCAAATTGGCTTGTGATTTCGGATCGTAAATTCAAAATTTTGAAGTCTTCATGTTAATAACTTATTATAAGTAATATAAGTAATAGGAGTTAAAGAGCTGGAATAAAAAGAAACAATTTTATTAATAAGAAAACAATCAATCAAATAAGTTTATAATGTGTTTTGTATCTATATAAGCCAAGAGTTAGAATTTAATTCTAAGTCTAATAAGAAAATTGAATTTATATACAATTAAAAGAGCTAATTAATAAATTAAATAAATTAAAAGAACACGTATCAATCAAGGATTACGCCGCATGTCGTTTTAAGAACATCTCAATCCTGTTTTAGTTTATTGGTAAATTATTTGGTAGGTATTTTACTACTGAGTGATAGATTTTTTGTTCCTTTCATATGTTTTTTTATCAAGGAAAAGTGATCGAATTTGAATCTATGTATGTGATCGGGGTAAACTTTGTGATGCAAGCATTTTGAAATTTTATGAGAAATGTTTTTTCTTACATAATTAGTTATAGAAAAAAAGAATGTTTTGTTTGTTTTAATTATATTTAGTACTAACTAATCAATCAAAGTTTAACCGGGTAAAAAATTTGCTAGTAATATATCAGACATGTTTTTACTTATTACCTACAAACCAGTTACATGACTATTCGGCATATAAAAGAAAAGGAATCCGCGTATAGTGAATGGGTTGTTTGATCCCGTTGAAACAAAAGAGTAGTGATAGCTCTTGCTGTCTCAAATTACATAAAATCAAGTCATGAAAATGTTAACATAACTATCCATATATTTTGTTACTAAAGCTGCCTTAAGTAACATATGAAACGTTACAGATTTTTTTCAAAAGTCAAATAGTCCATTATTCAACCACGCATATCATATACTCCTACTTATAGTTAGTTTTGTTCGTTCCAAACCAAATCAATCTACAAGTCATACAAACCAAGCTAGAGTTACAAAGATAACTTATGATAACCATAAATGAGATTGTAGCTTGTTAACAAAGTTTAACATCCAAATTACTCTATAGTATATTGAAAAGTAAAAACAAAGTAGAACGATTATATAATGGCAAGTACGTTAGTTCAAAGCTTCTTGTTTGACTCCACTACTAAAGTTCTTCCAAAACAATGCTTACAAATTATACTTCTTCCATCCCAATAAAGTAGAACGTGAAACTTGCAACTTTGTACTCTGATTTGTATAATGTAACTTTTTGTTTGTGTATTTTAATTCTCACGATCCTACGTTAACTTTGGTTGTATCGGTTGAAAACCCTCATGCTTATTGGTAATAAAGGTCAATGATTTGATCCTTACTTTTTGTAAAATGTTCGGAGGTTCTTTTGAATTCAATTTATCTTCCTTTAAGTAGAGCTAAAGTTGTTTACATATTATCTTTCTCATACTTTCAGCCTCAGAGATGGAGTCCCTTTATAATATATATGTTTCTTACTATTACATTAACAGTTCTTAGGAATGATTGGGTAAATGTTACCGCCCTCCCGAAGGACTCATCAAGTTTCTCGTCGATTCTCGTCTAAAAATTCACGTCATAAACAACGTCTCATCGATGTAAAGTTTGTGTTATTCGTGGGTGTTGTTGGCCGGATCTAGCGCATGAGACGTTGTTTATAGTGTTTTCATCCGCCAGTATGTTCTTGTGGTGTCCAGATCATGTTGGATTACCTTCTTTTAACCCGACCCTTTTAGATATGTTACAGGTCAGATTTGGCTACTAAGAGAGTTGGCGGAATTTTTTTTAAACTCCCATCGTATTCTTGTAGGGATGAGGAAAAAACCCGAAACCTGTGTCCCGACCCCGAACCGACCCGCCTGAAGGGCTAACGAGCCAGGTCACGGGTCAAGCTTTTGTTGCAATTTCAGGTCACGGGTTGCGTGGGTCGGGCTGGGTCAAGCTAAACACCGAAATAAGGTGAAAGAAACCCGTGACCCGTCCGAACCCGACCCCGACCCGAACCGAACCATTACAGACTGGGTCACGGTTTCGATTTTCATATACTTGCGGGTTGCGGGCTGGGCCGGGTTTTCGCAGGTCAGGCCGGGTCGGACCATTTGCACATCCCTATATTCTTGTGGTAGTTGTCTAATCTTTCTTCTTTTTTTTTAATTGGCAAAATTTTTATTGATCAAAACCATCTAGTAAGACACAACAGGTACAATAAAACAAGTACATATCTAAAATACACACATAATACATCTAGACCCAACCCAAAACTTTAACTGCAAAGATCACAAAAAAGTTTTAAAAAAAACTTGTGTAAATTACAGTTAATACAAGGGTTTTATGTATAAAAGAGTAATCTATTTTCCTAATTTTCTTAAAAAAGGTAACGTATTTATATTTTATTTATTTAAAGGGCTTTGAATTCAAATTGTACGAAATAAAGGTAACATCATCAGTTTTTAACATTGAACGTTCGTTAAGTGCCAATGTGACATGCCACATCAACAAAAAAGGTCATGTCATCAAAGATAATGGTCAATCTAAACAGTTTACACAAGAATATCGTCATTTCCATCCATCTGGTATCATTTATCGGTGAAATAATATAAATCGGTGATGGGTATAAAAATAGTAGAAGAAAATTTGGTGATCGGTGATGGATATGAAATGGGGTTTACATTGCTATGTCTATGGAAATGGGGTGTGCATAACGAAGGTAAATGTCACGTAGGGTTTTTTTTTGTAATGTGGCATGCCATGATGGCAATTAACGAATATATACGTTAAAACTTCCATATTGAAAATATAGTCTATTTAATAATCAAAATTAAGTATGCTACCATTTTAAAAAAAAATAGATTAACTTTTTATGTTTAATTCAATAAAACCTTATAAAAGATATTAGATTAAGATTTTCAGCAATTTTTCATTATTCTTAAAATACCCTAATTACTCTTTCAACCCAAATAAACTAAATTTCACGTAAATGTTGCAGAATTTTTTAGCTTATGCATGTGAGGCCAACTCATTTTGATTTGTTGTGAATCCCAAGCCAATATTACGATGTAAACTATGACAGTTACGATATCTTACGTGCTATAAATCTATAAATCATTGCCGCTGCAACACGTGGGCACCAATTTAGTCCTTAAAAACAAAGACAAGAAAAAAATCCCATCTAACAAATGTTTATATGTAGTGGTCTGATAGAACAATGGGAGCCTTTTATTAATCCACACGTTTATGTTGTTGAAAGTATTTTCGAGCAACGCAGCCATGCAATGAGCACAAAGCGAACTATTTTTTCGCCTTAAACTAAAGTATTTTTGAACAATGAAAACTTACGAATGTTGCCAGTTTTAACATGACCTTTCAAGAAGCCTAATGATTTTAGATACTATTTTGAGATTGATAAATTTGATTTTGATGACAGTTCCAAATTTGAGAATTTTTTAGAGATAATTCATATCTTGACGTGTCACACCCTGCTAAAACAAAAACATGAGACGCACAGTAACATACTACATTGATCATAGAAATAAATCACAATACACCATAACATTACATTAAAATAAATAGAGGTACATAGTTTGTCACAACTGTTCTAGAACTACGCTCAGTCCGTCCTAATTACATGAATTACAAACTATTCAATACAAAATGTGCACGGTATGTAACAAGTTTTAAAATTTATAAATAATAACTACCTATTCAAGTAACTAATGCACACACTACACTGTATAGGAGGCCCGGAGGGGCAAGCAAGACCGGGGCACAATTTTGAGGAGGGCACAAAAGTGTTAAATTTGTTTTATGTATATTAGATATGTAAAAGAATAATATATTATATTATATTAAATATAAATATATTGGGATTGTGACTTATTGATGTAACTAACTATGACAAAATGTCTATTTATGTAAAGATCTCGTAATATGTCTATGTAATGTGATGAACTTTCAAATCCTGGTTATTGGATGTAACCGGGTATATGTGACACTGACAACTATATAAACTGTCACGTGTAAGTTTTGATTGGTCAGATACATTCAATAATCTGGCTTTGAAAGTTCATTACATGACGTAGACATTATACAAAATCTTTATATAACATAGACATTTGATCATAGTTAGTTATATCCGTAGGTAATAATCCCAAATATATTTGAAACAAGTTAATGCAATCATTGCATATAGAATATTGTTGACTATTCTAGTCACCGTTGGATCTATTGAAAGGAGTTTTTCAAAAAGTTATTCAAATCTTATTTACGATCAACAATGTCTTAAAAAAGACTTGGTGGATTGGCAATGATAGCTATAAATAATGAATCTTTGAGAGTATAGACTGTGAAAAGCTAATCAACTAATTTGCTATGAAGAACGTTAGGCAAGCTTCTCGAATCATTAGTTATATGTAATTCTAATACTATTATTTTGTTAATTTGTTATTGTTATAACATCTCAGTTATAATAAAAGTTATTGCTTATGTAATTGGATTCCTAAGAGTTGGAGCCATTTTTTTTCCGGCTCAGACTGGACACTTAAATTCTCATGGCCATTCTCAGGGCCGTCACTGCTACAGTGTATCCATTCGTCTGGGTAAGATCCGTTCTCAGTGATGCAACAAGTTTGTTTTTCCGTGGAGTTTTGAGACAAATGATTGACTCATGTTTCAGTCTTATGATTCAACACCTACTTCCGAGAACACCCTTTTACCATAAAGCAAACATCAAATATACTGAAGAATAAAACATTACTATTACCAACAAAATGCAACTTGTGATCATGTTATAAATCAAGAACTAGAAACACGCAACATGCAATCAAAGACAAACAAATCCATAAAATTTCATACTTTGGCTATAACAAAAATATGCATTTTACAGACTGGAAAAAATTGGTCTCGGTTATAGAAGAAAATTCCCATAAACGAGAAGTTCCAAATAGCCCAATTTATCAGCACAACAAAATAGGGTCAGCCGGTGAAACGTAAACCCCTGACAACAAGCTGCTATGTACAATGACCATATTCTTAAAGTTGTCACAGAAGTAAGAGAGCCAGAAACCACTCTATCTCTATCTCTATAAGATACTATATAAATAATATTCTCTTAATTGTGATTCCACACCTCCCGTCTGTTGTAAGACTACCAGTCTCTGCTTATTACTTTTTATCAATTTTGGCTGCAGTAGCTTTTATTTTCACACGGTTGACCTTAAAATCGTTCAAGCTTCTGTACTCTTCTTTGAGTAGCCTTTCCAGTTCTGGGAGCTTTTTGTGATCCTTTGTCCGAGAATAGTGATGGAATGCCCTATCAAAAGAAAAAAAAAAACTTTCAGCACAATAATTACCAAATAGATAACATCACAGCCCCTGGGATATTCGTTCGTTAAGCACATTAGTTTGTTCGTATTTGTTTATTTAAATGCTAAACAAACATAAACAAACACAAAGATAAATGAACATACACTAATGGAAATAAAGATAAAAACAAATAAAATAACTTTAAAACACCCAAATAATCGATTATATATCCAACATTATGAAGGATCCAAAAGTCTCAAAATGAGAGAGAATTTAGAAGAGAGAAATGATTTGATTTATTTCCTAAGTGTCCATCAATTACAACTAATTTGATATTTATACAAAAACAATACAACTAATTTTGAAACTAACTTCACCCGCTCACTAACAGTCTTTTGAAATTTCGATCCTTAATTCTAATAATATGTAACAATACCCTCTCCTTTAAAAGAATTGTCCTCAAAATTGAAAATGAGGAAAACGAATATGAATGTCAGCTGACTCCCAAGAGGCTTTGGACAAGGGAAGTCCCTCCCAATGCACCAACAGTTTAACCTCAGCTTTGTTACCTTTCTTAACCAACTTCCTATCGATAATTGACCTTGGTTGTAAAACAAATTTAGGACCAGTAGGAATTTGAGTAGGCATTGGTGGAGGTCCATGGGCTCTTTTCAGGAGTGAAACATGGAATGTTGAATGGATTTGGGACCCTACAGGCAAGTCCAACTGATAAGCCACCTTCCCAATTTTGTGTAAAATCTTAAATGGCCCAAAATACTTAGCTGATAGCTTCCTATTAAAATGGGACTTCATGGATTTTTGCTGAAATGGGTGGAGTTTAACATAAACCCAATCATATTCCTGAAATTCTCTGTCCATCCTGTGAGAGTCTGCCATCTGTTTCATTCTATTCCTTGCCTTCTCCAAATTAACTGAGTTTTTGAATCATTCCTTCTCTTTCTCTATGAACATCTTCAGCGGCTGCAATATTGGTATCTCCTGGAATGTATGGTATGTGCAGATTAGGCTTGAAGCCAAACAAGGCCTCATATGGACTCATTTGAATTGCAGAATGCCATGTGGTGTTGTACCACCATTGAGCCAATGGTACCCATTTCACCCAGGTCAGAGGAGCATCCAAGCACATGCTTCCGAGGTATGACTCTAAACATCTGTTAAGAACTTCTGTTTGACCATCAGATTGTGGGTGGTAAGCTGAAGAAAATGCCAATTGGATGCCTTGCAATTTCATAAACTCTTTCCAAAAATTACTCAAGAACAATGGATCTCTGTCAGAGACAACAATGATTGGAGAGCCATGAATCTTGAAAATGTTGTCCATAAAGGCTTGAGCTACTGAAGTGGCTGTGAAGGGATGGCTGAGCAGCAGAAAATGACCATATTTAGTCAACCTATCCACCACCACCAATATGGTATCTGTAAATATGGATTTTGGAATGGGTAAAGGTTGCAATAATCCAGGTGAGGCTACAACTTCATATTTAGATCTCTGACAAACTGTGCATTTCCTAACAAAATTCTTTACCTCTTTTGAATACCCTTTCCAATTAAAAATCTCCTTAATTTTGGCTAAAGTTGGAACAATGCCAGAATGCCCTCCAATAGGTGAAGAATGGCATCCACTGAACTTATCCCTATCTGTAAAATTTCCATACTTTGAATTCTGGATAAAGCATTAACCACCAAGTAATCTGCTCCTTTTTTGTAACTAATCTCATAATCATACCCCATTAATTTGGCTAACAACTTTTGTTGCAAAGGTGTAACAATCTTTTGATCCAATAAATGCTTCAAACTTTCATGGTCAGTTTTAATTACAAAATGATTTGAAGCTAAATAGTGGTGCCATTGTTTGACTGCTAATAGAACTAGCCAGTAATTCCTTCTCATAAACTGACCAAGACTTTTGTCTACTGGATAAAGCTTTACTCATAAAGGCTATAGGGTGACCCGCTTGCATCAAAACAACTCCCAATCCATTTCCTGAAGCATCAGTTTCCACTGTGAAAGTATTAGAGAAATCAGAATACTGGTGGGGTTGCTAAAAACACTTTCAAGTCTTCAAAAGCTTTCTGACTTTCATAAGTCCAACTAAAATTATCTTTTTTAAGTAATTTAGTAGGAGGCTTAGCTTTAGCACCAAAACCTTTAATGAATCTTCTGTAGTATCCTGCCAACCCCAAAAACCCTCTCAACTATTTGATATTAACTGGTTGAGGCCATTCCTGAATAGCTTGTATCTTCTTTGGATCAGTTGACACCCCCTCTCAAGTAATAATATGACCTAAATATTTAATCTGGTCTGCTGCAAATGCACACTTTGATTTTTTTGCTTTTAATGAATTTTCTCTCATTAACCCTAAAACAGCCTCCAAATCTGTTGGTGCATTTCCGGGTGACAACATCATTATAGAAGTTTATCTTGAGTCATTTGTATATGTTAAACGATTTGTTTTGTATGTAATAAGGTCAAAAACGACCAAGTTAATCGAAACGGTAACTAGATCGGTCTAGGATGGTCTAGGTTGGTCTAGGTTGACCTTGGAGGTCTAGCTAGACCTCATTGGACCGAATTGGTTTGGGCTTTGGTCTTGAGCTATAGGTTCGGTCCATATTAGATAAGTATAAATAGGAGATTAAACCTTATGCTTAATGGTGAATCTCTCTAGTTCGTTTTTCCAGTATTTTGTAAGCTCGTGTGTTAATTGTAATCGTTATTACCGAATTAATACAAGGCTTCGTTTTTATCATTTGTATATTGTTCATTGTTCGTGTATTCGGTTTACCGAATATTGTTGATTGCTAGTGTTCGATATTTTCCGCACTCAAACACTAGTTATCTAATCTCGTAGATCCGGTAGCTAAGGGACTTACAATTGGTATGAGAGCCAGGTTAGAGGTCCTTTCAATTGGTATCAAGAGCTTTGGATCGTGTTCTATTCGTTCAGGGTTAGAGCTTTCAACAATATTAAGCTGTTTTTGTTGTATGTTACTTCACGGTTTTGAGAGATCAAGCAAGAAACAAGGGGTGTTCGTCTAGCTAGACTGCTCTAGCTTGAGGTCTAGCTCGACTGTTTTCGTCTAGCTAGACAGGTCTAGCTTGTGGTCTAGCTCAACCTCCTTGCCGATCAAGTAAGCAATTTCGATGTCAAGACCTATAAATAGATCTTTCGGCTGAGTCTGTAACGAATCTTGTATGGATTTGTTTTGAGAGATCAAGCAAGAAACAAGGGGTTTTCGTCTTTTGGTCTAGCTAGACTGGTCTAGCTTGAGGTCTACCTCGACTGTTTTCGTCTTTTGGTCTAGCTAGACAGGTCTAGCTTGTGGTCTAGCTCAACCTCCTTGCCGATCAAGTAAGCAATTTCGATTTCAAGACCTATAAATAGATCTTTCGGCTCATTCTGTAACGAATCTTGTATGGATTTGTTTTGAGTTAAGGATTAAGTTCGACCAAGGTCTAGCTCGACCTCCTTTGCCTATAAATACACTTCGACTCATTTTGTAAAGAATGGTGAAGGTTTGGTTTAAGGTAAAAATTTTGAAACTCTTAGACGCGGTTTTTGAATTCGAATCTTTCTTGAGTTCGGATTTGAAGCTTCGTCTTTCGAATTTTGAACTTGTGTACTTAAACAATCTTAAGTTCTTACAACGTTACGGTTTTTGTGTTTCGGTTTTTATGGTATGTTCGACCAAGGCTTAGCTCGACCAGGGTCTAGTTCGGTTTCATTGGGTAATGAATTTTTTCGGTTTTTCTCAAGTTTAGGTCTGAAATTCTCCGACTATTTTTTATACTCATAAACTCACTTGAGTTAAGGTTTGAAATGTGTCTTTCGAGTTTTGGACTTGTAGACTTTGAACAATCGTTAGGTTCCGAACTTATCCTTGAACTAAGGAACTTGTAATCTTGGTTAAGCTTAGGTCTAACTTGTTTGAGTTTTGAACTTGAAAACTCAATTGAGTTTTGGTTTGAAATTCCGTATTCGAGTTTGGGACTTGTAAGCTTGGTCGAGTTTAGGTTCTATATTTATCCTTTTGAAACATTGATGGCTCGAGGTCTATCTTCTATAGAAGATTCTGGGAAATCTTAGGGAAAATTCAAGATCAGGCCAAAAAGGTTGTTCTGGCAAGGAGTTACTGGGTTACCTCTTGATTACATAGTGAACAATCGTGGGAGGAAGATAAGAATGAGAGATTAGCTGAAACCAAAAACAAACATACTAGCTGTTTTAAGAATTTTGTAGAGAAAATGGGGGGATAAAAATTTATAATCTTCCATGTTTTCTATACAAAATTCTGGTTGCTTGAAATAAAGAAGATCATTAAGTTTTGACAGAGTTCAATCATGGTATCTTTCTGGTTTTGAATCCGTGTGACATGTGTCTGACCTAATTTTTGGATCAAAGGCGCCTGATTATAAATTAGGTGATTCAGATGAATGAGATGAAGATTAAAGACTAGGGTTGAAAGTCGATTAAACTGCAGATGATCTTTGTTGAGCATGTGTTTGGGATTTTGTCTTAGAGCTTTTGGGATGAAATTAATCATTTGTACTCAAGTAGTTGATGATCAAACCTTAACTTTATGCCAATGATGTAGAGATAATTAATCCGGTAACTAGTGAAAGGGTTGCAGATTAAGTGGTTCTCTATGTATTTTGGAGATGCTTACCTTGAGGGGGAAATTTGGTACAAAAGACGTCAGGTGATAGGTGGATTTGTGAAGTTACAAGACAAAGTCAGACACAATTGGTTAAAGACATGGATCTTGTCAGTGTTGCATATCTGAGATTCAAGTTACAAAATTTCTTATCTTTGTGTGAGCTGATTAAATTCAACACTGATTGTTGGAGATTCAACTTCTCTGTCATATGCCAGTTAAGCTTGAAGATCAAATGGATTTAGCTATGTTGTCTTGCATGATATTTGTTATTGCTTGGGGAATCGATGATATTTGGATTTCTTGGAAGCAATGATTTATCGATTACTTTGAAGTTATGATGTTTGGCATCATAATATTGCTTGGAGCTTAATTTGGAGAAGGATAGTGTTGAGGGGGAGAATTACAATCCGTGTATTGGATTTGTTAGCTGTCAGAAGGATACAGAGATTTTGCAGTTTAAAGATTAGTGTGCATCGCATGAAGATCAAGTCTCACCGAAAGAAGACCCTGATATCATTGGTTAAACGGAAGTCTGTTGATGCAGATTTTTTAACTAATGATTGTCAGAATTGGTGGCAATAGTCAATGGGTGTCCGTTTGTGCATTTCTGTTACTATTGCTTATGTATTACAACTGAAGACTTTGAAGATCGATAAAACTTCTAAATGCTGATGTCAAGGGGGAGTCTGTTGGTGCATTTCCGGGTGACAACATCACTATAGAAGTTTATCTTGAGTCATTTGTATATGTTAAACGATTTGTTTTGTATGTAATAAGGTCAAAAACGACCAAGTTAATCGAAACGGTAACTAGATCGGTCTAGGATGGTCTAGGTTGGTCTAGGTTGACCTTGGAGGTCTAGCTAGACCTCATTGGACCGAATTGGTTTGGGCTTTGGTCTTGAGCTATAGGTTTGGTCCATATTAGATAAGTATAAATAGGAGATTAAACCTTATGCTTAAAGGGGAATCTCTCTAGTTCGTCTTTCCAGTATTTTGTAAGCTCGTGTGTTAATTGTAATCGTTATTACTGAATTAATACAAGGCTTCGTTTTTATCATTCGTATATTGTTCATTGTTCGTGTATTCGGTTTACCGAATATTGTTGATTGCTAGTGTTCGATATTTTCCGCACTCAAACACTAGTTATCTAATCTCGTAGATCCGGTAGCTAAGGGACTTACAAAATCCTTTAAATGTTGCTCCCAATTTCTGCTATATACTAGAATATCAACAAAGAAGACCAAGGCACATTTCCTCAATATTGAATGGAAAGTGGTATTCATCAATGACTGAAGGTAGCAGGTGCATTGGTAAGACCAAAAGGCAGTACGAAAACTCAAAATGCCCTTGATGGGTTTTGAATGCAGTTTTGTACACATCTGGTTCATACATCCTAACCTGATGATAACCTGACCTCAATTCCAACTTAGAAAAAATAGTAGACCCTTCCAACTCATCCAACAATTCTTCAATCAATGGAATTGGATACACATCCTTAATGGTAGCTTCATTTAATCTCCTATAGTCTACACACATATGCCAACTCCCATCTTTCTTCTTAACTAACACCACAGGTGCAGCAAAAGGGCTATTACTGTGCCTCACAATACCAGAATCAATCAACTCCTGAGTCATTTTTTCTATTATGTCCTTCTGCACTCTTGGGTATCTATATGGTTTAAGGTTCAAATTCACTTGTTCATCCTTAAGATTGATTCTATGATCACAAGATCTGAATGGTGGTAACCCTTTTGGTACCTCAAAAACATCACTAAATTTCTCTAATAATTATTTACAACTTCTTATTATTCTTACAACCACTCAACAAGGGACAATGCAAATTTGTTGGTTCTGCAAAAGTTTCCAGGGTTAATAACTCTGCTTGTACCACCATATTTGTCCTTTTTCCCATCCATTGATTCACTTTCTCCATTGAACAGAACTTAATACCTTGCTGTCCAACCCCCTTTAACTCAATAGCTAAGTTCATTAGTTCGGGGGGGGGGGGGGGGGGTCTTTTGTAAATATTCAAAAGACCGTTAGTGAGCGGGTGAAGTTAGTTTCAAAATTAGTTGTATTGTTTATAAATACCGAATTAGTTATAATTGATGGACAGTTAGAAAATAAATCAAATCATTTCTCGGTTCTTTTGGAATTTCATGGTCAAATTCTTAAAATTCCACATAATGTCATGCAATGTTTCTAACCACTGTACCCCCAATACTAAATCATAGTTATTCAAATCTATCAACAACACATCATCTTTAAACAAATGACCCTGTATGGACCATTCCAAATCTTTAGACAAATTCAGACAAGACATGATGTTTCCATTAGCCACAGATACTCTCACATTAGGTATATTAATAATGGGACAAGCTAATTTATAAGCTAAACTCTTACTCATGAAATTATGAGTACTCCCACTATCTACCAAAATATGTAATTTCCTATTTCCAATGCACCCCACTACTTGCAAAGTAGAATAAGAGGGAAATCGCATTATAGCATTTAAAGATATGTGAGGTTCACCTTAGATTATATTTACCATATCTAACTCAGGGGGTGGTTCTGGGCCTATTGGTAAAACATTTAATTGTTCAGCCAAAGCCAACTCTTCTGCAACCTCATCCACAGTCACCATAAAAATCTGTTTCTTGCCCTTACAAACTTTTTGATGACCAGCCACCCACTTCTCATTACAATAAAAAACACTCCCCTCTATTTCTTTTCTCTTGCATAAAAGTACTTATCACAGATTTAGGCACCACAGCACTTGAAGGAATTGCATTCACTGGTGTAGCCAAGATGGGTGGTTTGGACAAATTACCCATATTACCAGTACTATTTCCCACATTTCTTGACACATAATTTCTGTTATTACTAACCCCATTCCAAGATTTCATTCCTAATGTTTTATTAGCCTGGTTTTGCACTTTTGCCAAAGTATAGAGTATCTTTAGGGGTTTCAGGTTGGAACATTTTTAATGGACATTTAATTTCTGGTTTCAACCCTTCAATGAACAAACTAACAGAATATTCCTCACAGAGGTTTACCTTGTTAAGGAGCCTGTCAAATTCATCACAATAGTCCTCCAATTCTCCAGTTTGTGTCAAGGCTTTCAGAGCTCCCATGGCATCTTCCATGGCTACAATAGAAAATCCTGCAACTGCAGATATTGAATATTCATACCACTGTATCTCATTCATTTCCTTCCCACTGGATTTGATGTAAGCTTGGTGCCATGACAGAGCTCTTCCATCAATATGGATAGGAGCATACCTAACTTTCCGATCTTGAGGTGTATCATCAATGGCGAAAAAGTGTTCACACTTATACAACCAACCCTCTACATCATCTCCATCAAATCGAGGAAAATCCAGTTTTGCAAGACGGTTATAACTGAATTTTTCTCCTTCTGGTCTCACTACCACCGCCCTTTGTTTTTCCAATTCCGCCATTTGTGATAATAGGGTTTGAACGGTCGAAATCACCTCATTTTGTGTAGTTAGAGACTTCTTTCATCAATCTTTCGTTGTCTTTTGATAATTTCTCCATTTCTTGAGTTTAATTTCTGGTTCCCATGGGTTAATTGTGAATTGATTTAGTGATTTTAGTGAATTATGGTTCGTCGGAGAACATAGCTCACCAGAGAAAGTAACCGGAATCGTAACCGTCGAGGACCGAACGGCTCTGATACAATTTGTTAGAGAGAATTTAGGAGAAGAGAGAAATGATTTGATTTATTTCGTAACTGTCCATCAATTACAACTAATTCGGTATTTATACAAAAACAATACAACTAATTTTGAAACTAACTTCACCCGCTCACTAACAGCTAACAGTCTTCTGAATATTTACAAAAGACCCCCCCCCCCCCCCCCCCCAACTAATGAACTTGGCTATTTCGATCCTTAATGCTAGTAATATGTAACACAAAATCTCAACATGATTTTATATTATACATATTTAAATAGACACAGATAAGTATGATTTATAAATATAATATTAAATGAACGAACATAAACGGAAGTTCACGAATATATACAAGGGATACAGCAAATGATCAAGGGAATGAAGACGCTAACAATAGCAGCTTTAATATATGGAAACCTCATAATTATATGGCCCTTTTTGAAAAATTCCAGGCCACCGCAATGGAAACATGAAGCAATAACAGGGGAAAACGTGGTGCATAACAATTCGACACAACTTAAAATCAGAAATGAAGTAAAAAATTTTTTATTGAAATTGAAGGAAAAAGACAATAAACAAAACTGATGGTAGCAAAACTGATGGAATAAAAAGTCGATTAATAGGAGCAAAAGGATGGAATAGAATGAATAATAAGTGAAAGTTAAGCAAAAGGATGGAATGGAATTAACAAGAAGTGGAAGTTTAACTAGAAGAAAGATAAATAGAGGGTTATTCTTCTCAAGTTTAACTAGAAGAAAAATAATATGTATTTGGGATTTGAAATTCTTCACTATCCCTCATTCATGGGATTTTAAATGCAAAACCCTTCTCCAAAATCTCTAACATGTCATTTGGTGGGGTTTCAAATGCAAATCCTATAAATTCATCAAAATCCCAAAAACCAAACACCCCCTTATAGCTAAAGATTTAAATAGCTGAGATTACTTTAAAAGGTCCAACTTACAAGTGCACACCAACTTCTGCTTCAAGTTGAAATGTCAGGATTCGGGAATTTTGGTAATTAGCGAAATAATAATATAATATACTTTCATAAGGGAGAATAGTTGCAACATATGTGAAGCAAATTAGTGCATACTTTCAACTGCTTTCTAATCTACAGGGGTAATACTGTAGAGGTACTTACCAATATTTTTCAAGGCCATAGAGATTTCCCTTATGGTAGAAATCAAGAGTAAGCTGCTCAAAATCCCCGTAAACATCTTCTCTGAATTCCTTCTCCAAACCATAGCTGCAATAAGACAAGGAATATTTTTTTAAGCAAAAGCAGACAAACTGCTATTATGTGTATTTAAGAATTAGATATGTCATGTGTGAATCCTAAGTAGTTTCTGTTCATTAAAATAAATAACGTGCATCTAGCACAAAGTAGCAAACCAAGTAAAATAGCATCCATGAGTCAAAAGAAAAATAAAACACATAACAGTGACCAATTGCTTGCATAACTTCATTTATTTACAAAGTAATGATGAAATATTGTTTACCTATAAAATCTGAAAAGGCATTCCATTCCATAATTGTATCCAGCAGCTGAATCTTCCAGTGCGATTTTCTTAAATTCATTATACATTGAAGGGACAAACAAGTCCCTAAGAAAATATGACCAGAATCTGTACAGGGTATTCATTTCCTGCAAGTACAAACACAATGACACAATGTAGCCCTCAAGAACTTTAAGCTCAACTATATTAGGAAGGGAACTGAGGGTTTTTAGAGCTTTTAGTAAATAAAGATCTGAATACGTTATATAAATATCTGGATTAGTTATTGTAATAAACTTTAGCGTAAAACAAATAAGAAAGGATGATTGACATGTGACAATATTTTGGTGGGTGTGCATCAATGTGGATCACTTGATTTGAAAAAAAAAGTGATGCTGACTAATGCACACCTACCTAAAAAAATAACACGTCACTCTCATTCTTTTTAACTATATTACATCTATAACTTGGTTTGAAATAGCGTGTGGCGACCCGTGGCGATAAGGTCCCTGAGGCAACAAGCGTGGCGTTGCGAGTGCTACGTATTCGCAGGGACAATTTCTACAAATATGCTAATACTCTACATGTAACAATTGAATACCAAAAGATAACCTTCCATATCATAAGAAAAGACAACAGTTTGTGATTCCAAATCACCAAATCATAATAGGTTGTGATTCTACGACACCAAATGTATAATAAGTAGAAAACAAACCATATAAGTAGACTAATAGACTTGAAATTGAAAGTTGAAATCAAAACAGTGGGCCCAAAAAAGTGAAAACATAACTTTGACATGTTGTGACGCAACGGACGCAACACGCGACGGCTCGCAACGGGCTTGTTGCGCTCGCAACATGTAACCTGGTCGCCACACCCTTGGCGGTGCGCCCTAGGGTCGCAACACGCAACGCCTGTTGTACGCTATTTTAAACCAAGATCTATAATATAACTAAAAGAGGGGGTTGGGGGTACACTTGGCACCCCTAATCCCCCTCTTTGAGCCTAATCCTCTCTCCTTATTAATCCTCTATTTTTTTAATATTTTATTTAAGTTAATAAAAGGCCGACCTTATTATTAATTAAAAACTCTTTTTATCCTTAATAAAATCTCTCAAAAATTATTTATCTATATATACAACCTAGAAAAAACCCTCACATATTCTCAACCCAAAAAAAACCTACGGCCAAAAAAAAAAAAACCTACGATCGACTACCAAAAGGGTTTTTTTTAATTTTATACTTTGTTCATATTTAATCATTATTATTATTTATTAACATTTAACTCCTATGTTATTATTATTATTATCTCTTTTAATTTAGTTTGTTTTCCATTATAGGCTCGTTATGGCTTCTTTTGCAACAACAAAAAATAAGACCACATTAGCTCATCTTGAAGATTTTAAGCCAACACATGTTAACCATCATCTACGACTCCGTGTTGTGCATGTATGGACGGTTTCAGAGTGGAACAACCCGAAGAAAATCAAAACGTTCGAGATGGTCTTTGTTGTTGAATTGGTATGTATTTTTCGAATTATATACTTTGTTGCAAATTTTTTATTTAACTAACTTTGGGGGAAAAAAAGGGTAAACTGTAATCAATATTTATATGGAGTTAATTTTCATATGTTCCTTCTTTAGCTTTTGTATTGATTAAGTTGTGAATTTGGCCATATTGATGGTTGCTCGAATCATATTAACTTTGATTATTAGATTTCGAGACTACCCGTCCATTAGACGGGCCTGAGCACTAGTTAAGGTATATATATATATATATATATACAGGTTCTAGTTAAAATAAAACAAGTATAAAAGTAAAACAAATATAAAAATTCTTATTCTCATAAACGAAAATCATTAGGCATCATGAAAATATTCGTGCCTCATGTATATACTTAGGCTCAATGAATCTTCGTGCATCAATTTTAATATGATCCAATGGTTGTCAAGATTTTATCCTATTTGTTTTACTTTAATACTTGTTTTCGAATAACCAACCCCTATATATATAGGGTAGTTTTCCAGTGAGAGCACCGTTAAACTGAGAACAGTGTGAGAACACTCGAAACTTAGTTTTGATGCATTATAAGTCCAAAAAACTAACATAGTGTATATATTTAAGTGTTTAACAAAACATTGTCCATCAAAACTGATAAAATCACCTTTTTTTTTAGTTTATGCATTAATTTTGATGCATATGCATCCAAGATGGATGCATAAAACAAAAAGCATGACTTTCTCAATTTTGGCGGAACAATGTATTGTTAAACTATTAAATATTGATGATGCTTATACATTATGTTAGTTTTATGGACTTATAATACATCGAAACGAAGTTTTTTAGTGTTCTCGCGCTCGTCTCATTTTAAGGTGTTCTCACTGAATTGGAACTATATATATACTAGAAGAGTACTTGTGCAATGCGACGGTGGCAATCTTGTGGTGGTGGCGACTATTGGTGATGTTGGCGGCGTCGAGTGGTGTAGGTTGATATAAATGTAATTGATGTAAAGGTGGTAGTGGAGATATTGTAGAAGATAAGGGACTCGTGGTGTAAATTAGTCCATTAAGAGCAATTGGGTAATTTCTCATGTCCTTTATATTAAACCTTATAACAAGGGTCTAGACTTTTTATAAGGTATTAAAGATATAAAAATAGGATAAGCGATAAATGAGGTAGATTTTAATTAATTGGATCAGGGCTCTTATATATATATATATATATATATACCACAAGTGTTTAATCTCCATTTTTTTATGTATTATTTTTCAGTTAAGAAATCTTCACTTTTTTACGTGAGTGTAGGAATCTTCACTTTTTCTTTTGTTAATATTTAGTCAAGTTTTATAAGTTACAATTTTTTTTTTTTTTTTTGCAGTCAAATTGGCACACATCTTTTATCTTCATTTTTATATTAATTATTTTGTTTACCCGGTCAAGAAATCTTCACTTTTCTTTTACACTCAACTTTATTCATTAAATGAAGTTAATACAATGAAAGAAATAATCTGTTTTAGCGAAAAAAGCTTCATCCAGTCAACTTCATTCATTCAGTGAAGTTCATACAGTGAAAAAATATATATGTATGTACTATGTAGACTTAGGTTAGAGTGAAGTACACATGTTCCCATAGTCTATTAATTTTTAAAGGGGGGTGGGTCTCAATTTCATTTTATAGGATGTTGTGACATTTTCGTATACAAGTCAGAATTATGCCACCAGTGTCAAATCTTAAGTCAATTGAAGAAAGCTTCATTTTTTCAAATTTTCATTTTCTTTTGAAATCCATAGTTGTCAAAAGCGAAGTTGCAATGAAGCAAAGATGAATCTTCAGTGAAGTTGTTCTTAGCAACGAGAATGAATTTTGAGTGAAATTTTTTTTCATTGTTCTTCACTGAAGCAATGAAGATCTTTTTATGGGTAAAGAGATTTACCCTGGTTAGATTAAGCAATAAGGATCTTAAGCAAAAAATAATGAAAAGATATTCACCAGAGCTTAAAAAAGATTAGAAGACATCTTTGATGAAGCTTAAAAAATTTATAAGAAATCTTTGATGATGCTTAAAAAAGATCATCCGAGGAAGAAGTTGACATAATGAAGAAAACTGAACTGAGTTAATTACAAAACCAACAATGCCACTTTCATCCTTTACATCATATCACCCTTGATTAAATGGTCTATCAATCTATCTCATGGGAACATGCCTACCTCATGGAAACCTGACCCTATATAGTGTTGTAATCTAGTAAGACTGCATATTTTAACAAATGGTCAGAACACTTAAAAAGTTTCTTTGATATATTTAGGCATCTGTTGTGATACTTGTACAGTTAGAAGATAAACAACATAGTTAGATCCATTAGAAGACATGATTCATATTGAAATAACCAATAAATAGTAAATGTGGAATAGGTACCTCACTACATCCAACACCACATTTCTTCCGTTCATTTAGGCATCTCTTGTGATACTTTACATACCTACATAGGTCAATTCAGTAAATTCACTCATTCAAATGTATAGTTTATAAATAATAGTTACTCATTACCCACTTTTGCTGCCTGAAACCATTCTCTTCTAGAAGCTGATGACTAGGATGCTGGAAAGGTGGAAATGGCTTTGGCATGGAGCCTACTGGTGGACTACTGCTTGTAAAGCAGCCATGGGGAGAAGCACCAAGCTTTGAAGACCTTAATCTAAATAAGATGGTAAGAAAAATATTAGCCAGCCTATAGACTAAAGTGAAATGGTCAGGTAGGATGTATTAGGTTATGGCTCACTAAAAAGAAGTATATGGTAAATTTTTACTCGTCAGATTGTACCAATACATATATTATCTATAACTTTTTTTTTCTTACGACATAAAACTTAGTGTGTTAAAAATAAATACAAAATCATATTTTTCATTAACAAATAATAAATATGAACCTTTTGAAGTAAATTTTACTATTTTAGTCAGTTATATGCACTTACAATACTTAATACTAAGGTCTAAACTCACCCATGACTATCAGGAGGAGTTGAACCAAAGAAAAACCCGACCGAACTACTTGGTGGACTTTCTGACACGATAAGATCATTTCCGTTATTCTTGAGGTTGCTTGCAAACCACCGTTGGTTCTTCGCTGGTTGTTGCTTGGAAAGGCCTTTATTATGTTTCCTTCTAGAATTAGGACTGCCGGCAACGTGATTTGCTATAGAAGAAGCAACTCTAGGAGATCTGGAAGTCCCATCCTTCATCTCATTTGTTGAATTGTTTCTTCTGCCTTTATTTCGCTTTGATTTTAGTTCCTGAAATTAGCGGATGCTTTATTATGTATTTTTTAATAGAGTATATGAAAGTTTGCATACTTGTAAGCATACCAAAATGTTAAATAAAGCATACAAAAATGTTAATGAGAAATACAATGTTAAATAACCTGTTCATAGTAATATAGGCCATCGTTTATGGCAGTAGCGAGCTCGTTCGGAGATGATTTTGCATCCACTACAGAACCTTTATTTCCTTCACCATTCTTGTTATTCTGCCATGCAGATAAATGTATATATTCGTTCATTATAAAACTAAAATTTCCACTAATAAAAAGCATCAAACACCTGAAAACAAACTTTATCAAGTGAATCACCTTGCATATTATATGGGTCATACCTGGGTTACAATTACAAGTCTCTCAACTGCTTGATCATTTACAACCATCTCATCATCTTCATCATCCACCCTATGGCACATCGTGTCATTACATTAAACAATAGCCAGCAAACATATTTGATGGAAGATGTGACCCAAAAAAAATACGTGATACATAGGACAAAAACATTAATATCTGAATTCTGCAAGCAATGCCAAATAAAAGTATATAAAATGCAAACTGGTCATGTAAATAGTAATACCTTGTTTTAAAAGAATTAGCATCCTTCTTTTGTTCAAGCTCAAGCTCCTCATCAAACATGAATGTACTTCCAAAATCGTCACAAAGTTTATCCATATTTTGTCTCGAGAATTTTGATTTATTTTTTGAGCTGAAATGATCTTCACCAGAAGTATCTTCCTTCAAAGAATCAATGATCTTAACATTCTCCTTGGATTGTTTTATAGAATGTACTTCTGTTAAAGTAGATTTATTCCCTGGAATCCATTTTGACCACTCCTCACGCCTTCTCACGTTGTCACCCTGCTTAATAGTAGTAAACAAACATTAAAATTGTTGTTTGGGCTGCGGTAGCCCATTATGTGAATATCACAGACTTCCAACAAAATTGGATTACATAAGTGTCAGTGGAATAAGTTGTGCCTGCTCTAACCTGCACTTCAAGCATACTAGAGTTCTGCAAGGCATCCACTATAAACGGTATGTCCGTACACATTCTTTTAACCTGCATCATGTCAGGTAGACAACATCATTTTATACTAATATCATAAATATCCATAATTTGGTTCAGTCACAATAGTTTGCCACGTGCATTGACGAATTATGGCACATTGTTTAACTAAAATTATGGCAGGTGAATATACTTCAGATGTTATATGAGGCTAATAATTAACATACCCTTTTAAATTCGGCAATAGTAGATATTGGAACCCATCCATTGTCATCCATTAAAGAACGCAAGTACTGATCACCTTGCAAATTCTGATCACTGTAGAAACAAAGAAAAAGGATTCAATATAACTGCAGAGCATTATAAACTCTAGTTTTTTTGGTTCATGATTACTCTATGCTGTGATTATCATGTAGCATTTTGCATATACTATTAACCAATTTTCCCCACAATGGTAGCCTAGTGATAGGGGACATGCGGCAGAAAAGCAGAGGTCAGTGTTTAAATCTTGTACCGTGCCCCTTTAATCAATTTACATTCTCTCATGTTGGTCGTAAGACCAATAAACATGGACCAATAATGAGTCGGTTATACACTTCATTTTACTTCCAATCTATATGCGTCATTCGTAACTATTCACCTATTATTTTTATAGAAACTCGTCTTGATTCGTAACGGTAATCAAAATAAAGTAAAGAAAACAATAAAAGGTACAGGTAATTCAAAATTCGAGATAGCAGAATCTCCAAGAAGTATAAGACTCAATTTTATTCGTCCATGATAAAAATATAACTCTAAAGCCTTATTCATATGAAGAACTAAAAAAGACCACCTAATTAAACATATACTTCTAACCTACCTACAAGTAATAAATCTAACTAAAAATAAAAACAAGAATCTCCAAAAAGTCTAAAACTTAATCATCGATAATAAAGATAAAACCCTAAAGCATTATTTATATAAAAAGACTTTCTAACCCAGAATTTGTAAGTCCATAACTTATTAAACAACAAAAAAATCTTTAAAAGTAAACTAAATAACCTAGTTAATAAATATGACACTTACACCACCAAACTTTCTCGTTCATATCAATACTCCCATCCCCAAAAACACCTTGTCCTCAAGATGTTGCATTTAATCGTCTCTTATTCCTCGATCCCAAGTGGCGGAGGTAGTGGTGGTCAATATAAAAATAATTGATGTTAAAAGGGTTAATGTAGTTTAGTCTAGGGGTTGGAGGATCTATGTTGTATTATGGGTATATTAGGTGGAGATTGAGGGAGTTGCTCTTTTATATAGAATAATTTGTGTATGTTTGGCAAGGGGCTTTTGGGGGCTTTTATGAGCTTAAAAGCCTCAAGCTTTTAAATATAAGCCCTTTTTAAAGTTATAGCCATGTTTGGATATTCATTTAAAATCAAAAGCCCCAACCCCAAAAAGCTCCTAAAAGTCCCGAAAGGTCTTTATAATAAAAGCTTGTGTAAGAATAGTAGAAATAGAACCCTAGCCCCTAGCCCCATTTCCAAGCTTCAGCTCCAAGCCCCTAGCCACAACCCCAGCTCCAAGCTTTTGTGCCAAACATACCAAGACTAAAATAATAGAACATGCCTAAAAAATGTTTCAACGAGTGTTCATCAGTTGTTTCACGTCTTTTGTCAAAAATGAAAACATGTCTTAGCCTACTCTTGTTTCTGATTGACCAAAATCCTTTGTCTTCTAAAACATGTCACTTTTATCTTTTCTGACCATAAATCATGCAGCTAGCGTCGAACTTCTGTTAACAGTTTCCCATTGCAACCATCATCATTGCCCTTCACACCTCGCCTGTTGTTCATTAAGGGTCTCCTTCCTAAAATCTGTTATCCACCCCATGTCATGTTTATGTCTTGCTTTGTACCAGGGAAGGTACTCCTCCTAGATTACTATAACTATCAGCATTTCTTTTCCGCCGCCACAGTTCTAACAGCCACGCTATTTTGTTTCCAAGTGTCTATGCTGAATTCATTTGATTTTTATTATCAGCCTTTTTTCTTGTTCTAAAATAGATACATTACCTTCTTCGTGTTCCCATGTAGAAACACCGTGGCCTCTCGAAATCGCCAACTCCCTTAATAAGTTTATGAGTTCATCATGTCGCCTATCGGCTTCAGCTTGTTGCTTAGTAGAATCTGCCTCCAGCCCTCAATTGTGCTAACCCGAAATTCAACCTGCCCTCTAATTCTTGGAAGCGAGCATCCACATCAGCTTGAAATTGACAAAAGTCAGCCTCAACATCTGCAACCCTCTAAGTTTTCATCTTACCAAAAATATAGGAATCTATTTTTCCTTTTTTCTCCCAGGAACAGTACCACTGTGAACCGCAGAACCGTAACTTCCGGAATTTCTATTTTAGGATTACATAGATTGGCATCGAAACATTGCTCTGATACCAGTTAATACGACCTAGCTCGATTTGTATTGATAATCAAAATAAAGAAGAAAAACAAAAGAAGGTTCCTGCAATTCGAGAAACATGGATCTCAAAGAAGTAGACTCAATCACTCAAATTAATTGATCTATAATGAAAATACAACCCCAAAGCCTTACTTAAATACAAAGACTTCCTATAGACTTAGAAACACTAACTTATCCAACATGTAATAAATCCAATTGAAAATAAACTTTCTGGTTAGTATCAGTTTAATCCAATGAAAACTCATATTCCCATACTCCTATCTAGGCAACAATTTCCCTATATTTTCTTCTTTGTTTATTTCCTCTTTTACATCATTGAATTTGGGCAACAATTTCCCCTTTATTCTATTAATTATTGTAGCTTTATTATTCACCTTCCTGTAGCTTTATTATTCGCTTATCGACTTTACTGATGCTTGCATACATCTTCCACATTAGTACTTATGATAATAACTTATTAAGAACATCTTCAACCTTATTGCTGGTTTAGCCTGTGTTCTTGAGTTTTTTTATAAAGGAAGAGGGAAGAAGAGGAAGAGAAGGAGTAGATTTTCTTTCCTTTCAAATCATCCCAAAAATGGGAAGAAAATATCCTTAACAAAATCTATTGAATTCTCCTTCCATATCTTTTCCTTTCTTCTCTTCTTTTTTAAAAATAAACTCAAGAGCACAAAAGTTTTTAAAATCCTTCACAATCCTTTCCTTTCCCTTTAAAAACAACTCAAGAACATAGCCTTAAAGTGGATTTCCATATTTATCAATGCATTCATGGCATTTATCGAGACAAAACATAAAAGTTGAGGGAAACACACTATAATACAAGCGCTCATGGTGCATCAATTTCCTGTAAAACAAACTTTGACATACTCGTCAGGTTCAGAAATCCCAATATATATAGCAAAGAAGTAACGGTTGGATCCTCATCATCTTCAGTTAATGTTTCTTATACTAACAACTAACTAGAGATGACAATGCTTTCCTATTCACCAAATTACGCACCTGAAATAGTATTCAATTTGAGTTCTAACACTAGCCCTCATGGATTGCGTCTGTGAAGGTAAAACGGGAATCCCCGGGCCCAACTGAGGTGGAACAGCAAAAGGTGGATGGGGGGGCCTAACAGAAAATGGAGGTATAGCAGGAAGATACACAATAGAACCAGGAGGACCTGCCCAAAAGTTATCGCAGCCAACTTATTACAAAAAAGGAAGCCACAAAGCAAACATATAAAAAATAAAAAATGCAATAATAGTAAAAAGTACAAAAAAAATAAGAACATATAAAATATATAAAAAGGTACAACCAATTCTAAGTTTCTAATTATATAAAAAAAAAAAGTAAAAGATCAAAAAGGGTGAAAATTTTGATACAGGGCCAATGTTGATTGTTGAAGACACTTTACATCCTTCACTGAGGTGGCAATGTCAGCCCACTGTACTTATCACTTCAGGTTATTTTCAGTCCAAACAGGGTCAAGTTGGCCAAATAAAAAATAAATAAGTTTGATAGAAAGGGAATGTATCAAATGTGTTGATTGGGGTCAAAAAGGTTAAAACTTAAAAGTAACTAGACGTGTAAATTTTAAGCAAACAAACGCCGAAACAGTTCAAATTTAATGATTTATAGTATTTTATAATGGTAACATATTGGTTCTTAAATTACAATTAATGCATAAATTGTTCATTGAAAGAGCTGGAAAATTGGACAAAAAGTGATTTTTGATCAACTCTACCCGTACTATATTATCTGTTCCAACCCAAACCTGTTATAAAGTTACCCAACACGCCTATCTTGTGGTTCCTACTTTAACTTGTAACTTCTTTTGTATAAACTGTAAAGTAGGCAGATACTCGCCTACTCGGAAACTTTGGTGACAATGGTCTCACCCATAAATCTTATCAATATTTCCTTTACTGTGGCAGCATAAAAGTAAACACTTACCAGGAAAGGTACCAATAAATCCAGCAGGTGGACCAAAAAAGGGTGGCCTTATGAAAGCTCTTGGCCCAGCATTCGGCTGCACGTCATTATTCTCCTTTGGACCTAATGGTTTCTGGTTTTCTTGCACATTAGGTCTTCTACTAGGAAACTCGCCACCAAAAGTACTAGTATTGCCTCGTATTGGACCTGTAATAGGGCCATTTGCAGGAGAAAATGGAGCAACAGCAGGCGGGGGGTAAGCATATCCATGAACAGGAATATGAGGGGGCCAAGGTGCCATGCCGCCATAAAGGGGTGGTGGAATGGGTGGTTGATGGAAGGGTAGTGGTCCATGAAAAGATGGTGCAGCATTTGGGTTTTGTTTACTGGGTGCTGCTTTATGTGGACGTGTTGATTGCCTGTTATGGTTTCCACGCAGGTGTGGCTTTTGCGGCTCAACAGCAGGCACCTGAGAGTCAAAATACAAAAACATGCCCTATATATTAAACCAAATGTACATAAAAACTTAAATGAATCTTGACAGTTATTCATCAAGGGTAGTAATAAATATCCCATCAAGCAAGAAGAAGATAAGCAGAGACTAGGCCCAAGAAACTATAGCATTATCAGACCGAAGAAGAATATCATTCCTCTAATTTATTTCCCTGTGTTTCTCTCTCGATTAACTTGTTCGTGGTAATATTTCCATCCCAAGTTGTAAATAGTAATACAGCCATTATGAACTTTAAACACAACAATATGTTTCTGATCATATATACATACTTATCCTAAAGAACATTAAGTTGTTGCAATCTTTTCATAATAGGGGTTGAGAACTCACAAATAAAAAAGAACGCGAGAACAATTTGAGCCACATATTTTTCCCACCTTTCTCTCTCTTCAATTAAATAAGAAAATTCATCCAAATCATTCAAAATGATTTATCTCACAAACCGTAAATCGTTAGATGAAAAAAAATATGGGTGGTCTTAAAATTCCGTCCTCTTTCATTAGAGATGCAATTCCATATACTTTTGACGACTTTTTAATTTTAGTTTTCTTTTTGATACTTACACATAACCTACACATGTGTAAGTTGAACGAAAATTGTGATTCGGAACGGGCTTCGCCCTTAAGGATATTCATAAAGGGTAGTTGGTGGGGGTAAACGGGTGATAGGTCATTGAGGGTGATAGGTCATAGAGAGTGATAGGTCATAGGGGGTGATGGGTGATCTATTTAACAGGCTCCGCCCTTAGCCGCTATGGCTCCGCCATGGACTGACATGGCTCCGCCATGCATTAACGAGCTCCGCCTTTAACCTTCATTGTTGTGTACATATGGTTATTTACTAATTTAAATGTGAAAACAAAGATCCTACACATGTGTAGGTACACAAGTATTAGGAGAAAAAAACGAAAATTAAAAAGTCTTCAAAAGTATATCGAATTGTATCTCTAATGAAAGAGGACGAAATTTTAGGACTACCCAAACTTTATTTTTCATCTAGCAATTTACGGTTTGTGAGATAAAGCATTTTGAATGATTTGGATGAATTTTCTTATTTAATTGAAGAGAGAGAAAGGTGGGGGAAATATGTGGCACATAATTGTTCTTGTGTTCTTTGTTATTTGTTAGTTCTTAAGTTACCCTTCCTCTTTCATAATAATTGTATTTATTTTCAAACCTTAAGTAATTCACATCAACATTTTTATTGCTGTAAATCATAACGTAATTTCATAACGACAGCCTACAACTCCTTCATTCGATACAAACTTACATGATAACAATATGTCAATATCAACTTCAAAAAAATAACATGTCGCATAAAACCACCAATATTTTCCAGTAAACATATCACAAATTTAAAAACTTTTTCTACTTATTATACTATCTTCTTTTATAAAAAAGAAAAAGCTTTACAATAATACACACAAATTGGTAAACACCCATATATACATACATTGATACATACATATAGATATAAATAATATAATACAATAATAATAAGGGAATAAAAAAGAATTGAAAATTAAAAGAGAAAGAAGAAGATAATGACCTACCTGGGTTTGTGGAGGGTGTTGAGTGGGAGAGTTTAATGAAGAAAGGGCTGGCCAAGAACCTGAATCAGAATGGTCACCGGAGTTAGCAGCTTCCACCGGCGGCGGCGGCGGAGTTGTTGGTGTCTTCCATGGTGACTTGGGTGGCGGCGGAGGATCTTTGTGATTATCATTATCATTGTCACCCATCATTATCATTACCTATATAGATATAGATATTATAATTATTATTATTGGATATGATGATTGTGAGTATAAACAAAAACTGGGATTAATTCTGATTATGCTGAAAAGGAAAGGAAAGAGTAGCAGTATAGGTAGATGAGTGAGAGTGAGTGAGGGTGCGTTTTGTGTGTGAGATTGGGGTTGACTCACGTGAACACCACTTTCGGACCATGGTCTGGTCAAAGCTTGAGGTGGCATCGTTTTTAGTTTCATCATTATCCATTTTTATTTTATTTTTTCTTTTAAGAGGAGTGAGAGTAACTAATAGGAGTAAATTTAGGCCTGGTAAAATGAGTGAGTCAGGCGGGTATGGGTAATGGGTCAAAACGGATACGGGTCTAAGCGGGTCATGTTACGAATGCTGGTTTAATGTGTGCGGGTCAAAACAGGTTGGGCGCGGTTCAGGTGCTGGTTGACCCGCATTTTTTTCAAACCAAAAGCTAAAAATGTAATATTTGTTTATAAAACGAGCATGGTACCCGCGCAATGCGGCGGTGGTGGTGGGGAGACGGGTTAGTGGTGTCGGTGATGGTACTATTAGTGGTGGTAGTGATGTTAAGTGGTGTAGGTTGATGTAAATTTTTGGATAATAAGTGCTTAAAGTGTTAATTATTAAAATAAAGATTTAGAGTGTAAATTATAATTTATTAAAGGCAAAACATAAAAAGTCAAGGGTATTTCTGACTACCTAAAATAAAAAGAGGTCATTTCTTTTATAAGACCATTCTTATCCGTTCACCTTATTCACCTACACTTTTTCTGTCACATCAGCATCACCTTCTCATCACCTTCACCTTCTATTTTTCTCATTAACCATTCACCTTCAAATTTAATACCCCATTATACCCCACAATATATCCAATCAAATCAAAGTAAAACTAATTAACAGACAAAAATTATGACATAATAAACTATAGGTGAACATTTTCCCCTTCTTCACATCACCTACCTATTTCACCTATATCCATTAACAATTCACTTACTTCACCTTTTCATTTCACCTCCGGATAATGCTCAAATTATACATATTTAATTTAGCGTTTTTGTACCATTTAACGAATAAATATGACCCATTTGAATGTAATTTAATGTATTTTAGTTACTTATTACTTGCATAAGTGTTTTTGTAGGTTGCATTGGAAATTGATGAGAAAATACATTTAAAAAAAAGAGAATAAAAATGTCGTTGCATTGTTTTGGCCATAGTTTATTCATTCGGATTTCGATGGAGACGATTTAACTTTCTACATATTCAGAAGATTACTATCTACAAGTTTCATGTTGATCATTTTTGATGAATTAGCCACCATGATCACGTTTTTAGTTTATCAATTGGATAGTGACACTCTGATTATAAACTGGGGTTGAAAGCATTTTCTGGTTACAAAAATCAAACAAACTCTTTTCGATAAAAATGTAATGACCTTAAGATTTATCTTTCGCTCCTCTTACACCAAAATTTACTTTTCAGTCAATTAAAAGCTTTCAAAAGATCATTTTTAGTTTGTTAAGCAATGTGACAACTCGATCACAAACCCCCTCAATTTTACACTTTCTTTTTAGATTATATTTATTGTTATTAACTACTAAACTAATTCCCTTGGACTTACTACTAGCTATATTATACGCGACAGGGTACATTGCCCGTGTGTGTAATATAACTATTAGTATATCCTTGTTTTATAAATTTAAAACTTGGGTGATTTTTACGAACAAAATGATTTAATTAAATATGCACTAAAATACACGCAACACCTCCCTCCTTCACCTACCCTTAAGAATGGTCTAAGGGAGTAAAGATATGAATTAAAGTATTTAAGCTCAAATGCAATTATAATAATTTAGTATAGTAAATTTTGTTTACATCGCCCAGGTGCAAGTTTCATTTGTGTTAAATAGTTTATATTTTGTCTACTAATGCTTAGGCCCGTTCAGTGGATGGGTAGTCTCAAAATATATTAATCAAACTAAAAAGTTAAAATTCAAGTAAGGGGGGAGAATATAATGTGTTTGGAATCCGGGTTTTAGACTTCAGGTCCGCGTGTTTCGTAACAATTTTTTCAATCTTTATTTAATTAATAACATCTAATTTAATGTGGTTGGTTTTGGAGTATAAAGGGGTTTGAAGAAATCTGGCTTTTGAAAGTTTGTAGTTTTAGTTTTTGATATTATATTTTAAATACTTCGTATCATTCTTTGCATATGTTTATAATTATTATTGACAACAAATGCTCCTCAATATATATAAAAATTATAATAATATGATAAAAATCATTGGTTTTGGTTTTTCTTTGATTTTCGTGCTTTTTGTTCGAAGATACTGAAGCCAATGTTCAATGTTTATAAAAAACATTATAATCATCCTGAAGGCGACAAAATCCATTGAACCAATACGACAAGTTAATTAATACAAAAACTAAATAAGGAAACATATGAAAATTAACTTCATAAAAATATTGAATCTATTTAACTCTTTTTTTTTCAACTTTAGTTAAATAAAAAATTTGTAGTTTGTTATACCTAAACTTAAGACAAACACAAACAACATTTTTAGACTATAATTACGAAAATTAAAGAAGGAAACATATAAAAATTAACTCCATATAAATAATGAATCTAGTTAACCTTTTTTTTTCCAACTTTAGTTATAAAAAATACTTGTAGTTTGTTATATCTAAACTTAAGACAAACACAAACTACAATTTTAGTCTATAATTACGAAAAACTAAAGAAAAATATATAATTTTTGAAAAGTACATACCAATTCATCACAAAGATCATCTCGAACATTTTGATTTTCTTTGGGGTTTTCCACTTCGAAACAGTCCATACATGCACAACACAGAGTTATAGATGATGGTTATCATGTGTTGGCTTCGGCCTATGATTGCCCGCCAGGATTTTGTCCTGGCTTTCGTGGATCTTTTACCGGGTGGGGCGGGCGGAGGTGGGGGGGGGATCGGGTAGGTCCACAGTATATTATAGATATCCACTTGGTATTAACAAGCATGAAATATATATAAGTTTCATAAATAAACAATTACATATCTATAATTTAAGGAAATAAATTATTGCACCTGACTCTGAAACGATTGTGTATCACAACATGCATTTGCTCACATTGTTCCACGTGTTTAATTTGTATGTACGTGTGTCACTAAATTAATTACTTTTCAAAGGGATTATCTATTTATAATCATAGTAAATGTTATGTTTATTGCTTATTTATAATTTATACGGAATAATCTCTAATATCTAGGGTATATATAATACTTGTATAATTTATTGGTATATAAATAAAAATATAATTTGTTGTTATATATATATAATATAATATAAGAAATAATAATAAACGTTAAAAATCAAGTTGCATAGAAATTAATCACTGTATGCGATTGTGCATCTTCTCGAGCAATCCGGTTCATCTTTTTATCTTCTCTCTCTTTATAATCTCCACTACCCAAATACACCCAATAGATTATCCATTGAGACCCGCTTAGAATTTAGGAAAAAGATTTAGTTAACCCGCTCAACCCGTTTGCTTACTTTTGATATACCCAAACTTATACAAAAGTTCTAATTTATTATCCAAATGAACCCGCTTCTTATGATTTAGGTTCATTTGGATAATTATTGCCATGTATAATAAATTACAAACACTAATCTTACTAACTCACGTGACGTCTTAAATGGGCCTACCATGTCATCCCATATTACAAGGTTAAGGGTTAATTAACATAAGGTTAAATAGCATAATCTGCCTTTGAAATAGCCAATTAGGGATCTCCTCTATTCACGTAATTGTCCTCTTCCAATTCTGACTTCTTCTAAACGTGATTAATATCATCTGGTAACAATATGCATTATAATAGTTTGCATTTTCTGTGAATATAACAATATGTACATTATATAACATTAGCTCATCACTTCACATATAAAGAGAGAAAAAATGCGACTATAGTTTATGGGAACAGGGTCTAAAATTCTAACTGCAAATTGTTTGTGAAATAAGAAACTTACATACATATACAATAGGACTAATATGTTCTCATAAAAATCGTTAACTCATATGTACATGAATCGTAAGTGGACTATCAAGTAATTTTAGTACAAACACTTATATCAAACACTCATCTTTATATTTAAACAAGTATTTTAACCCGGACGTTACCACGGGAGACACATCGATGCCGCATTATGCAAACATACATCTAGCATTGCCCAAAAGTTTGGACACTTGAAGTTTAATATAAGAAGTAGAAAGTAATGCACAAATAAAGTTGAGAAAACCGAGAGTTCGATGGTAAAAGTTAAAAACCTTATAATAAGAGATAAAAAAAAAAGTAAAAAATAAAGATTTGATAATTAAAGTTAAAAACCCAAAAGTCAAATGGTAAAAATTAAAAACTTTGTTACTTAAGTTTGAATAAAAATGTTTGAATAAAGTCAAAAAACCAAAAGGTTAAGTGGTAAAAATACGAAACTCTAAAAGTACATAATCGTTAAAAAAATTTTAAAAAATCAAGAAAAAGACAAAATGGTTGACGTCGGCATGCCATCAGCATGGTACTGTAGCTAAGGGGAATGTGAATTGTTATATATACTGCCACTACAACATCATCTCTTTTCTGTATCATGCCTTTGTCTAGATATATGATTTAAATATGTATTATGTGTGTTTTCTTTATATATGTAGATTTTATTTGAGTGCATATGTTAGTGTTTTGTTGTAGTTTTTCTTTTAATATATAGGTCTATTATTATTGTTGGTTTGAAAGGATTTATCTGTATTTTCCTTCTTTTTTCTTAACCTCCGGAAACAACGGCTATCGGGAAGATTTGGTCGGAAGTTGATAGCCGTGGCCGGAGACATCTTCCAAGTTCTTTTTTTATCTCAATTTACTAAAAATGTCCTCATCATGAAAGGTGTTGATTTTTTTTTCTTTTTGATGTTGATGATGCCAAGAAGAAGAAGGGTGGAAAAAGAAATGAGGAAAGACAGTGTGGCCAAAAGTGCAAATTCAAAAGTTTTGTGACAAAAGTTGAAAAAGGGAAAAATCGACTGTAGTTAAACCCGTCTTAAAATGTATAATATAATAAATGGCCACTTGATAATTTCCTTGAAAAGTTGTCTTATATGCGGTCACATACTTCACCACATCACCATATGATTAATTATTAACTTCTTGGAAGATTCAAGGCTACTCAGTCAAGGAAATATTTGTTGAATTTCCTCAAACACTTAGTGTACATTTCTTCGATCCATCAATAGAACTTCAAAGTAAAGGATATATCATATTGAATCCTCTTAGGATAAGAAAACTGATTTTCACCAGCAACGAATGAAAACGAGCATCCAAAATTGATCAATTGTATTAATCACGTTTGTGTTTATCTATTGTATTTGGGGAGATCTCAAGGGCTGTGTTCATGGAAATAGATAAAGTTTTTGTTTTTAGAAAAGCGTGTAAGAAATATTCAATTGTGGTAAAAAGGAGTATAATGAAAAGAGAATTAACCATAGTTGGTTAAGAAAGAATGATGTGGATGAGCCACATCAGTTTGTATATAAATGTTTATAAAACATTTGTCATTATAACATTTTCCTTCTTTTAATAGCTTCATTTTAGTAGCTTCATCATAATTTCACAAAATTAAACATAAGTACAAATCATAAGGGCATAAGGAGTTGAGAAGCGGGTTGCGCCGGGTTGGCTTCATACCGGCTGTTATGGGTGAAATTTCAGGTTTCATTATCTTGGGACCTCAAGATCATGGACCTTCAGGATCTTGACACGCCTTGACAAATTACTAATGACAAACTTCAAGTATTGTTTCTATGAGAATATTATGCAGGTAACTTGATATTTATCACAAGGGAAATATCTCTAACGGTACAAAAGAGATTCAACACATGTCTTATTTGATCAACACGCAAAGAAGACTTAGTCCAGCATCATAATCGGACTTCAAGAGGAATTCAACATGAGGAGAATATCTTCAAACGGCTACAATATCAGTCAAGATATGCTCCACGTTCACCAGATTTAGACCAAGAAGATCCCTGTAATTTCGGAAAATTAGTTACTAGGCTGCTCTATATAAACGAGGACCTGATCGATCATAGGATATACAACGTTACACATACTCACATATTTACTTGTTAATTTTCTCTGCCCATACTCGTAAACAACCAACACACTTTTCTTTACTTAGAAAGATCGATCAAGTCGCTCTATCATTGTAACCAATTTACACCATTAATAAAAGAACAAGGCAGGGACGATTGCTTCCTCCCGGGGTTTTTATGCCGGCAATCCATAAAGGATTAAGGGCTTTTCCTCGATAACAAATATCGGTGTTCTTTGTTCCTTTCTCTTTATTTTCTGCATTTATTTACGTTTATCTTTCTTTATCTTGCTTAATCTATCTTATATTTGATTATATAGTTATTTGCGAAATCTTTTGACTACCTTCTTTTGTTTAAGTCGACATAATCTTGATTTATCATACTTATTTTAAACGCATCTTTGAATCTAAACCAATTTTATAAGCCCTTAACCTCACAAACGAAAGTTTGGTTACATAATTGATCTAAGTCTTCAAGGTTGATTATCTTGGATAATTTTTGACCAAAACACCGGCGGCTACACCGCTACCGGTACCACCCGGTTGCTTGGACGGTTTGCTCGAAAGTTTGTGAACCCAGCTCCCATAAAATCAAAAGTGAACGTTGGAATTGAATAAGTGGGACCAAATTCAAAAAAACTAGTCGTTCAAGGCTTAATTAAAAAAAAAAAACTTCTCTTATATTGACTTCAAACTAGCCGTTACACACCATATATATGCTCCTCTTCTTCATTTCAAAATACAACACCATCAAATATTCTTCTTCTTCACCACCAAAAACACCCCTATCATCATGGATCCTAGAAGGCAAAAAAATGTTGCACCCGGGTTCAACAGAGGGCGTGGAATTGCAGAGGCTACTCGAGGGTGTGGGCGTATTGGTTTGACTCATGGTCGCGGTTTGGTGCCTCCACAACCAATGTAATCAACAACAATCGAATCCTCAACAAAGGATGTCTCAACCATCTTACCATCATCGTCAACAAACTCCTTAACCTTACTATCCCCAACCGGCTAGTTCCCAACCATTGTATTGGTATAGTTACACTGAAGCTCCACAAAAGCATATTCGGGATTACGAATTCGTTCAATAGAGGGAGTAGAATTGCAGAGGCTACTCGAGGGCGTAGGCGTATCGGTTTGACTCGTGGTCGCGGTTTGTTGCCTCCACAACCGAACAATCGAATCCTCAACAAACGATGTCTCAACCATCTTACCATCATCGTTAACAATCGACTCCTCAACCTTACTATCCACAACTGGCTAGTTCCCAACCATTGTATGGGTATAGTTATACTGAAGCTCCACAAATGCATATCCGGGATTACGAATTCGTTCAAATGGCGGAATTCGATCCTTTCTTTCAAAACTATCGTGACAAGTTTTCGAGCGACGATGATGAAGAAAATGTTCCCGAAACACAAGAAGTTCCAACCGGTATTCTTTTTTATCAATTAGTTTCGGCCCCTTTTTTTTACTTTTAGGTCGTATAAAAAAAATTTTCCTTTTCTTTTTGGTCATGATGTTCAAGAAGTTCACACTCAAGATGTTCAAGAAGTTCCGCCCAAGAAATTCAATAAACGTGCGGATAAGAAACCATGGTTTTAAGAAAAGGAAGTGACTTTGGCCAAGGCATGGATTCACGTCTCAACTTGTCAAGTAATCGGGAATGAACAAGGAAGAGACAAGTTTTGGGAACGTATCTTGGAGCATTTTTCATCACTTTTGGGAGGAACAACTCGAACCCATCATAGTTTAAACACAAAGTGGAGTACAATGAATGGAGCAATGAACTTGTTTAATGGGCTCTATCACCAATCGGTTAGTTTTTTAATTTCGATTATGCTTATGTGAATCTCCCCATTTGATTTAGTTTTTGATATGTGAATTGATTATGTGAATCTCCCCATTTGGTTTGTTGGTAGTGTATATCAAGTTTGTAATACAATTTGAAATGTGAATTAGTTATACAATTTGTAATGTGAATTAGTTGTACAATTTGAAATCTCAATCAACCCATATATATTTTTTATGGTAGTGTTGCATCGGCCCATTAGTATTTGTAATGTAAATTGGAATTGTTTGCGGTGTATACAATTGGTTTGTTTTCCAGTGTATATCAATTTTGTAACCTTTGGTTTGTTTGGTAGTTTCGTATGTGGCAAAGTGGGTGTACAGATCATGATGTGTTGCAAAATGCCTTGGCGGATTATGACACTAATACAACTCGACATCCCGGGGTAGCATCACTCTTGTTAAGGGGGTAATCCCTTAACAAGTGATTAGTCATAAGCGAAGTCAATATTCTTAGGTAGCGGCAAACGTGTCCAACGTCAAATCAAAGAAGGATGAAAGTAGGCGAGCAGCCAATGGAACGATTCTTTAATTGGAAAAGAAAACAGTAAAGGAAAGTACACAAATTGGCAATGGAAATGAGTAGCCACCAACAATCGGTCCTTTTTTTACTATTTTTATTGTAACTCACATTATGATAATGCTAAAATTATCCATATTTTATTAAGCGTTATCTAGTCTTTTAAATGAATATTTGCACACATTTGATCATGAATGAATGTATTTTAGATACTTATTATTTGCAAAAGTGTTTTGTAGGTAAAAATAAAGATTGAACAAGAATTGGTGAAGAAACGGATCAAAAAAGTCAAAACTGCGCTAAAAGACAAAACAGGAAGTACCTCGTTAGAGGGATCCTGAGCTCGTTAGAGGAGGACCTCGACAGAGGGGGGTAGACCTCGATAGAGGTCGACCTCGACAGAGGAGTTTGGACCTCATTAAAGGGACGTGTAAATTCAAGTTTTTGGAGTTAATTTTCTTATCGTTATGTATGATTTGATGGCACTACACTTAATGGAGCTGGTGAAGAATTGTATTATTGCTCCTAATGGGGAACATGCTACCCCATCAATAATGACATGTCGACGAGGCTCGTTTGCTTTCCGTGGCTATAAAACGAAGACGTAGATGAAGGTGAAGAGTGTGCACCTGGGATCCAAAGTTACTTACAACTCCCATTTCTCTTCAGTTTCTGCACCAAAACCACCATCCTTCACAACCCACAAAACAAGTTTAAGTTACCGTAGTCTAATCACCAAGTTACCATTAACATACGCAAGTTTTCGGTTTTACCTGGTTACGTTTCACAAACACCAACACCTCAAATGTTACTTTCAATCATAAACAGTTCCTAAACACCACCATAACAGTTACCCAAAGTCTCATAAAGTTTCGTTGATCCATATTCAAGTTACCATTAACAACCTCGAAGCTTTCGACTTTGTTTAAACTCTTGTTCTCAAAACACCAACACCTCAAATCACTTTGTTAAAGTATGTTGTAATGTCCAAAAGGTTACTTTGATAATTCTTGTGCATCCGTTTACAACAATTTACGAAAGTAAGCATGGTTCTATTTGTATGATATTTTTACGTCAAAGTTGTGTTATAATAGTTGTTGTATAATTGGGTATTGATAAATCTCTTACCATGAAAAGTATCATGAAGTTTCGTTACTGTTCGTTTATACGCATGTAAGCATGCGTTGTTTTCTCGCAAGATTTTGAAATAGTTTACGGATTAATTATTAAGGTTTCTAGTTGTTCCAAGTATTTAGATAACTAGATTAAGAGTTAGTCTAGTTGTGTAAGAAATAGAAGGATTATTAGTTACAATAGTAGCTATTTTATGTGATATGAAATAGTTAGTTGGAGCATAGTTGAAAAGAAGATGTTAATATAGAAATTGAAGAAGAAAGATCATGAGAATAACTCTTATGTTTACTTTCACAAGTAAAATATGCAAAGGTAAATGATTTTCTATCAAAGTTTCTTACAATCCTAAAAGGTTAGTTTCTACATATTTAGTTTGAATAATTGGATCCTTGATAAACCAATTATAAAATAAATTTTGTGTAGAAGTTAAAGGAAAATGTATAAATGGTTACAAAATGCTAAAAAGGATTTTCAAAGATTCAATGGCATTACTAAATTAAACAAGTTTAATTATTGTAAATGTTTTCAAATGGATCACAAGTAGTTGATAAGTAACGTGACAACTCGGTAACAAAACCCCCCACTTTTCTAGATTAAACATAATACTTTTATTAAGATTGATACACTAACGCTTTCCCTGTGTTCGATCCTAGACTTACTGGTAACTATATTATAAACAACAAGGTACACTACCTGTGTTTAATAGTTTAATAAATTTAAAATTTGGTTAATTTTCATGAGCAAAAAGATTAAATAAAAGTAAATCAAAAATTACACATCACATTATGAACTGTTTGTTCATTTTACTCCTCCGTATTGATAATCTAGTCATCATCTCATTTATTACTATTGCTCTATGTGAGAATACATTCGATTAATCTCTAGTCGTCTAAAGTAAGTGACATTCGCAAATTTTTCGAAGTTTCTAATCACAAAGAATGTTAGGGCACCAAGGAAGAGATGCCCCCAACTTTGGAGATAAAAGTTTGCAAGAGACCAAAAAGGACCGTGATGAGATCTAGTTGAATTTTCACATTTTATACGTCCGTGTGAAGCTATCCGTATCGTTGACCTATCCATTCTTACTACCGTATGAAGGATGAAACTTCGAGGACGAAGTTCTTGTTAAGGGGGTAATGATGTAATAACCCTCAAATTTTGACGAAGATAATTTACTTGGACCTTGTCACACATGACTAAGGCGGAAAACTACACGCGCACATGGATGTTACATAGGAAGAACTAAATGAGTGCATAGATTAACCATAAATAGTTGATTACATAGTTCAAATACGACAAACATAAGTCACAAACATAGGGGGTGTTTGGTTCATTGGAATCCCTTGGAATTATTAGGAATTGGAATTTCAATTCCATTGATTCACTTGTTTGGTTGATAAAGAAAAGGAATTGGAATCTAAAACATTCCATCAAATTCTTTAAAACTTGGAATTTACAATTCCTTCCATAACTTGATGGAATGTGAAACATTCCTAAGGAATTCATTAATCATTACCATAATACCCTTTTACAATTAAAACACAAACTAAAAAAGTCTTGCGGTCTTGCCTTGAATTCTTGAATCTGATCTGATGTAACCACCACCGGATATCAACAACCGCTGGAATCATTACCAGATGTAACCACCGCCGGAATCTAACCATCGCCAGAATAAACAACATTCAACCATAGATCTTTCATATTTCTAACCATGAAACTGGCAGCAGAAGTAAATGGAGAATTGGACTTAGCTTTTTTGTTATTAGAATCAGCAGATCGTATTCTATTTTGTTCTTGTATGATATAACAAGTTATAAACTTGGGAAAACAATGGAGATGTACGGTGGCGATGGGTTTCTGTGTAAACAAAGTGGGGGTCGTTGGTATCATTATCATCACACCACATATTATAAGTCTATATCTATTATCATTATTTATTATTATTTTTTTATATAAAATTTATAATTTATAATAGTGTTATTAACTTATTTAAAAGTAAAATAGAATTATATAATAAAGAAGATAAAAGAAAGGTTAATATTGTCATTTGATAAAATTTTTATTAGATTCCTTAAATTGAATTCCACTAAATTCTGTCAACCAAACACAAAAGAAATCTTAAAACTTTCGGATTTCAATTCCATCAAATTCTAATTCTTTTAACAGATTCCAATTCCTTCAAAAACATTCTGTGAACCAAACGCCCCCATAGGTTCCATAGCATTCAAATAAAATATAAGATAAGTTCCCACGCAGGGGAAACGATTAGGCATAATGCCATCTAGCACATAGAAAAGCATGCAAAACTCCAAATCCTAAGTTTGAAGTCTACTACGAGTCCTATGATTTCCTTAAAGGAATACTTAAAAGGGTTAACACAAAGGTTGGTGAGTTCGTAGGTTTGAAATCATAAATGTATGTTTGAATTCTCATTTGAAACACAAATAGTTTACTTGAAATCCGTTTATCCCGTTAAGTATGAATACATAGATGTCATAGTATTATTGTGGCTATAGACCTACTTATGATACATTAGTATGAATGCATATAAACGTGCCCTTACAGTCGACACGGCTAGAATGATTACCAATACGTTCCCTTACGGTCATAAACATGACCTCGCTAGAATGAATACCAATACGTGCCCTTACAGTCATAGACATGACCTGGCTAGAATGAATACCAATACGTGCCCTTACGGTCATAAACATGACCTGGCTAGAATGAATACGAATACGTGCCCTTACGGTCATAAACATGACCTGGCTAGAATCCTCAAAGAATGAATACAATATCATACAGTAGTCTAATAGCCATCGAATAATAGTAATGAAAGCAATTACGATATATATGAAATCACGTTTTGTATTCTTTTGACCCCAAAACATAAGTAAAAAGGGGCTACAAAAACTCATCTGACAGTTAGCAACAAGTTAAAGCTACACAAGATATCAGAAAGCAAGTAACTAGTGCGCAATCAATCTGTCACAAGTTATCACAAATAAGTATGTATTCATTATAGGAAAGTGTGCTCAAAACGTGCCACCAAGTGTTAACTAAATTGTCCAAAAGCGCTCAAGTTTGACTTTGACCAAAATTTACAAGTTTGACCAAAGTTGACCAAGTTACGAGTTTGACTAAGTTGACCAAATCGACTAAAGTTGACTAAACAGACCAAGGTTGACCAAAGTTGACTAAATCAAGGTAGTAATCGAAATCCAAGGTCTCAGTTGAAAGTTGGGGTCTTAAATTGGATTGGGGGTCTCAATTTCACTATAGAACAAAATAAAATTGAGAGGCTAAAAAAGAGGCTAACTTGAATTTGCGAGGTCGTAAATCTCAATTGCAAGGTCACAATTTTTGGGGTCTAATTTCACTAAAAGACAAACTGAAATTAGAATAGTGAACGGGGTCGCAAATCAGAGTTGTTTTTCTCCAATTTTGTTCTAGAAAACCCTAATCGTTTCTTTTGATTGGAAAGGTGTTTTTAACATCAAATTATACTTTTAGACCCACAAATATGATGGGAAAATAATACTAAAGTCGGAAACTCGAAAACGGACTTAAATCTTAAAGACCCATTTGAACAAAGTTTACAAAAATTGTATAAAAATCCTTAAATCTCAAGATTTAGTTAACGAAATCACACGAAACTTTGACAAAAGTTGTATTATATGATTTTAAATTTTTTGGACGTAAAAAGTATGATACTTGGCAGGTGTAGTGTGTATATTAAAAGAAAAACCGAAAATATTCAAAAGAATAGCATAAAAAGGGTTTTGATTCTTACATCAAATATGACCAAAATAGATGATTGTGGTGATGCTGTGAACGTAAAAACACTGTTATAAAAACTAAAACTAACCAAAATAAGGTTTGACTTCCATGATATTTGATGTTTATGGAGTAGTAAAATGGGGCAGTAATATGAGGTAGTAAAATTGGAGTAGCAAAGATGTGTGTGTTTTTGCTAGGTGGCTAAGGTGGTGGAAAATGAGATTGTGTGAAGAATGAGAGTATTTATAGGTAGGGTAAAATAGGAAGGTTCCATGCTATGTCACCATACTAGTTCGAAAATGCGATGCAGACAGAGAATACGAGTCTACAACCAAAATGCGATGCCAAGGTTAAATTACGAGGTCGTTTATAAAGTACGATGTTGATTTTCAAATACAATGCCGACAAACAAATACGAGGTTGCATTTTTCAGTTTAAAATTTTACTTTGACTCAAAAGTTTTCGTGGTCAACTCACGGGTGTTACAGACCTATCTTAACATTCATCCCTAGAGGTTTATTAAGAGAATTTGCCTTCTAAGTATTAAGGCATAGTGATAGTTGCCCTCTAGTACAATGAAAAACCCATAGATGACTAGTTATCTTAGAAATGTCAAACACAATAATTATAACTATTCAAGACGATCTCACGAGAACCAAATAATGAAGATCCCATAAGAAGGTATCTTAAACAATCAAGAATCCTTGCGATTATCCAAAAATTCAATCACCAAGCTAATTAAAGTGCACTTGACCATAAAAATATGATTACTAACTCAAAATTTTATTTATAAACTAGTGTGTATATAAAGTGAGCTTAAATAATAATAAGTATATATGTCTTGTGAATGCAAGTTTAGAAGTAATAAAATTAAAACACAAAAACTATATATACATGCATATTGAAATGCAACTTTTTTTTTTTGATTTGAGGAATAACATTGTTTAATAATATAAACATATGTGTTCTTATGAATACATACGTGTACAATAGGTCCCAGACCCTTAGAACTAACTAAAAAGGGTCAACGACCCTAGTAGCAAACATGTAACAACTTATAGGTGGAATTTAAACCTGATATAGACTTCAATACTACAACTATTAGAAAGTATACTTTTTCCCCTTTCTGGTAGATAGCTCATTCATCAAAAATTGAGTTACGGTTTGAAAGTTATGATCATTTTAAGTTAAATTGAAATACTAGCTAAGTGCTCTAACGAGCTATTTTCTGACTCAGTTTTGACTCCCTTAAACACATCCGTATCCCACAAATCTTATACCATTTGAAAGAGCTATAATCATACTTTGAAAACCTGTTTTTAGTTTCAGCTAAAACATTATACACAAAAAGTTACAACCCTTCAAAAAATGTTCAGACTCATTTTTGGTTGCTGAAAATTCAGCAACTTCCATGCTGTTAAAAAATCAGCATCAGCTAGCTGTTTTACGACCCACTTTAAACCACTTTTCCTTGGACAAACCTAGACATATCTTATACCGTTTCAAAGCCCTCATAGTCTCCTTTCCAGCCCCATAAGCCACTTTGACCAGAACGGAACCGTTTTAAAGATACAGGCCTTCAAAGTTGACCCGAAAGTCATTTTTTAAAACATTTTTCCCCAAAATGGACAACGACTCCCAAAACGACTAAAACTCAACTTTAAAACACCAAAACACCAAAACACCCCGAATTTAATAAAATACTATATGAGACGTGATTGAACCTTTAGTTCCAAAATTCGGACTCAAATAGACCAAACGGGCCAAGGGTGCTATTATAGACATAATATGACTTTGTCTAACCAAATCTACATCAAACAGCCACCATTTAATCCATAAAAGTGGAGATCTCTTTTCTATTATATTTGAAACATCTTCAACTCAAAATTTCCCTTATAACCCATAAAACGGCTAATGGGTCATTTACCCAATTAATGTACAATTACGGGTAAAAGGCGACATTTACACACAATGTACTACATAACTATATCTTTTAACCATACTTTACATATCCTTTTTGCAGAAATAACACAACAACTTAAGCCATATAATGGGTACAAAAACATGGTCTTAACCCAACTATTTTCAACAAACCACAAAATGACTCAACGGTGCATAGTTAGTTACTCTTTTCTTTTATGGGCGGTTTACTTCAAGTGATGCATCAACTCGGCAATTTAAGAAACTTACAATATATATATATATAATCCAGGTAAATCCACACTAAGCTTCGATATCTTCTTTTCTTTATTCTTTCTTAGGACCCGAGCAACTTGCACTCGCCTATTAAAATAAAACAACTAGGAGGGAGTAAGCACAAAGCTTAGTGAGCAATATAAGCACTAAGCAAGTAACTTAACAACATCTTATCAATGGCAAACATAGGGATTTACAACTCTTATCTTGCAACGAATCCATGCATATGCAACATATAACAACTATAATCTAGCAATAAAGCTAGAATATCCCTATGATGGAGACAACTCTTACGGTTAGTCACAACACATGTAACATAACTATCATAGGACTATATGACACATCGGGGTCATATAGTCTCAACTTGATTGTCCCATGACTATATGACACCTCAGGGTTGTCTAATTCCCACATTACTTTTCCCATGACTGTATGACACCTTTTTACGACCAATATCAATAATCACCAAAAATGCTTCCAACTCGTCACCTATACACATTAACATATAAAATCATCAATAGAAACACATTAACAACTTTTCTTAATCAATTTAACTCAACAAGACGAGTTGGACTTTTAAAGTCAAACGGTCACATATTACTACTAGTATATTTATCGTCCATTCTATCGATTCTTTAGTTTCCTTGTACTTTATTCATGTTAATAACATGATAACCAACTTTCTAACACCACTTTATCCATGTTGGACTCATTTGATCAGTTTCACTTTTAAGGTCAAACTTCATTATTTAGCTACTAACAATAACTATAATTCAACTTACGTAATTTCTACCAAAACAAATCTTTAATTTATGATTAATACATCTAAATGAACTTGTTCAACCCACTTCAACCATGGATTAAGAACCTTTTATTCAATTTCATCTTTTACATAATCATAATCACTAAGTAAAATTATCCTTTTCCAAAAATCTTCTTTAAAATCAAAATTAATGGTTCCTTGATGTTTAGCAACATCATAATAGCAAAACCCATGAATTAATTTAACTAATTTCAAGAATTCATCTCAAAATCACCAAAACTCTAACTTTTAAAACAAATAAATCAAGAACAATTGATTACCTTGAATTAGGGTTATAATTATAGGATGGAAATAGCTTAGAAAGGATGGATTAAACTTGAACTTGGCTACTCCTTCTTGGTCTTGCTCTCGTTCGTGAGTTTCCTTCATCAGGAGGAAACCATGGCTCATATGGATATGTTTTAGAAATAATATGTGCACCCTTTAAACAATTATCAACCGCCTTTGCATAAATCAAATAGTTATACGGGTATTTACACTTCTAATCCCTCTAATCTCAATCGTTTAAACGCCCATTAGTTTCAAACATAAGTCTCAATACTTGAAATATCCGACTTTTACATAATACAGTTTGTACCATATAGTTAGTCACCTACCATTTCTAAAATAATAATACAATCATTTTATAACAGTAACAATAATACTATAACCATTACTATAAAACTTTAAAATTATAGGTTGTTACACATATATATATACAACATATACTTACATAATAGTGAATAAACCTAGACTAAACCCCACATACATATACATCCATTTTATAAAATCTAAACTACAAAAAAATAATATAAAATTGAATTTCCCTTTGAAATTTTCGGCCATAGCTCTCTCTTTCTCTCTAGCACACTCCACCAATCAACTAACAGCTAGTAACATGCATTTTTAAGCACCCAAGACAAAAGTTAGACCACCAAAGCACTCTTCCTTTACTTCTCCCCCCTTTGAATGGCTACAACCAAGAACAAGCTAGGACCACTTGTCCTTTCATTTTACACACACACACTCATCATATTTCTCTCAAGCTCTCTCTTTTCTCTCTCACACTACTCTTTCATCATCATTCTTGTCTTCATCTTTCTTCTTGAATTCGAGACATGCAAGAGACAATGAAGCTAAAATCTAACTAAACCATAATAATAAAGGGATTCAATCTAGGATCATTGGAGCAAGCTAGGAATCATCTTGGGGTTCATTTTGGAGTCTCATGGTCGACTTTTCTACCCAAAAGTGAGCCGTGTCTCAGCCTCTTCATAGCCCCAAAGTCGAAATCCAAAAGGTTGACAACAACATCTCTTTGTTTATCAAATCTTGTATTTAATCTTGTTTTTTCAAAACTTTCCTTCAAACCTTTATACTTTTCTTCTTATACTTACTTTGATGAACTTGAAGATGGGTTGTATGTTGATAGAATCTTCCATACATGCATTGCATGTCGAAAATATATATGGTGGAAAGATTGAAAAATTCAACCGAAAATGTGACACAGAAAGTGTAGTTGTAATTCTAGCCTAAAAATGATCAAATGGGTTTTTATATATATGACTTTTATGAGGTAAAATATGTTTGAAATTCTGGGATTTTTCTTAAAGTTGATGTTTTCAACGGGTATATATAAGATTATAACTTATTTGTATGTAAAATGGTTAGATCTTAACATGCATGCAAAGATTCAAGTAGTTTTGAGATAGTTTTGGTTATGAGATTCGAGATGGATCTTTGGTTGATGATTTTATGCATTTTTGGATGTTAAGTGCATGATAATAATCTAAATTTAAAGGAAATATTACAAGAAATATAGATTTTATATTAATCAAGGCAAAACTATGCACAAAAATCACTGACCTAAAATCACAAGAACACATATACATACATTCACCAATTTAACAAGTAATTTGTCCATGAATATGTGATATGAAATCTGGAGGAATACTAATGAAAGGTTAAGAGATGAATTAGGATGAATAAAATTTGTTGAGGTTACCAAAATAAGTAGTTGGATAATTTAAAATAAAGCAAACATGCTTTTATGTTTCCAAGAAAATTAACTGATTCTGTATCTGAACTTGGAGCTTGTAAAAGTGGTTTGGATTGGACAAATTGGGTAAAAGTCATAGACTATGAAATGCAGCTTTATGAGTCCACTTTCACCTCCCACTGGAATTAGATTAAAAGACGAAGTAGAACTCAAGTTATGATTTTTCTACCAAAAGTGGTCAAAACTGGATTTATGTCTTAATAGGGAGTCAACTTTGATGATTTTTAATTCCTTAACAAATAGGTTTCAATAGCTTAAACTTGGTGGTAATTGAGTTCAAAGTGTCCCTAACTTAAAATAAAGTTAGGAGATTTTTCTTAGAGGTTCATCATAGAAATCTTTTATAAAACATTTTGAGTCGCACAGCAGCTCTTATTTGTTAATTTTTAGGGATAGCAAACAATGTCTAAAAATTTAGTAAAAATTCACATAAATATACGACACATATATGTATTTGTATAAAAATCGCCAATGTCCAAATAATTTAATTTAAACTTGAATGCCTAATCAAGATTTCATGAAAATAAGTGTTAAAATATAAAAATTCCAAGTAGAAGTTCTTTACAACAAAATAAGCTAAAAATCACTAGATTGCGACTTTAATCAACTCCAACAATCTTGGAACAAAATATATGCTAAACCTATTGAGAATATGTCAAATAAAACTTAACTTGGTTGTTAAATAGTAAAGACAAGCCTAAAAATCACTATTTCGGTTCATTTAAGCACAAATCGAAAGCCACAAATTGCACAAATCACACCACCACCAATATCAAGAATTTCAACACTAGAATATAATGTACATTCTATAAATACTAAATTGAGGATGGAAATCCATTTGGGAATACTCAATTTGCCTAAGAGACGAGGCTAAAATCCCCATTTCGGTTTACATATTTGACACTAGAAACCTCTAAGTGATCAAAACACAAGAGATGTTGAACTGATATAAATTATGTGTATTAGAAGTTACCAAAAAAAAAAGACATAGATTTTGAAACTGGGAAATTAAATGGTAATTCCAAAGTTATTTTAAATACAACCGATTAAATGGTAAATAAAAGTGATAAATTAAATACATGAATTCAAGTTATTATATACTTATAATTAAGCACCAAATATATGGGGGTAATAAACACCATAATGATCAAGTGATACAAAAGATACAATCGAAACCACAACAAATGTAAACCAAAAATTAAACGTATAAACAAAGGTGACATTTATAAGTGATGGCTTAAGATATGAACTTATGTATATTAGTCCTCACGTAGGGATAGTCTTGGCTTGAATTGTGATTGAGGAACATGACGAATATATGATGAAGGAAGCGACTGATGGGAAGTACCCATTTTAGATAAGTGAATATAATGTGGGTCATAACAAGGTGAGTCATAGTCCCCTTTCAAACTCTTTTATATGTTTTACTTATGGGGTGAAAAGCATGAAACAATTGAAATTGATTCCGTTATATGAAATGATATTTGAAAGAATGATTATGATATGAGAATTATATTGTATGTTCAACGTGTTATATGTTATATGATGAGCTTGAGTACTATCAAAGTCAAGTCCCCGCTACACTATTATTAACTCATTGAGGCCTGTAGTTAGAGGGTTGTGCAACTAGGATTCGTCCCCTCACTCACTAAGATGGTGACAAATTGATTGGCCGCCTATGTGACTGCCTTTAACGGTTGTCGGCCTAGGGGTGCTCTAATCTACTTTATATATTATTGGTCGTCTCCATGGCACGACCCAATTATGGTTAACACACGTGATTAACAACATGTGCTTTTATTGTTATTTTGATGGGATACATCATGATGGTTTGGACATGAAAGGGTCTTAGACCTTAGTAGTGGCTCAAGTTAAACTCATTTAAAATGTCAATGTGAATGTTACTAATGACAAATTAAGGGACATACTTTGGATATTATGGAATGAGCATACGGTTTGGGTATTGGATCTTATATAGAATCTTGAAAGTTGTTGAAACTAGCGATATTGAAATTATTCATGACCGAATGGTTTTGGTGTGATGTATGATAAATCGATTTATATATTTTTCTCTCACGTTGAATTTGAAAAATGAGAACTTTATAGTTACCATGGATTCTCAACCATTGAAATAACACTACGGTATTTAGAAAACTTGATAGTTTGATATGGGAAGTTGTCGGTCATTTGGTTTGGGTATACTGATATTTAATAATATGTTTTCTAAGTATTGAAATGGATATGTAATGAGATTTACATGGAAACCTATGCATTCACCAACTACGTTTTCGTAGTTGACACTTTTTCTTCATGCTTTCCAGGATTTAACATAAGCTTTAAGGAATTGTATGCATCATGATTATTTGCATTGCACTTTCGAGTCAAAGATCAAACCTTGTGATGGGCAATGGAATCCGCCTTGATCATTGTAGTATACCGTTTCATGTATTTGTTATTTGTCTTGTGGACTTAATATCCAAGTACGGTGGACGCATTGTACTTCGGGGATTGGTTCACATGCTTGTACATTTGTAAATTCTTTTTATCAACTAAAGCTATGGTGAATGTTTATTTATTATCCTTTGTTTTGAATACTATCTCATTGTTCCGCCTTGATTGGGGTGTTACACCACTCGTCCAAGGAAAGGCAAGAAACCGGTTAGTGAGGCGTCGAGTGTGGCTGCTATTGTTGACTCTATTCAATTGTATGCAGATGAGAAGAAGAAAATGATGGCGGAAATCACCGAGAAGACAAAAGCTATTTTGGACCTCCATTTTCAACAACAAAAAGAGAAGAGCGAGTCGGATGACTACAAGTCAAGGAGTCGCATAGTGATATCCAAGATCCGGTTTTATTGGAATGGGTGCTCAAGAAAAAACGCAACATCGCCGAAACATACAAGTGGCCGTTCAATCCTTAATTTATCATCTTATTTTTATTTGAATGGATGTTTAATTGTATTTTTATTTGAATTATTATGTAATGGACGTTATCATATTTTTATTGATTTATTATGTGATAGACTTTTTATTTATATGTTTATTTAGTTGTTTAAATAACTCGTTTCTTTTAATTAAATTTTTTTTATAAAACATATATGTATTTGGGAGGGTTGAAGATTTTAATGAATGCCAATGAATAAGGTTTAGAGGGTTGGTTGGGAGGGTTTAAAACTTGGAATGAGATGGATGAATTGTATCAGTTAATTTTGAGAGGTTGATAAAATCATTCTTACCACTCCTAATGCCCTAAGGATCTTTCATGAAATTAAACAAAAATTTTAAATTAAAAATAAAATTGGCACACACTCCCAAATTTCAAAATTATATATAATAACGACGGTTTTCACACTCACGTAAGTCTTTTCATAACCCTAACTTTCATGGTAAAATAAATTAATAGCCAGGCTCAATAATGGAATTTATCTTAAATCTTTATTATGGTTAATTTTTAGGGGATAACATATGTACTGTGGGAGTACATATGTTGGGTACTGCATAGGTGATAATCATGGGGCAGTTTTATGTATTTATAAAACTCAAGGGTTTAGCTTGTAACTCATCTAAAATTTTTGTTCATGGCTGTACATAATATTGGGTACAACTGATGTACCCATTATTTACCCTAATTTTTATTGGGATTCATTTTCCACACCAACTTTTTTTTTTATGGGAAATGATAAATTCAGCTAAAAATTTGTCTAATAATCCTCTTAATAAGCTTCAAATATGACATGTGTTATCCACTTATTATCTTTCCTAATCTTAATCATTGATTTATACAACTGTCATGATCTTATCATTAGAAGGATAATTAGGCTAGTTTTTTTTAAGAGATTTCATTTTCCTTTTTTGTTATCCACACCAAAATAACTAAAGTCAAATCATGATTTTTTTTCTTTTTGGTTTACCCTTTTCATTTGACTTAGAAAAAATCGCGACAATAGCCAAATTTCGTTACGATTGTACCAAAATAGCCAAGTTTTTTCGAATTATTACAAAATAGCTATATAAATCGCAATAATCGGACAAAATCGCATAAAGAACCTTAAAATTGCTACGAGATTCTATAAATCGCTACGAGATTTTGCAAAATCGCAATATGATCGCAACATATGTAAAGGTAATTTCATTAACAGATGGTAATTTCCAATATAAATTACAATACTTGAAAACATAATACTCTAACATCCCAAACTTTTCAAGTTTGACTTATTGACTTGACCGTTAGTCAACGTTAGGTTCGTTAAGTTTATGTGCCCTATATGGGGTTATGTGATTAAATGCTTATGTGTTTAATATTAAATGATCATGATATGTTAAATGAACCTAAATCAAAGTAATGTATGAAAGTTAAGTGCTTGATAGTTCGTTAAGACCCCCGATAAGAAAGTTAAGCTAAGAATGCGACGTTTAGAAGTCAAGGGACCAAAGTGTAACGTTAGGAGTTGATGGCCAGGGGTTTAAGGGTTAATTAGGCTTCCCTAATTCCCAAAAGTTCTGCATTACGTGTGTGAGAAAACCCCAGCCGCTCCCTTCCCTTTTCCATAACAATTCTTCATCAAATCTTTTCATTTATTGGTGTTTCGAGCAAGTTTTGTTAAGAATTCTCATCCTCTTGACCATCTATAGGTAATATAGGTGATTTTTCTTTGATTTGTGATCATATGAATCAATTTTATGGATTTAATTCAGGTCTTAGGGTTTGGAGAATGTATGGGGGTTGTTCATAATCATTTGTGGTTAATTCATTGAGTTTCGATATTAAGATTGGTTGTTTAATGTGACCTAATGATCCTTTTTGTTAACAAATCGTTCAAGGGTCAATTGATGGGGCCAAATCATCAATTAGGTCTTAAAAGAGTCTTTTTCTGGTGTAAAACCCGTTTCTGGAGTAATAGTAAAAAAGGAGACTAATTTCTGGAGTAATAGTCAAAAAGGAGACTAATTTTTTGGGTAATAGTCAAAAAGGAGACTAATTCCTGGGGTAATAGTCAAAAAGGAGACTAATTCCTAGGGTAATAGTCTAGAAATAGACAAAATTTGAAAATAGACCAAAAGCGACTAATTCCTAGGGTAATAGTCAAAAGAAACTATTATTTGGAATGACGGTAATTAAAGGGTATGCGACACGTTTTTAGACTGTAGGTCAGTTTAGTCTCGTTATACTCATAAATCGGTCCTATGTTGATTCTAGGTAGTCGGGAGCACTTAGCAAGCACTGTAAGATACGCATAACTTCTTACACATAACTGGTTGGTAAGTTGTACTGAGGTAAGATAACATGTTTTGTCACCAGGTGGTACAACAAAATACGTTTTCATTAGTAAAAACCTTCCAAACATTTATATATGATTGAAAGTAAAGTAAAGGGGATTATGGGAGGTTGTTATGAGATATGACGCTTACCTTTCTATGATGAATGACATGTATATGCAGGTTGCAAAGGCATAAGGTAAGTTCTCATATTATGGAATGATGATATGCTTATGAAATGTGAATATGATATGATGTCATGTTTATGTTATGTGATCATGATACGATGTTATGCTTAAGCTAAATGATCATGATGTAATGATATGCTTATGTAAAGTGAATATGTAATGATGACATGGTTATGATAGGTGATTATGGAATGATTATGTTATGATAAGATTTCATGTGTGACTTGATCACCTAGTCACTAGTCCTTTGATTATGATTGCCATGTTCACGTTCACGTTAAGGGCCCTAAAGTAAAGATGATATGTGATTAACTTAGGTGAAAGTGTAGCCTACGTTAATATAAAGTAAAGATAAAAGTGATTAGTTTAGGTGAAAGTGTAGCCTAAACTAATGTAATAAAGAAGTTTCGAGCATATGTAAAGTTGTGTTAAGCTTAACCCGTGCTAGTTGTAAAACTAGTGCGTATGTGGTCACTTGAGTTGCCCCTTGTGGCATAGTTATGTTTGTTTATTCCGGGTGGAGTAAATAACCACCGATGCGTAAAGGCATAAACAGTTTATTCAGTTGGAAATGACTTTGTCTTTCCTTAACGACGCCGATGGACCCCTTATTGGTTACCCATCATGTCGGGTGTGAGGACTCCCTGTATGGTCTATGACCGCCTACACACAACCCCACATCCCTAAGTATGTGTGGTTTATGTCACATAGCCTACGTCTAGGCAAAAGAAAAGTAAAGAAATAAAGAAAGTAAAGAAAGATGAAAAGTAAAGCTTTATAATGATAAACACACTTAGGATTATGATGTTCCTAATGTGTTATGCTATATGATGCTTATGATATTCATGATGTTTCTTATGTTTATGATGTTTATGATGCTCATGTGATATTAACATATAACTATGGTATAATTTTGTTAATATATCTAATCGACAAATATTTTCAAATATGTTATTCTTACTTAGCTAATTTATTAGCTAACACTTGCTATTTTGAAAATGTTGTGCCATTAGATTAGATGAGTTTGGAGCTAGAGAAAGGATAACTTGGTGAGGATGGGTAGAGACATTAAAGACGATAGCATTTATGTTCTTGATGCTTAAATTACCCTTAGTCTTTTGTTTGGCTACTTCATTTACGATATTATGATTAAAGACTATGTAATAATGCTTATGTTGGTGCCAAGACTTGGGATTTTCTTTTATAATTTCGATGATGCATTTAGTAACACCAAATGTTTTCAAAAGTTTCATCCGGTTACGGATGGGCAGATTTATATGTAATTCTTTTCCGCTATTATTAAACGCCGTTAGGTGAAAGTTTTTTTTGAAAATCCTAGTTTTTAAATGACGGGTGTTACAAATACACATCACATCTAGAATGCTTTTGTCACCGAAAGATGTGCACCAACAAGTTCTACCTCCGTACCTAAGATGAATACGAAGAACCCTTCGAACTAATGAAATTAGCCATCCATAATACGGAGTATCGATGCGTTTTATAGCCAAATCTACGAAGCAAAATCTCTGTATGTCAGATTAACTAGATTTTAGACCCGTATCCAACACCGGACACAGGGTTTACAATATTATCAATATAAGATCTTAATATATTTAAGTCATAAAAGCTTATGGTTTTAAAGATAACGGGTCCAAGTGTTATACTTTATATAATAGAGGAATTATTGTAGCATGTGCCTTGTGGAATGACTACGACAAACAATTCCATCAATATGTCTCAGCTAATAATGACAGTGACGAACCTGTGATTGTTGTACTACAACTTGCGAAGTATAACACTTTTATGACTTAAATGTATGATGATCTAATATTGATAATATCGTAAGCCTCGTGTCCAGTGTTGGACATGGGTCTATAGCTCCTAGAACTATTACCCCAGCTCCGTAAAGATATACTAAGGATCGGATATACATAAATCTTATAAGGGATGACAATCAAGATCCCCTAAAACTGAGGACACGATTTAGGGTTCCGATCCATATCCTTTCTAACTTAAAGGATATCTTCTAAAGAGGAATAATTTTACCTTAACTTGCTATTCTCTTCTCCAAGATTTCACCCTCTATATAAAGAGTAGATGTCGCACCGCATACCCCATCTCCGATCTCACCCAAAAAACCGCAAGTCCAACAAAACCCTATCACAAAGGCGTAAAACGGCATAAACAACCCTCTGACCGGAAGGGTACCTACAAACTACTCTCAAAACGCTCACACCCCTCGGTTGAACCATAATGTGATTATTTGATTAAACACATACCACACGACGAACTTCATGATGTTTATGGTCATGGAACAAGCTTCAAAAACTCATTTGAAGGAACGTCTAATGAAATGAAACATACCCGAAACGAGATTGCTTCTTTAATATGAGATGTACGACGCCAATGATTTCTTATTAGCATTTTATGTTTGCATTTACTTTTTAGTGTTTTTATGCATATACTTATTTATGGTGAAATTTTTATAGCTATAATTTTTGTCCTTTTTAGTTATTTTATACTTTTAAGTTGCAGCTACATCTATTGTATCAAATACCTTTAAAAATAAAAGTTACCACTACTTTTGCCAAACATAGTAGTAAACCAAACTTTTTTTTTTTTTTTTTGTGAAAAAGGAATGCAAAAATTCGGGATCCCTGATGACAATAATTCGAAAGGGGAGTCATTTTATGGATATTGAGAAACCACAAGAACCATTGATGTAATTAACTCAAAGTTTTTTAACCGGGAAAAACCCGAACCCTAAAACCCTACATAACTTTCATCTCTTTCTTTTCCTCCATTACCACCACCACCCATAAACCCTAATCTCCAATTAAATATATTTATATTTATATATATGATCATTATTACTATTATTTGCTCCTCACTTCAAAGGTCTTAACAATTTTCAATTTAAACCCTAATAACCTTTTTTAATTCTTATTCTTTTTTCACTTTAGTCCACTGATAACACTCCGGCGGTAGTTTGGCGGCCAGCTACTGTTTTACTGCAACAATCAGGTAAAAATCTTGAATAGTAAAAAAACAACACTTCAGTAAGATGAAAATTATTTCAAAGTTTTGGTTTTAGTTCTTGGAACCTGTTCTTTTTTTGTATATATGTATGTATGTATTGATGATATATATATATATATATGTGGTGTTTGCAGGAGATGGGTAGACTGGTAAAGAAGCCGTTCAACAAGAAATCAGAGGACAGGCTGAAAACATTTCAAAAACCATCTAAAAAGCCTTTTAAACCACCTCAGAAATCGAAGGATAATGTCGTTGTTCCTATTCAGCCTGAAGATGATGTTCCTGACTTTCCTAGAGGTCCAAGATTTGTACTTTTATATATATATATAATTTATCTTTGTAAATATGTGTGTGCCTATGTATATTTGTTGAATGGGTTTGATGTGATGTAGGCGGACAGAGTTCATTAAGTAGGGCAGAGGTTGATAAAGTTCGGGCAGAGGTCGATAAAGAGTTTGAAACCGAAAATATGGTCTTGAAGAAGAAGAAGAAGAGAGATGTAGTTAAGAACTTTACTCGATCAACTGAGGATGACTTGGGTTCACTTTTTGCTGATGGGAACACGGGAAAAACGCCTAGGTTTGCTAATAAGATCACTTTGAAGGTACATTGTTCGTATGGAAATTTCGGTTATTACGAATGAATTGTATGTTGGTAATATGTGGCTATGTTAGCTCAATTCAAATTACCTGCAATGAGCTCATCTGTTTACTGAAATGGAATACAAGTTGAAGTTGTAGGTATATATTGACATATCGCTGATAGTTTGAAGGTCTGTTATTCATTTAGTAATGATGGCGACTTTGTGTGTTTTGATGAGTATTTTACGATAATAGATACGTGCTTGGGTTATAAGGCCCACAGGCATTTATGACAGAAATGTGTCTGTTTCAATGGTTTTCAAATATGGTTCTATGTGGCTTGGACTTGTTCTGCATGCTTGAAGCCTTGAGTGTTTTTATATTTCACCCGTACAAGCTGGCGTATTTCGTAGTTTGCTTACAATATTTTCTTCTCAACAAATAAGTAGTAGTTGACATTTTTTTATTACATTGCAACTCATGGTTTCCTTTCTTCGAATTATGTTTTTTAACCATAGTTACATTAATTTTTTTTTTTTTTTAATTTTCTGAACTGTTTTAGAATGTAACACCTGGAATGAAGTTGTGGGGTGTAGTTTCGGAAGTGAATGAGAAAGATCTTGTAGTTAGTCTTCCAGGAGGTCTTCGTGGGTTAGTCCGCGCCTCTGAAGCAATAGATCCTCTGTTACATGATGATTTTAGAGGGGTACAGTGCTTCTAAAATGTCTATGCTCACTTTCTTATACTGTATTTGTTTTTTCTAGTCAATTTATGTTGTATTTACATTAAGTTTTTGTAAAACAGGAATCAGAAGGTGATGTACTTTCTGCCGTATATACTGTTGGTCAACTGGTTTCATGCATAGTACTTCAGTTAGACGATGATAAGAAAGAGAAAGCAAAGCGCAGGATCTGGCTTTCTTCACGTCTAGCATTGTTGCATAGCAGCTTTACCTTGGACACGCTTCAAGAAGGGATGGTAAGCCATTTAAGTTATTCTTTACTGCCACCTTAATCAATAGCATTTTCGATACACGTATGGGCGTATGGCTAAGCTGTCAGATGAAAATGAATGAACTATGTATACAACCGAGAATGTTCAGAGCGGAGCCTTTTGTTGTAGGGTGGCATGCATTTGTTTAGAAGATGGAATTACTTACCCTTTTTTGGTTAGGAAACAGAACAATGGGTATCAGATGTCATGCTTCATGGCTTCCCCCTCTTGTAGAAGCATTTTGTTATCTACTTATATTTCACCTTCTGATATTTTTTCATGTGCATTGCAGGTCATTAATGCATATGTTAAAAGCATTGAAGACCATGGTTACATGCTTCATTTTGGAGTAACTTCTTTTAGTGGTTTTATGCCAAAAAGCAGCAAAGAAGGTAAGAGTTACTCATTGTTATTGTCATTTCGTGCTAAATTATAATTCCTTATCATCTTAATGTATTTTGTATAGTGTAATGTTTGTTTTTGTGCTTTAAAAGCTTACAAGTAGAACCATATCAGTGCTAGTGGAATATTAAGCAAAACAATCTTCGTGTCTTTGTAGTAAATAATGTAGGAGAGTTTTTGTTAAGTGCTGCTGATTTACATTGCTAAAGATAACACATGAAGATGCCCAATATTCGATAATCACAGCCCTTTGAAACACATGCTTTATATTAATACAAGTATTGATATACACAACTTCTAGCATCCTTGTAACAAAACTTCATATCACTTTCTGGATGCTTTGAATGGCCGCAAAAAACTTATGTATTCGCGTGATTGAAATAGAGCTCATAGCATGTAGCACAGGGTTTGGATCTGATTCCATTATTGTTAGATGTATACCAAACTTTTTCATTACTTATTGCTTCATTCAATTATCTCAAATCTATGTATGTTTGATGCTTTGTTGCTCTCCCAATACGTATACACATGGAAACAAGCAGGAACGAAGGACACCAAGATGGTTGTTGGGATGCTAGTTCAAGGTGTTGTAAAGAGTATCGATAAAACTCGCAAGGTCGTTAATCTTAGTTCTGATCCTGAAGAGGTGGCAAAATGTGTGGTATGTATCTATCATCTTTGTCTCTACTGCTATGGTACTCTTACTAAACTACTACAAAGTCATTCTTGTACTTCTGCACAGACAAAGGATCTTAAAGGCATTCCCTTCAATTTGCTCGTCCCTGGCATGATGGTCAATGCTCGTGTGTTGTCAACCCTTGAAAATGGCATTATGCTCTCCTTCCTCACCTTTTTTACTGGAACTGTGTGTTTCCTCAACTTTTCTATGTTTACTTAGTTTAAAACTGTAATTAAGAAAGCGTTGGAAATGATTTGTGATATACGTCAGGTGATTATTTCTTTAATTTATGTAGGTTGATGTTTTTCATCTGGGAACAACTCTTCCCACTTCAAAGTGGAAAGATGAGTACGCTCAAAACAAGAAGGTAACAACTTATACTTCCCTTGTAGGGGTTCATTCGTTGGGCCAATAAAACTTCCCATAATATTCTTTGTAAGTACACCCTCCCCATAGAGGTTGTCACTCTGTTTGGGAATATATATATCGGTTTGCTTTTTTGCTCTGTCCAAGCTGGACGTTTTGCCATTCAAATATCTATGAGGAAATCAGAGGATTGAGTTTACTGGATGTTTTCCATAAGAGACTAAGAGAGCCACATTGAAACAGAGGGAGTAATTTGTGAAACAATATGTTAGTCTCTTGTGGTTTTCTTCAACATGGCTATTGGCTACACCTATTTTCGGTGAATATTTATTTGCATTCATCAAGGAATTTGGCATTTTTTATATCCCATGGTTATCCTATATTCGTTTCTCTTGTCCAGGCCTTGCTACTCAAATCCAGGGTCCATAGGGATGTTATTACATTATTGATTTGTGAATATGTGTTATTAAATTCATAATTTCTGGTAGCGTCTATTCTTTAGGAACTATGTTATCAATTTCGGTGGTATACCGGTTTTCGGAGGGTGGACACAATTTCGGTTTCATGTTTCTATTTCGTTTCCGAGAATACCGGTGGTATTGACCGGAATTTGGACCGAAATTCAACCTTTTCTATTTCTGTGGTTTTACTGGTTTTGATTTTTTTTTTTTTTACTATTTTGAGCCAAACTTAAGAAAACAAACCTTTCCTGACCTTTTTTTCTTCAAGAAATCAAGCAGCAGTAGCAACTCAAGGTTGTAAAACTAAAGGTCAACGCCCAAAAACGGTTAAATTGGTGTAGATCTGGTCGCGTATCTGATATTTGAGTATTTTCTGCTCTAGTGAAAATGGGGGTGTGATTTTATACGGTGGTGGACTGGTGGTGATATACCGAGTAGAAGAAGAAGCAAGAGAGAGAGAGAAGATAAACTCATATAAGATGCGCATGACAATCTGTCATGTTGAATTATTGAAACCGATAATCCTAAATATATTTGATATTTAATTGATATTAATATTAATATTATATTACAGTATGGTTGACAGCCATAACACACTCTTTGATACTTTGATTTTTCACTTTTTAAATATAGATTTTCAAAATACTTTTTAAAATTATAGATATATTCTATAAGATATAGAAATTTATATATAAAATATAAAAATATTAATATTTAAAATTACCGAAATACCACCGAAAAAATCAAAGATTTGCTTAACGGTCCTTGACCGAAACACCGAAATTTCTATCCTTAACTACTTAGTTTAGGAACATTGTTGGTGAGTGAGGTTACTTTATTAATCTGAGCTAATGGGGTTGGTGGCTCATTGGTAAGGTCCTTGACCTTGGGAGGATCCACCTGGGTTCGAGTCCCACTTCTCAAATTTGTGAGGGTGGATTTATAGGGGTTTTTCGAGAGTTCTGGTTTCCAGACATACGTGTAATTTAGAAGTACGAGTAGAATAGAATGCCGTTCAAAAAAAAATAAAATTCTATTGGCTGTTGAGCCTTGGCAGCTTTTGGGTTTCTGCTATTAGTTTCCCTTCACGATTTTAAAATCAATTATTGAGAACCAAAGATTGATGATAACTGTTATCCTATCACTGCTTATTTATTTAATTATTTATCTACATATACATGTTTAAGGAGCAAGACCAGGTATTATGTGGATTACTTTAGGGGTTTGGGATAACAAAATTTGTAAATTTAGTTGTTTTATCATATCAGCTTCAACATATGGTTATAAATGGATTGCTTCTTCTTACTTACCGACTCAGTGTTACTATTCGGTGCTTTCCTTAGTATTCACTATTGTTTTTCCTCCAATATTAGGTCAATGCCCGTGTACTCTTCATCGATCCGTCAACCAGAGCTGTTGGTTTGACTCTGAATCGCCATCTTGTTCATAACAATGCTCCACCAGCGGTAAGTTTTTCGATTATTGAAATTGTAACCTGTGCGTAAATACTGTTGCAAACTTTGAGAAGTGAAGAAATAGAAGCAAGATGTACTTTGACTATACCCTGGGGCCCTGGGGAAATTTAGGTCACATCATGAAGCTGTAGGATGTAGGTTTAGTTTTACTGTTGGAAAATGAACATAAAAGGTCAAACATCTTATTACATTACAGGTGTTATAGATTTAGAACATTCTTTTGTCTCTGATTCTGTGCATTTAAGGGCCTGTAGAGAAGTGTTAGTGGGGATAAACATACGACATCACATTTACTGATTTATTTACTCACAATAGTTTAACATATGCTACCGTACGTTGTGAAAATCAAATAACATTTATAAGCAAGACAGCAATGAACTGATCTGAAGTTACGAAACAGTAAATGCATTTAATCCTGGCAATGGTAAGTTGGTAACACAATTCAAAAGCTAGCCAATTTGGATGACGGGGCTGACAGATTTTATGTCCTATTGATAGATTGGAACTTGGACTTCTGTTACTATAAGCTGGCAACTTAATTCTTTAAGCTGTGAAACCATTTCCGTCTAGGAACTCCTAAAAATATTTTTATACCTGCCTTTAAGTAGACATGTTTTGAGGTTTTGTGTGCCGTTCTGAAAACAATCAAGTATTTATGATGTCTAAAAAGATTCTGTTCATAGTAATGCACTTCTTTCTAGAGCTTTATAGTACATATTTAGATTAGAAACCAGTGTTCATAGAAACTTATAGTCATGGTATGAGGTCTTGTGCGGAGTACTATAGTGGATTTATGATGTCTTAATAAGGCTCATACAAACTGTTATGCAGCTTGTCAAAGTTGGAGATATATTTGATGATTCAAAAGTGATCCGAGTCGATACAGGATCAGGCCTGCTGCTGGAAATCCCTTCTGCTCCTATTCCGACTCCAGCATATGTTAACGTAAGTTAATCTAAGTATTTCAGCTGCATCAGATAATACTCTGACGAAATACTTCATATGTAAGCACTGTCATATTACATATTTCTTGATCTTCTTAGGTGTCAGATTTGTCTGATAAGGAAGTCCGAAAATGGGAAAAGAGCTTTAAGGAAGGAAGCCTTGTTCGTGTGAGAGTTTCTGGTTTTCGTCTTTTGGAGGGGCTTGCTACTGGTGTTTTGAAGGTTGATTTGGCTCCTATGCATTTTGTAACTTTGATCAAAAATGACTTCTTATTTACCTTTCCTTTTTTTTATGGCTTTAAACAGACAAGTGCATTTGAAGGCTCTGTTTTCACTCACTCTGATGTCAGACCTGGAATGGTGGTGAAAGCCAAAGTTATTATTGTTGATAGCTTCGGTGCAATTGTGCAATTTGCCAGTGGTGTGAAGGCACTCTGTCCTCTTCGTCACATGTCTGAACTTGAAATTATAAAACCTAGAAAAAAGTTTCAGGTGACGTATAAATATAGTTACTTTTTATAATAAAAATCGATATTAGTTCATCTCACTCTCAGGAATTTGGACTCATGTGTGTAGTTTGACCAACTTTAATATTCAGATATTCACCGAATAATGTTATCATATGTATTTTGCTCTATACAGGTTGGGGCTGAGTTACTCTTCCGTGTGCTTGGTTGCAAGTCTAAAAGAATAACTGTCACACACAAGAAGACACTTGTATGCTCTTTTTCTAGAACTATTTAACTAAAATAAATATCTTCGCAGCTGCTTTTTTTAGGTTTTGATATTCTGATGCATCGATTTTGTATAGTATTACCCCCCCCCCCCCCTTCTCCTTTTACTACGATAATGCACAAAAGCTTTTTTCTTTTTCTTTGAAGTGTTTCAGTGGATGACTGGAAATTAACTAGTGAAAATCATTAATCATGTAGCATCTGTCCCGTTTATTTTGCTGCTTTTTTTTAAAAGGTTGACCATGATAGAATTAACAAAAGTGGAGTAACTGCTATACAGTAAATAGAAAGGTACAAGGAATTGATTCTGGTGTTTGTCTGAATTTAAAGTAAAACGAACAAATACAGAAGATGAATCAACAAAAGTAATTTTCTCAATTTTTGGGCTTATTGGTTTGCTGGTCCAGTAAGAGATCCATGGCACTTTCCTGATTAGATCGTGTTGGTTAGTTCAGCAGAGTATATGGATTCTAAAGTAGCAAACTAGCAATATATCGATTTCTTATGTTACCATAAGTATCCTTTATGCTGATATGTTTTTGTGGACCTCATAGGCGTTGAATTGTTGCCTAAATGGTACCTATGCATAAGGCGCAGATTTCTGAAATTGATTGGCCTAAGTAGTGTGATTTCTCTGCGTTCTTGGTTTATAGAACTCCCAATCTTTTTTTTTTTGAATAGTCATCTGTTTATTGCATCTGATGATGCATTGTTTGAGTAAAGGAGGATGATACCTCTGGCAAAAATTTATTGATAATAAAACTTTGAGCTGTACCAATACAAGTGGGACTTCCACAAAGATTACTAGTAGTTATCCTTCAACAGTTGGGACAAAAATATTGCTTGATCTGATCATTCAAGTAGCTTAAATGTAACTCTACGTAGTTTTGTAAATCTTGTGGCATCAAAAAGTCCAGCTTACTGTGTTTGATACACGATCTCACTGCCCGTTACATCTTTTGTGATATGTTTAGTATCTCTAATCACCTTCTCTCAATGTTCTCATTACTTGCTGTCTTACGGGGCTTTTATTCATCCTGTTTTTGGATCATCAGTTTTCAGTACTATTGATCGTATGCAATATGTGTTTTGATCTTTTATGCTTTAGTCATAGACGGATTTTGCTTGTTATTGTCAGGTAAAGTCGAAGCTTCCGGTTCTTAGCTCATATATGGACGCAACTGAAGGACTATGGACACATGGATGGATAACTAAAATTGAAAGTCATGGTTGCTATGTTCGGTTTTACAATGGCGTTCAAGGATTTGCCCCCAGGTTAGATTTAAACATTTCATACCCTGTATTGAATACATCAACATGACTATTATATCACCTTGATTACCCCTGGGATGTCTAGTTACATTTTTGTTGAACTTTCTTTCGGCTCGGGTCAAATTGGAAATGCTTCTGGTATTACTGATAAATGTCATGATCTATTATACAAGGTACTTTTGGTAGGATTCTTTATATTGAAGTTTATCCAACTATCACTTTTGTTGTCATATGTTTTATCTAAGCTACTCTTGACTGGTGCTCTTAGAGACTGATTGGATTTCGAGTGCTCACTTAAAAGATTTGAAAGCGAACCTTGTAACTGAAAATGTTTCTGAATTTTTTTTTCCTTTATTTTATTAGCTCCATCCTGTAAATATGCCAAGTTGCTGAGTAGCAGATGACATATTGACAATTCTAGTCTTTGTTGCACTACAGACGTGAATATACTCAGTATTTGGGGTTAGATTTTTTGTTGGTATCATTCGAAGTATATAATGGTTTTTTGTGTACAAAAACTCTGTTCTTTTTCATTACTGTCAATGAGTAAAGTGCGTGACTTTGAGATTTTATTATGTCTGTTTAATCCTTGATTATATGCTTATTTGTTTTAAATTTGAAAATATCGTGATCTTATTTGCTTGTATTCCAAACACATTCTACATGATGCTGTTGGGTCGCTAGAATACTTCAGACAATAATTATTTTTTTCTCTTTGAATCAGAGCCGAGCTTGGATTAGATCCTGGATCCGATGTGAATTCAATGTACCATGTTGATCAAGTCGTCAAATGCAGAGTTACAAGTTCACTTCCAGCTTCAAGGAGGATCAACCTTAGTTTCCTAGTGACCTCCGCAAGGTCTGGTTTCTATGTTTTTCACTGTTTACAACATTGGGGTCAATAATTTGTTTTTAAGGATTGATCTAGATGGCGTGAAGACATTGAGATTAACATCTTTTGTTTCCAGGACATCTGAAGATGATGAAGTGAAACTTGGCAGTCTTGTATCCGGTACTGTAACACGAGTAACTCAAAATGCAATAATAGTTGATATTGGTGTTAAGGGTTACATCAAGGGCAAGATTTTTTCTGAACATCTGGCAGACAACCATGGTAAGTTTTCGCTCTGGCCAATGACCGTTTAGGTGCTTTATATGTTTTCTTAATATATATTGTTCTCCTTGAAGCTTTGTGCCTTATGGAATGACGTACTCTATATTAGTCAGTTTCTTTTTTTTTTTGTTGATGTTCAGGACTTGCTTTGGTAATGAAGTCCATGTTGAAACCTGGATACAAGTTTGAAAAACTTTTGGTTCTAGGTAAGTACTTTACATACATACATATAATTAAGGTTTTTTTATTTTTTTTTATTTTTTTTGCATGTGGCAGCATCTGGTGGCTTATGTTAATCCTTGTTCACCGGTTTGCTTTTTACTATTGCTGCATGCAATTCTGTAATTTATATCAGTTTTGTACTCAACTTATGGACTTTACTCCACAGATGCCGAGAACAATAACTTGATACTAACTGCCAAGTATTCTCTTGTCAATGCGGCTCAGCAATTGCCTGAGGATGCGAGTCAAGTTCATCCGCATTCAGTTGTTCCCGTGAGAACTTTTTTCGTGTTACTTTTGTGTCTATAGATATTAATTTTTTTTCTAGACATAAGGAAATAGGATACAGTAGGCCCATGCATTTTTTTTTCAATTTTCCGCTTAATACCTCACGCAAACATCTTGACGTCATCTCTGAACCAGGGTTATATCTGTAATATCATTGACACTGGTTGTTTTGTGCGGTTCATTGGGCGATTAACTGGTTTTGCACCTAAAAACCGGGTATGTGGCACTTATGAATTGTGTATACATTTCTGCCATGTTCATTCCAAAGTTACTGTTTATCTAAGCTTACATAACCACTGCTTCTTCATCTAGGCTGTGGATGACAACAGAGTTGATTTATCTGAAGTTTTCTATATTGGGCAATCTGTTCGCAGTAACATACAAGATGTAAGTGAAGGATTTGGAGTTGGCTTTTGTCGGTAGGATTCTTGTGAAAGTAACTTTTTGTGCAATATACATTTGAGCTCATTTGTGTATTTTTCATTATATTCAGGTTAATAGTGAAACGGGTAGGGTAACACTATCCTTGAAGCAGTCATTGTGCTCTTCAACAGATGCTTCATTCATTCAAGAATACTTCCTCTTACTGGAAAAGGCGAGTTTATAAGTTTTATCTGTAAACTAGGCACATTATATCATTTGATAAAAAACCAGAAACTAGCTATTAGGGGTGTTCAAAACCGGATATCCGAATTTTGGATAGTAGATTTGGTCATTCGAAATCCGAATCCGCCGAAATTTTGGATTCGGATACCAGATTATCCGATTAATTTTCTTTAAAACCAACGATCTAATAAGAAAACAAGATTGTAATCATCCTTTGAATAAAATACTCCGAAAAATATTCCCACGTTGAGATCCATGAACTCAGTCAAACCATGAACTCCATCTTGTTGCAATGTACAGTATCAACTTACTTGATGACTCGTATCCGACTTGATTCGAGACCCGCAAAACAAACCCGATTATATCCAATAAGTATTTTCCAGATTATGGATCAGAAAGATAGAAGATGGATTGATAGTGAGAGGTGAGATAGAGATTTAGGATTTTTTGTTTTAGCACTATATATATATATATATGTATATCTGGGTAAGTTATTTTGAGAACTCAAAAAAAGGAACTCAAGAACCATTCTGGACCCCACATTCTTTCTCTCTCTCTCGCTTCAATTAAATAATAAAATTCACCCAAATCTTTCAAAATGCTTTATCTCACAAACCGTAAATCGTTATACGAAACAAAAAGCATGGGTAGTCTTAAAATTTCGTCCTCTTTCATTCGAAATCCAATTCGATATACTTTTGACGACTTTTTAATTTTCTTTTTCTTTTTGGTACTTACACATGTGTAGGTTGAACAAATATTAAGATTCGGAGTGGGTTTCGCCCTTAAGGATATTCATAAACCAAAGCTGGTGGGGGTGATAGGTCATTGAGGGTGATAGGTCATTGTGTGATAGGTCATAGGGGGTGACCGGTGATGGGTGATCTACCTAACGGGCTCCGCCCTTAGCCGCTATGGCTCCGCCTTGGACTGACGGGCTCCGCCCTTGGCCACCATGGCTACGCCATGGATTGACGGGCTCCGCCCTTAACCTTCGTTGTTGTGTACATATGTTCATTTTCTAATTTACATGTAAAAAAAATGATCCTACACATGTGTAGGTACCCAAGTACAAGAGGAAAAAAAACAAAAATTAAAGAGTTGTCAAAAGTATATCGTATTAGATCTCTAATGAAAGAGGACGAAATTTTAAGACTACCCGTGTTTTTTGTTTCGTCTAACGATTTACAGTTTGTGAGATAAAACATTTTGAAGGATTTGGGTGAATTTTATTTAATTGAAAAGAGAGAAAGAGGTAAATAATATGTGGTCCAGAATGTTTCTTGAGTTCTTTTTTATTTGTTGGTTCTTAAATAACCCTTCCTTTCTCTCTCTCTCTCTATATATATATACAAACAATTAAAAAGAAAGTGGATTTTGATTTGGGAGCCCAGTGCGTGTAGACTGTTGGTAACATTGTAACAACGAAATTAAAATTAAATACAGTAGTAGATAGCAGATAATAGAATTGAGTGAGTTGCTAGTAAAATGATAATAAGAATTAGGATTTAGAATGGAAGCCCAACACAAATGTATTTGTAATATGTGTATGTAATTTTCGGATATCGGACAATCCGAATATCCAAAATTTTTGAAAACTTAATCCCATATCCGAATCTGAAAAACCGGATATCCAATTTTCAGGTATCCAAAAATCCGGATATCCGAAATTTCAGATAGTTTCAGATCGGGTTTTGGATATTTCGGATGGCGGATTCGAATTTTTTTAACACCCCTAACTAGCTTTCTTTTAGACACTGTAATAATAATAATGGAAGACGGACGCAAGAATATTATAATTGAACAATGCTCATATCAGGATATTTATTCTACTTCACATGAGAAATTATAGACATTAATGGTGATATTGTTGTGTACCTATTTCTATATACAAAATTGCTTTATTAGATTGTCAATGTTTTGAGCCGAATTTGCGCATACAAATTGATAAGATGTTCTTGTTTAGCCATTGAGGCTTTGCTGTCACTCTCTGTCCCTTTGATTCTTTTATCTTAAAAATGTTCTTATATGAACTGGATACGTTCTCTCTATCTTTATCTGTGTATCATTTTCTGAGTTTTGGCTTTACTCTATTGCTCAGATTGCCGAGCTGCATTATTCTGATCTGAAGTCCTCTAGTTTGAAATGGGTGAAAGATTTTCCGATTGGTAATGTGATTGAAGGAACAGTTCACGCAACAAAAGAATCTGGAGTTATTATCAGCTTCCAGAAATACGCTGATGTTTTTGGGTTTATCACACATTACCAACGTAAGTTGTTTACTAACTGCAAGCTGATTGTTTTTTGTTGTGCAGTATGCAACCAACAGATTTTTGTGTAAATTCTATGCAGTTGGTGGATCAACTATAGATATTGGTTCAACTATCAAAGCTACGATACTTGATGTAGCCAAGATGGATCGCCTTGTGGATCTGTCCTTGAAAACCGTGTTGGTTAACAGAGACATGGAGAACACTGATTCCCGAACTCCGAAAAAGGTTATCCATGATTGATTTATACATAATATGTCTTTTCTGCTGCAAAGTTTTAATCTTTCTTTTCTATCCCTCTTTTGTCCAGTTTTATCCTACCCTCTCCATTTTAAAATTCTTGTCCATTAGGCGAAATGAAATTAATGCAACTTGTTATTTACTAAGAAGACAGATTAATCCTTTATCATCTAATTGATGCTTTTCTTATTTTTGTAACCCCTAATTTATTTTAGAGGCAGTACAGGAAACTTAGCCATTAGTAATAGACAATTTCTACAGAAATCTAAAATAGTAAGAAGATGCATAGTACTAATATTTTGACAAAGGGAGCAATACTTACTTTGGTTCTCTTAAAGAATGTTTTTCTTTTTCCTGTAGTTGTTTGACTTTCTCTTCTCAAGATCATGTGTATGTGTTTTGTTCACATGTGTTGTCGGTTAAGTGTTTACGGAAATCTTGTTAATTTTCTGTCATCCAGATGCGCAAAAGGTCAGCCCCCAAAAACTTGGAGGTGCATCAAACTATAACTGCAGTAGTGGAAATTGTGAAGGAGAATTATATTGTAAGTGCCGTATTTAACCACCTCACAACACACTTATTGGTTACGTTGAGCAATCTGAATTCGTTTTTCCTCATTCCCTGCCTTGCTATGATTGTTTTTAGGTTCTTTCTATTCCGGATGCAAATTATGCTGTGGGATATGCATCTTTAAGCGACTACAACACTCAAGGATTGCCTCCAAAACAGTTTGTCAGTGGACAACGGTAAGTTATTCAAGTGAATGTTTCTGTTTTTGTCATTTCCAGGCATGTTTAACTCTTGAAAAAGATCTTTTCATAAGCCAAGTTTTGTGAATAGTTAAATGAACATATCAAATCTCAGAATCAGAACTTTCAGAGTCAGTTATTACATGTTCTTATATATGGCTTGAAAAAAGTTTGCAGTTGATGGTTAAGTTAATATCCAGCTTTGCCGTGATGGAGAAAAATGGCGAACTGGTTTTGCTTTTCCAATGTATAAGGGATTTCCTTTGGAATAAACAAATTGGCTAACTGATCAAGGGGTATAGTTTCTGTCAAGTCGTTCCACTATGGTGGCCTTTGTTAGATTTAGGTCACGGTCTGTAATCTATTCCCAACTCCATAGGATTGTCCCTAAACACAGGTGCTTATTTTCGAGGCCGGATATCAGGAAAGGGTCTGTGGGGTCCAAAAACCACAGGTTCAGGATTTCTCGACCGATCTAAACTATTTGCTAGATTCTTGTCAAGTGGTACTAATGTAATTTGCTGGGCATGCCCCAAGGGAGCTCTTATGCTCTAAGTTACGCAGAGGTACTTCCAAGCTGTTGATCCGAAATGCCGAATAACTTCTTGATGGTTTATGGGTGATAAGTTCTCTATTTTGTTGTCCTATAATCATGATGATAGGATGATAATATTGCTTTTTTGATGGTTTTTTTTACAAGTTAAGAAAGTTAGAAGGGTGAAGTTAAAAGCCAGTCATAGTTCTAACAAAAGAGGGAACACAAGCCATTCATCTTGAAATTTGAAGTTTTATGTGAATCTATACAAATAGTAATGTCACTGCAGAGTGTAATACAGCATAACACAAAATTATTATGCCCAAGATTTGCTGCTTTCTTTATTGGCAAATATGGTTCATTACAAGGGCAATTGCCTTGGTTGTTTATCTGCATTCTTTTTTAATGCATACTCCTGAACTATGTGATGGTTGATCAGATTCTCTACTTTTACATGTCGATATATCATCACTTATTTTTAACAGTTATAAGAGGCAATAACATACTGTTCACATTCTTTAAAGATTATGAGAAGAAAACAAGTTGAAAATATCTGATATATATTTTTCTTGTCATAGGGTGATTGCATCTGTTATGGCTCTTCCAGATTCTTCAACAGCAGAAAGGTTGTTATTGCTTCTCAAGTCTAACAGTGAGATCATGGAATCTTCCAGTGCAAAGAGGGCAAAAAAGAAGTCAAGCTATGATGTTGGAACTATTGTCCAGGCAGAGGTTGGTTTAGTTTAACATACATTTGTATAAATCTTGTCAATCAGAATAGCATTTCAGCAGTAAAATGGCAAGACCTTCATGCATATAAAAGATATTGTTTATGAAATTCAGGTAACTGAAATAAAGCCTCTTGAGCTTAAATTGAAATTTGGTTCTAGTTTACATGGGCGGATTCATATCACAGAGGTAACATGTTTCTTACATTATGTGTTCAATCTGCTCCTTTTTTTAGTCCTCAAAATGTAAATTGTATTGTATGTTAACAGGCGCTTGATGGTAATATCCATGAGGGGCCATTTAATAAATATAAAGTTGGGCAGACGCTGACAGCAAAGATTGTGTCAAAAATGAAAGCTGAAAATAGTAATAATTTTCGGTGGGACTTGTCCATCAGAACCTCTGTTCTTGCAGGTGAAAATTAACATTTGATTACTTTTCATCTTATTTTGTCAAATATGCATTGGTTTGCTGTGTTTTTTATTGTGTATGTATCTTTGTATGTAGTACTCGCACACATTTTATGTCTTAATTAGATAGTTTGGTAGTTATAAATGTAATTGTATACTCATAACCATATTAATGCTTGTCATGAGCTTGCAGATCAATCAGATGTGTGTACACCACAAGATTTTAGTTATTCAGTTGGTCAAAGAGTGAATGGGTTTGTATACAAAGTGGATAAAGATTGGGTCTGGCTAGCAGTAACTCGAGATATACGGGCACAACTATATATTCTTGACAGTGCATGTGACCCTTCCGAGCTTCAGGATTTCCAGAACCGGTTTCATGTTGGAAAACTCGTCTCCGGTTACATTTTAAGTACGAATAAAGAAAAAAGATTGTTGCGCCTACAATTGCAGCCACTAGCTGGTGGACTAATTGTTGATAGTGCTTCCATGAAAGATGATTCTGAAACTGTCGCATCTCATATTTGCGAGAGTGCAGTTGTCGGCGGCAGAATATCTAAAATACTGCCAGGCGTTGGTGGTTTGCTTGTGCAAATCGATCCACATCTTTCAGGCAAGGTCCATTTTACTGAATTATCGGATTCTTGGATATCCAATCCATTGTCTGGCTATCATGAAGGGCAGTTTGTGAAATGCAAAGTACTTGGAATTGGTCGTTCAGGAACCGGTAGTGTTCATGTTGATCTGTCTTTGCGCCTATCTTTAATTGGGACAGATTGGTAAGTAACACACTACTTTTGTACTTCACCTGTTTCTATAGTTATCCAGTTTTTTTTTTTTTTTTTTTGAGCTCGTTATGAGCAGGAAAATAGGTTTTTATAGAGGTCCTTCGTAGTCTTTGTTATGTATGTGTAAACGCCTTTTGACCTCCAAGGCTCCAACACTATCGTCTTCAAAAACATTTGAAAACATGTACCTTCATTTTTTTTATTTTTTTCTGCATCTGTTGTGGCAAATGCTAACTGTACTGATATAAATGTTTACAGTAAATCTCAAGTTAATCGATATGAAATGATTGAAGATCTTCATCCTGATATGGTTGTAGAGGTAAATGATTCTTCAATTACATCTTTATCCAAGATGTAATCCTTTTACTTGCCCACAATCTCTTTGCATATGATTAACCATTTTCTCTTCTTAGGGTTATGTTAAGAATGTCACACCAAAGGGATGTTTCATTATGCTTTCTAGGATGCTTGATGCTAAAATCCTTATCTCAAACTTATCTGACGACTTTGTCTTAAAACCGGAAGAAGAGTTTCCTATAGGGAAACTTGTAACTGGCAGGTAATGATTATTTGCTTTTTCAACATTTTTTTTTGAAATGGCTGTTATGATGCTCAAGTGATGATGTGTTCCACGCAGGGTGCTTTCTTTGGAGCCTTTATCGAAGAGGATTGAAGTTAGTCTTCGTACAACAAGTGATAAGAAAGAACCAAAATCTGACATTGATAACTTTAATAGCCTCCATGTCGGAGAAATAATATCTGGAAGGGTTAAGCGTATCGAGACGTATGGTTTATTTATCACAATCGATCAATCTAAGATGGTAAGTAACCCTCTAGGAACTTCATTTTGTTATATATTAATCTATCACATGAAAATCGGTTTTTACACCAATCATCTTTTTACCCCGAACACAAAGCATTGATTGCAGTTTTTGATCTCCAATTTTACTCATGTGCAGCATGCTATACATGCATTAGTTTTATATATATTGTTCTTTGGTAGGGGATCTAACCTGGCTACATGTGTACATGTTTTTATCATAATCAGGGAATAACTCGTTTTTTTTTCTGTCTGTAGGTTGGACTCTGTCATGTCTCCGAGCTTCCTGAGGACCATGCGGAGAACTTGGAAGCTAAGTACAAAGTTCGTGAGAAAGTGAAGGCCAAAATTCTTAAGGTCGGTATACTTGAGTAGATTGATTTTCAAAGTAACGTGCCTTCCATTTTTCATGAACTTTTCACGTTTTTCAAATGCTGCATGTAAGTTGCAACCATATAGTGATTGTCTGATTACCACATACTGGTATAAATCTCATACACAGATGTGTATTATTTTCGTTATCCCCAAATAATCCTTTATAGCAATGAATGCCCGAACACATTCTTTGTTTTGTCATTTAGTAACAGTTGTGATCAATTCAATACTCTTTCTTACAAAATGGCATGGCGTCAGAGTTTCTCAACGACCTTCTGTCTCAAATTTGTCATTAGATTGATGAAGAAAGAGAGAGAATCTCTTTAGGGATGAAGAAATCATATTTTGATACCAGTGCTGATTTTGGAACACCGGCAAATCAAGGTTCTGATTCCTCTGATGAGGAAGATTCTGAATTTGACGATCAAGACCCTTCTGCATTCCATGGGCCAGTGATTTCTTTCGACAATGGGAAGCATCCAGTGTTAGCTGCAGTGGAATCCAGGGCTTCTATTCTTCCACTCGAAGTTCCTTTGGATGAAACAGAGGAATCCCTTGTGGATGATGCACTTTCACAAAGTCCAGGACCCCTTGATAACCTAACTGAAAAGAGCGATAACAAAATTAGGCGCAACAAAAAGAAAGAGATGGAAGAAAGGTGCTTAATCTTTTCTTTTTAAAAAAAAAAAAATATTCACGTTTGTCAATATATGGCATCAGTGAATTTTTTAACATGTAATTTATTTATACTGTGATACGCAGAGAGCGAAAAATTAGGGCCGCCGAGGAAAGACAGTTACAGAATGACACACCGACGACTGCTGATGACTTTGAGAAGTCGATCAGAAGCTACCCCAATAGCAGTCGTACCTGGATAAGTTATATGGCTTTTTTGCTCAAAATAAATGAAGTTGAGAAGGCCCGATCAATGGCTGAGAGGTATTTCTGCAAACTACTTGTATCAGTGTGTATATAAGATGTCTGTAAATTCAACCCATCTTTATTTTTAGAGATGGCAAGAGGTAGGGCAGGTAATGGGTGAAAGCAGTTTCAGGTGAAAGCTTACCAAATTTTGCAAGTTTGAGAACAAAAAACTTTTTTTAATCATGTATACATAGAGATTAGACTTCCGAATAAACTGTTTGTTCCTTTAATATTAAACCTTGACCCCTTGATATGAGTATAATGCAAATGGTAGTCTTGAATCAATAGAACAAAATATCATATTTACAAAATGCTTATTGTACATGACCATCTATATGACATTGCAGGGCTTTAAGGACGATCAATTTCAGGGAAGAGTCAGAGAAGCTAAATGTGTGGGTTGCTTACATCAACTTGGAGAATAAATACGGAAACCCTCCAGAGGTGCAAAGATGTCAAAAATTTTAGGTTCAATGGCTTTAAGGTTGGTTTGTTGATTTTGTAATGCTATCACTAACTTATTTGAACATATTCTCATTTCAGGAAGCAGTAGTGAAAGTATTTCAAAGGGCATTGCAGGTCTGTGATCCCAAAAAAATCCATTTTGCATTACTACATATGTACGAGGAGACTGAGCAACACAAATTGGCTGATGAGCTTCTTGAAAAGATGATTAAGAAGTTTAAGCATTCCCGCAAGGTGACTTGATTACAACTCGCTGCTTTAGAGGTTGCAATATGGGCGGGCTGGGTAACGAGCTAGCTAATTTTTTGTATGAATTGGGTAGGATCACAATTTCTAATAATTTCAAAATTTTCATAGCATGTAAAACAGTGAAAGTGTATTTACAAATTGATTCTTGTTTATGCTTCGAAGATACACTTTGGATGAATTCCAACATGTTCTACCTGTTGTCTTGTTGCTAATCCTTTGATTTCACATGGTTACTATTTTCTTTTCCGGTGTTCACTTTGGTGAGACTCACTTTTGCCACTTACAAATTTAGGTCTGGTTAAGGAGGATACAAAGAGTGTCAAAACAAAATGAGGATCTGGTCCAGTCAGTAGTAAAGCGTGCTCTCATATGCCTTCCCAAACACAAACATATCAAGTTCATTCAGGATACGGCAATCTTTGAGTTTCATAGTGGGGCTCCTGATAGAGGAAGATCAATGTTTGAAGGAGTGCTTCGCGAATACCCGAAAAAAACAGATCTGTGGCATCGCTACCTAGACCAGGTATTTATCGTTCCTAATTTTATTTCATTTAAAAATAATCGAGTCTTTGATTTTAACTAATTTCAATATATTTTGACAGGAGATTCGGCTTGGAGATGTCGATGTGATTCGTGCTTTATTTGAGAGAGCCATATGTTTAGAGCTGCCACTTAAAAAGATGAAGGTAAGTTTAGTTTTAAGCAGAGCTTAATGAATGAAAGCTAGTTCCCGTTTATTTATATTTACACAGACAACCTGCTTTCACTTTTCTCGTCATAATGTTTACAAACACCCTCACTCTGGCTACTGCTCATTTCTTTAAGAAAAAAAAGGAAGAAGCTCTTATTATAATCATAATGTCTGACTCTGATCAAAACTGTAAGATCAAGTCAACATTTACATGCCGTTCCAAAAAAAAAAAAAGTCAACATTTACAGTTCATTAGCCTTTTTCAGACCTGAACCTACTACTTAAACGCATAAACCCACTTAACCCATTGCTGTAACTTCTGAGTATTTGAAAGTTGGCTGTTATTTGAAGTCTAACAATGAAGTATGTTGCCTTGAATGGTTAATGGGTGCAAGTATACCAGTATTATTTCATGCATTAAACCCATGTATTCTATTTCCAGTGCATTTATTTATGATCAACATGACTGACATTTTCTATGGATATTGCAGGGTTTATTTAAAAAATACCTAGAATATGAAAAGTCTCATGGTGATGAAGAAAGAGTCGAATATGTCAAGACAGAGGCACTTAAATATATAGAGAAATCCCGCCCTTGATAAGAGCTATTCACTCTGCACAGCTTTTGCAAGCCTTTGAAAGGGTGTTTTATGCACCATGGTTACCTAAAGATTTGAAAAAGATGTGATTGGTAAACCAGAAATCCAGAATCAGCATATGGCCAATCAAGTCCAGTTTTGTAATGAAAGGGCCGTCCTCCTTTAATATTTTGCAACTATACAGAGATTGATCAAGAGGTTGTATTTGGATTGCAAGCCTTTAATATTTATGCGGCTTAATTTAACGCGGTTTATTTGAGTAAATTGTAAGCCTTGTATCATAGTTTCATATCCTATTTGAGTTAATATCCTATTTGAGTTAATATTAACTGAATTTTTATGTCAAAAAAATAATTATGCCTTTCACTCGTACATTTATGATTTATGTAATAATGTCGGTTGAAAAATAATAGAGATGGGCGAAACTAGAATTTTTTGTACAGATACTAACTTTTTCGAGAGGTGTGGTGTAATACGAATTTTGTTTCAAAAACTTGTGAAACTATGAAAAACGGTGTTGAAGACACCGGTCTTGCTTTTTCTTGAGAAAACCGGTGTCTCCAACACCAGTTTTGGTTAGTTGGATGCGTCGTCGATAGAAAAATGGTGTTACAGAAACCGGTCTTGCTTCAATTTGTACTAAAGCCGGTGTCTTAGACACCGGTCTTCAACCCCATCTCAACGACGTCGGACCGACTACCTTTAAGGGGCTATTACGTACAAGCTTTCCATGGGTATTTTAATGGAAGTTATTGGGGGTTTTCAGATTTACAGATTTAGAGTAATATATGGTTGAGGAAGAAGACTCTTTATTTGTTAGAAATCTAGTTTCAACCCCCTAGTTTACTATATTTATGATTTGATCCTCATATTATCTTAATAGCGTATAACAGTAATGTTTAATGTCTAGCACCCTGTACGTCAGTACGTCCACTCCATACATGAAATGACTCCACGTTAATAGTTTATTGTTCCCTTTCAAAAAAAAAAAAATAGTATATTTGTTTAGGATTTATATTTTCTTTAATGCGAATATTATAGTTTAAGTTAATAAATTTAAATTAGTACGTCTGCTATAAAACTTTTTATATAGATTTTTATTATATTTAAGAATTATTGTTATCTGTTTTTAAATCCGGCCCGATCAAAAGATTTATCGTTATAATATTATGTTTCATATTTGTTTTTTTTTGTAGACTTATAATTTTAGGGATCTATTTTTCGATACTCGAGTCAGGCCTCAAAATATTTTCACATTCTCGAAGAAGGCACTGACGTCGGTGTCACAGTAGCCGGTCTTCACTTATTTGTAAAAGTATAATATTAACTAGGTCTTCACGCAAGTATTTTTGTTTGTATGATATACTAGCTAATAAAAGTTAGAATGAAAAATACATCTAATGTTCAATCTATCTGTAACACACCGCCTTACCACAACACAATATTGTCCGCTTTGCCCGCAGGCTCACGACTTTGTTTCTGGTTGTTCGGGAAATTCCTAGAAGGGTCACCCATTTGGCATTGCTGCCGCCCGAGCACGCTTAACTGTGGAGTTCTCCTCTCATCCACAGCCAATACGCCCAAAACGTGTTGTGTTATGTAAGGCCAATGATGTCACTTATATCCGGGATCCCCTTGTATGTTAAGATTTATGTTTTTGTGAAAGCATACATCTTAAAAGCATACATCTTAACATACAAGGGGGAACCTGGATATAAGTGACATCATTGGTCTTACATAACACAACGCATTTTGGGCGTATTAGCTGTGGATGAGAGAAGAACTCTTTTTCGTAGTTTCACAAGTTTTTGATACAAAATTCGTAGTTACACCACACCTTTCGAAAAAGTTAGTATCCGTACAAAAAATTCGCGAAACTAACTTAGGAGTAGAGTACCCTAGGCTACTGTTTCGTTCATTTTTTTTTTGTAGTGTTAATTTTTTTTGAAATATATTGGTTGAAACAAGATTTGGGATACTAGTTAATGTTCCAACAGTCTAGCAAAACCGGTAGGATAGTATTTGGTCGTACCATGAGATCAGAGATGTCAAACAAGTATTTTAATTTAAAACTGTTATTAGGTTTTCCATAATTTTACGTTGTTTATTCAGAAACGGTCTGCCCCAGTATTAGTTTATTAGGAGTTAGTGACAAACCCCCAAATCAACTACACATTACTAGATTAGGTAAAGCAAATCGTCCCTCCGAACGATCCTGTAGCTTATCACTAGATTATACTACACTGACCGGGTTCTCTGCTCGTTAGTGAGTGTTTTCTAAATAGTCACTTGTACAACATATAAACTTAAAAACAGAAAATAAATACCCATCAAACCCCAACGACAAAAATACATTAAAGTTGCAACTACCTTATGAAATCTAAGCGGCAATTCTTCTAGTCAATCTTTCTCCTCCACTAACACTAGCTTTACCTATAAAACTGAAACAACTAAAAACATAAGCGATTGCTTAGTGAGTATATCTATACATATACATACATATCATGGCCACAACTGCCACAACATAACATATCATGTTAGGAACGTTAAAGCCAACCGGGTCTTACATAACGTCCTAACCTCATACCTAATATGGATCCATATTACGCTACCAAGCTCATGAGTCGTCACCCAAGAGTTGTGGCCTCACACAACATATAACCAGTTAATCATGGTTTGTTTTCCAACATATTAACCCCCATGACAGAATATATACATAAAGATATACCCACCTTGGCCACGACTGAACCAGTCCACAATTTATTATACTCTTGCGTATATACCTATCAAATGAATTACAGTATTATTAGACTACTTTACTAGCCTTTTATGTATACAATTCTGACCCATAAAGCAATCCATAAGGATGTTTGGCTCTCACGAATTCAATCATTTTCCATTTCAATATCATTTTCATGTTACCACATTATTTTGACTTGACTTAGTCATTACAACGAATATATTTTTATCAACAAGTGATCTTTACTAAACACCCCAATGAATATAACTAGATGTTCTTTCAAACTAAAGATTCGACATATATAATGTCATTATAATTATAGAATTGTTATACCAAAATATCTAGGGCTTACTTGTATAGTCCTAATAATATAAAATTCACAATTCAATAATAAGAACCCTAATTATTAATAATGGATCAAATAATAACTTTACCTTAATTTAACAACTCTTGGGAATTAGTAATCCACTTAAGTAGATAGTATTGGAAATAACAGTATAATAACAATATGTAATTTTTTAAATATATATATATATATATATATATATATATATATATATTACAATACGATTAAATAATGATAAAGGAATTAAACAAGAACAGAATGGAGGAACTAAATAAAAGAGGCAATTTGAAAGCTTCCTGCAAAACAAGAAAATGTAATCTGTTCCCAGGGTACACCGGTTAAAAGCAGCGTATTGCCGGACGTTGAACACTTGCCTGAAAGACGAACAGAGCACAGGGATGGTTGCTGTTTCGTGACCGAAATTGCAGAGAATGTGTGTGTGGTATGAACGAAATGTATGTGTTGTTGTTGTATTTATATACACAAAATTGTAACTCCAAATATTATTTATCAGTTTCATGAGTTACAAAACTGATTCTTCTAGCTCATTCTAGGAGCCCCGCACGGGCCCCGGTTTTTTGACCCAGAAACCCGTTTTCTGCACCCCCCCCCTGCGCGCGGGTAGGAGCCAGAGTAAAACACAACACAAGATCTTGACATAGCTTAGAAACCTCCACTTATAAACTGGTAAAAGTTTATATCCCACACCAATGTGGGACAAAGTTTTTCCAACTCCAACTTATGCACCAAACACACAACTTTGAGACTCGATATCTCATTCACCTTTAACCTAATTTGGACGCATCTTAGTTTGTTACGTAGCCTTGGCCAGAGACTACAAAACCCACTAAACAGTTCGCAATATATGTCACACGACTATATATTTATTGATGTCCAAAGTGGTGGAAAAATGCACTTTTTCCCAAAAGATAGTTCTTCTCCTTCTATGTTACTTCATTTTGATCGAGCCACAAAATTCACGTACTTGGCTCTTGCTAATGAAATTTGGATTGCTATCATGTTAATTGTTAACAAATTAGTTTCTTGACTTCAATTCTAAGGTCTACGTACCTTTAAGAAGATTTAAAAGAAATAATAGATAAAGGATAAGAGTCAAAGAAATAAGATTAGGATGATAATGGAGAAATTAGGATGGCTGGCTTAAGCATTTGATTGCCACGTATAATATCGATCTTTCATATATATACCTTAGTTCAAATTATTTATCTAGAATGTTTAAGAATATAAACTCACTATATATATTTACATCCCTTTACATTATATAACATTTACAAATATTTTATAATTTATTTACTTTTATATATAAATATAAATATCTAAATATAAATATAGGGTGTTACAAATACTCAGGGGGTGTTTGGCAAGATTTTTTTATGAAGCTTTTAGTTTTTTTGCTTATCTTGAGAGGAAAATTTTAAGTGTTTGTGTGTGCTTTTGACTTATGTTTTTTAGCTTTTATAAGCCACTTTTTTATAAGCTAGAAATCAAAACTTTTTAACTTTTCTTCCTATTTTCCTTTCTTTTTCTTTTTCCTTTCAAAAACCAAAAGCTAATCCAAACAATACATAAGAGCTTCTAAACTTAAAGCAAAAAAGCCAAAAGCCACTTATATTTTATAATCATATGCCAAAAAATATAAGTTAGGCCAAACACCCCCTCATGGGACAAATCTATAAAAGCTCCAACATAAGAGTATCATAAACATTATTCAGATCTTTAAGTCAAATTGACCTCTCATAAAGGTATTTATGATCTCTCATTAACGTTGTCTTTTTTTCTACCATTAAGTGACTTTTTAATAGTATATTATTTTTGATGTCTCATTAATGTTTTTGTTTTCTTACTTTTTAGGTGTTCTAAGATATTTACATGATACTTGGTTGAAAAAAAATATGAAGTGTCTATCAAGACAGACAAAATATGTCAGTTTTGGAAATTCAACAACAAACGGGGTTGAAGGTCAACATTTCAAAGTAAAGTTATACTTGGGCTCATCTCAAACAAGAATGGACATATTGGTATTTGTTATTGATAAAGTTGTGCTTTCACATTATACTTCAATAAAAGAAAGCATTGAAATAAACAAAATATATCAATAACATAAAGATCAACCATCCACTTTTTCAAGAATTATGGGGGCTTATTTTATGAACTCCTTTAGTTAAAATCTTTGAAGAACTTAAGATATCTGACGGTCTTAATTTAACTTTTGAGAATAGTGGTTGTCAATTGAGAATCGGTCATGGGTTACGATGCACACATAAGATTATGTTGCATTTTAATGCAAATGAGCCTATTCCACTACAATCGATGGATGTTTTTTGGAAGAAGCTCAATCTTGAGCCGTGTATAATTGGTGAAGATATTGATCATTGTTTTTGGAAGAAGCCTGATCTTGATCCATCTGCCATTGGTGAGACCTGAATATCACAAAGATAACCAAGGACGTCCAAGCTTGAACAACCCCAAAACCATCCCTAACCCAAAACCTCAGTTTTTTGACTTAAACAAGAAACCTAAATATGATGATCCTTTTATGACTACCCACAATCCAAACCTAACCCTATCCTACTATCTAGATATATTATTGAACAATCCATTATTTAATTGGACAAGGACTTGCGGATTTTTTTCCACATATCACTCACGTTCAGAATGTAGATGGAGATGGAAACTTTGGATTTAGAGCGATAGTTGTATGCCCGGGTCATCATCAAGATAATTGGATTATTGGACGAGTTATATGTGCATAATGCTAGTGATAGTCCACAAGTTTGCTAATCTTATATTAATTAACTAGACAAGTAATTAAACAACAGTAAGTAAAGAACAATAGTACAAGAGTAAAAATTTTAATATTAAAAAGAAGAATACGCAAAGTAAAAAATAAGAAAGAAAATTTTGAGATCTTGTTTCAATGATTTAGAAACAGTAGCTCTAATACCACTTGATAGTCCATAAGTTTGCTAATTTTATATTAATCAACTAGACAAGTATGTAAATAACAGTAAGTAAAGAGCATGAGTAAGAACTCAAGAACACAACTATGCAAGTCTAATCATATGTATCATTGATTAAACAATGAATACATGGTCAATATTACAACTTGACTTGCAAACATGTAAATGAAATATACATTTGTTAAGTTTAAGACTAACTATAAACTTAAACAATTACAACAAATGTAAATGAAAGAACACACTTTCTTTGTTACAAACACTTGGTGGACAAACACACCAATTGTAAAGGGATGTGTTGCCTTATATAGTAGAAGAGATAGGGTAACACATCCGTGACTTGATGGTGATAGGATGGTGGTTATCGAATTCACATTGGCTTGAAGTACTTGCAACATACGCCTTTGTCTTTTTTACCAAATCGAGTATGAAAAAGAAATTCTTTCTTTTCTTTCCATCTGCACCTTTGCTATAGAAGGTACATTCCAGTTGGAACAACCACCATGTCACTCTTGTCTTCTTCTTGTTGGAACTCTTCCGGCCTTGACTAACAATTTCGATAAGAATCCATTGTTGGCAAAGAGTCACTGGACTCGCTAATGGATTGCTGATGAACCTACATCAACGACCAAGTCTGGTTAGCGAATTTTTCACTCAACAACAACATATACTCATATGTTTACCAGAAAAGGCGTATGATAGCTTCAACACGCGCTAAGTCACTTTGAAGGAGCTCCACCTCTACCACATTAGATGGATATGTCAAATACGCAGTTACTCATTGCTTCAAGGTATAATGTGATTGTTTTAATTTTAAGTAACAGAGGAAGTAGCCTATAAATGTCACAACCACATAATAATTGGGTAATTGCATTCTTCAATGGTAACCCATTTTGTAAGATTGGTGCTACAAGGGATTTCCCGATACCTCCTACGCATCCACTATGGTCTCCTTACACATTCGACCGAACATGGGAACATCCTTATTTGCATAGACAAAATATGTACAACCAACTTAATTTTCCTAATCATAATTTAGTAGGGTTGAAAATTTGTATTAATGATTATGATTAATATAAAATATTTGTTATCAATCTATACTATATTATAAAGCAACAGCGTGGCCGTATTGACTTTCAGAATAACCAAAACGTTGTCAATGAAAACAATTATGAACTTATTACATAACGGGCAACAATTGTGGTTCGTAAGATTCATGAAAATTGCAAAATCATTAATACAATTCGAAGAGCATAACTACGAATTCAAAGTGCTCATAGGGAGTATAGATAACATTTTTAGGAACATCTTCATCGCGTGCTTTAAGTTGATGATGAATGAAACGAAAACTCATCTTAAAATAATGCAAAAATGCTTCCAATTGATCGAATAGAACATCAAATCTTGACAACGGGTACTCGTCTTCGATTGTCACTTTATTCGGCTCATGAATAGATAAACACACGCGCATAATCCCATCTTTCATTTTATCAAAAAGGATAATTATACCTCTCGAGAACGACTAGAACGAATAAATTCCTCAGAAAAGACATTGAGGAAATCCTAAACAACAAGAATAATCTCCAAAGATTGTGGTTTCCTTTCGCCGTCAACGATCCAAACATAAGTCTGCCATACAATGATTATCAAAACACACAAGCGAAAGTACCAACAGAAATCCACCGCTTCATTTCTTCCGCCGAAGACAATTGTATTCTCTCAAATAGGGATATTGAACTAGGTCGTCTTCTCCTCCCACGAAATTTGGCGTCGTTCACATTTAGCAAATCTATTCCCAAATATTGTATCACACGCCCCCGAAGGAAAAGAAAATAAATTGGCTCGAAAGATTTCAGATTAGGTTTTAACTTTTATAACTACCATACTTATCATTTACAAGTTCATTACTACCATAATTTCATCTTAATATCTATCATCATGTATCAAGTAGTCAAATGCTCATTCAAGAAAAGCATGACAATCATAATCAGAAACACATTCGTCATACTCCATATAGTCTTTTAACATAACACTTTTACAAATCATCTTTAAACCAGGAATCACAATTTCCACGACTTCATACTAACACATGACATGCATCCATCACATTACACTACCAATTTAAACATATTATTTCTCAACTAGTTCTCATTGTCATACCCCGTATGGTCTTTCGTCACAATAATAATGTGACTGGTCTTACTACCCAATTGTCTTAAACTAATAAAAACAATGTCATGGGTCTCACTACCCAATTGTCTTACACCAAATAATAACGATGTCACGGGTCTCACTACCCAATGGTCTTACACCAAATAATAACGATGCTACGGGTCTCACTACCCAGTGGTCTTACACCATATAATAACAATACCAACTTAAAGTACCAAACTTGATTCAAGCATTTTATAAGATTTTTTTAATAAAAAAAGTGTATGCTCAGTTATAAATTTTCGACAAATACATTTACCAAAACTCATTATAAAAGACATCGCACAAAAATTAGAAATTTTGACATGACCTTTTCATAAAATCTAGTATCCATGCTTATTGTTAAGCATCAAAACTTGTTATGGATAATGAGTTTCAAAAATACATTTGATCATAATCATTACATTACAATTACAAAATAACCCATTATAAATAGCCAAAAGCTCCTTGAATCGAACACTTGACATTACAATAACTTTATCAAAATGACATATCACCATTTTTCCGTAATTAACCAAATAATTCAAGTTTTACAATTCAACTTCAATAATCTTCAAAACACTAAATCTTGTTTCCACAAAACCTATAAAAAGGGTAAATAACTAGAAGATACGCAAAACTTAGTGAATAATCTTGTATACGTTTATACACACGAATGAGGGCAATGCACAAAGGTCTATTGCATATAGCCTATGGCACCGTCGTACCATATTTATATACTCACTTTTGTACTAACGCATTACATGGATCCATATAAGCAAATGATTACAATCTCAAATAAACAATATCAATGCCCCTGCTTAGGCTATATCTCAAATGTTCCACATGGGCTATGACCACTACTTAGGTCATTAATCAAAGAAGGCCCTTACTTAAGGTCAACGCCAAATCGATTACCACACACAGAATCCACCGTCATATGGTAATCGACCTGAAGCATATATAAAAGTTTGCAAGACAACTCACCTCCTTCGTGAGTGGCGAAGCCAGGATTTTTATCCTAAGGTTGCTGAACAGTTTTCATCATACCAATAAATGTAAAATTAAACTACAAAATATAAGTGTTGTAGTTTGGCGTTGCCAATTACCTTAAAACAGATTAAATACTTAATAATAGTACTAAAAATATAAAGATTTATAGAAATTGTGGGGTTGTGATAATGCTAAAATTATACATATTTCATTAAGCGTTATCTGGTCTTTTTAATGAATATTTACACGCATTTGATCATGAATGAATGTATTTTAGATACTTATTATTTGCATAAGTGTTTTGTAGGTAAAACTAAAGATTGAACAAGAATTGGTGAAGAAACGGATCAAAAACAAGTCAAACGGAAAAGAAAGTCGAAACTACTCTTAAAGACAAAACAACAAGGACTTCGACAGAGGAGAGAAAACCTCAATAGAGGTCGACCTTGACAGAGAGATTTGGCCTCGTTAGAGGGACGTGCAGATTCAAGTTTTTGAATGTAAATTTCCTGTCGTTTCCGCATGATTTGATGGCACTACACTCAATGGAGCTGTTAAAAAATAACATTATTGTTCCTAATGGGGAACATGCTACCCCATCAATAATGTCATGACGACGAGGCTCGTTTACTTTCCGTGGCTATAAAACGAAGACGTGTATCAAGATGAAGTGTGTACACCGGGGATCCAAAGTTACTTACAACTTCCATTTCTCTTCCGTTACTGCACCAAAACCACCATACATCACCACCCACAAAACAAGTTTACGTTACCGTAACTCCGTTACCAAGTTACCATTAACATACATAAGTTTTCGGTTTCGTCTTGGTTGCACATCACAAACATAAACACTTCCACTTTTACTTTCAATCACAAACAGTTCCTAGACACCACCAAAACAGTTACTCAAAGTCTCATAAAGTTTCGTTGATCCATATTCAAGTTACCATTAACGACCGCGAAGCTTTTGACTTTGTTTAAACTCTTGTTCTCAAAACACCAACACCTCAAATCACTTTGTTACTATATTATTAACCATTTAAAGTGTGTTGTAATGTCCATAAGGTTACTTTGTTAATTCTTGTGCATCCGCTTACAACAAGTATACGAAAGTAAACATGGTTCTATTTGTATGATATTTCTACGTCTAAGTTGTGTTATAATATTTGTTGTATATTGGGTTTTGATCATTCTATTCCCATGAAAAGTATCATGAAGTTTCGTTATAGTTTGTTAATGCGCATGTAAGCATGCGTTGTTTTCTCACAAGGTTTTCAAAATAGTCTACGGGATGTTCATTCAAGTTTCTAGTTGATTGAAGTAGTTAGATAGCTAGATTGAGATTTAGTCTTGTTGTGTTAAGAAATAGAAGCATTATTAGTTACAACAATAGCTATTTTAGGTGACATGAAATAGTTAGTTGGTGCATAGTTGAAAGGAAGGTGTTCATATAGAAGTTGAAGAAGAAAGAACATGAGAATAGTTCTTATGTTTACTTTCAAAAGTAAAAATTGCAAGGTAAGTGATTTTCTATCCAGGATTCCTACAATCCTAAAAGATTAGTTTTTACATATTTAGTCTAAATAGCTGGATCCGTGACAACCAGTTATAAAATAGATTTTGTGTAAATGTTAAAGGTCAAAGGTTCTGAATGGTTTTCAAAATGTTAAAAAGGATTTTCTAAAATTCAATGGCATTATTAAAACCAGTTTAACTATTGTTAATGTTTTCAAATGGGTCACAAGTAGTTGATACGCAACATGACAACTCGGTCACAAAACCCCCACTTTTCTAGATTAAATATAATACTTTTATTAAGATTGATAAACTAACGTTTTCCCTGTACTATGTTATAAACAAGAAGGTACACTGTCTGTGTGTAATAGTCTAGATATTGGTATAGCCTAGTTTTATAAATTTAAAACTTAGTTGATTTTCATGAGGAAAAAGATTAAATAAAAGTAAAGCGAAAATTACACATCAGGTTGTCATGACCACCCTTGGCCACCACATAGTTCCTCTAATAATCGTGACCACAAATCAACAATCAAGGCCACAGGAACACAATATATATGCTTTCAACCTAGCAATAAATCACAAGTACATAGAAGATCATAAATCACATATTCGACCACCTAGCAACAATCAATATCATCTTAGCATCAAACCCATCTTTTATAATCTCACATTGTTCTGGGTTTGATTTACAAAACATTAATCTCTTATATCATTATCATATGGCCAAACTCACTTTCGTACAAAATCTATCATTTTCATATTTGACCAGACTGACTTCAAAAAAGCATAACTTGAGTTTTACTCAATCTTTGTACGTGATTCCAGTGTCCAATTAAAAAAGACACATATATCTACGTTTTATATTTAGTGACCAACTTGTGAATTATCCTTCAAAAGTGACTTCTACTCATTTTAAAAACAGGTACAGTTTCTGTTCTTACTAACAAAAACATATTTGACCATACTGACTTCAAATAATCATAACTTGAGTTATACATCATAATTTTACCTCACACCAGTGGCCAACTAAAGATGACACATATAGCTACATTTTATCTTTAGTGACCAACACATGATTTTTCCCTTACAAATGTGTTTTACTTGTTTCAAAAAACAGATACAGAACCAATTCTTACTGAAATATCAAATTGACAATACTGACTTCAAATATTCATAACTAGAGTTCTACTCCACATTTTTACTCCATTCCAATGTCCAATTAAAGAGGACACATATAGATACATTTTATCTTTAGTGATCAACACATGATTTCACCTTTACAAATATGTTTTACTCGTTTCAAAAACAGATATAGAATCGGTTCTTATTGAAAATCAGATTGACCATACTGATTTCAAAAATTCATAAATCGAGTTCTACACAACATGTTTTCCTCATTCCAGTGGACACTTAAAGAAGACACATAAAATCAAATTTTCTTTTTAGAGATCAACTAGTGATTAATCTGATACAGGGGAGTTTTACACGTTACAAAAACACATACAGAATCTGTCAGATTCTGTTTTCAATACTACCCATCAAAATTTTCATGCAATCTAACTAGAAACCCTCAATTTTCATTTATCAAAAACATCATCTTTTTTAAAATCCCTAAATTCATTCATTTCATGAACCCTAATTTTTGTATTATAACTAAAACTAGGTTAAAGAAATTCTTAGCTTGAAGAAAAGAGTTAAGATTGAGAATTAATGTCACAAATTTTCCTATGGGGGAATCTTATTCCGTAGGAATGTAAACCTTCCATCATTTGATGAAATCTCCATTCCTTGGAAATGGATGAAGAAATTTCATTCCTTTCGTCAATTGAATTTTCAAAAAATCAAAAACATTCCGTCAAATTTCATTCCGTCGAATTCCAATTCTTTTGAAAGATTCCAAAAACATTCTGTGAGCCAAACGCTCCCTGAATGTTAAGATGATGATTATTGTTATTATCAATAATAGAAGTAATTGATGTAATAGATATTGGAAGATTGAAGAAGACAATGGAAGAAATAAAAGATTGGAAAGTGAAAATTGAATAAGAAGTGTGTTAGTCACCATGGTATGTGGTTGGCACATTATTCTTGTGTCACACCCTAACCAAAACAAAAGGGGTATTATACCCGCTATCTATTAAGGTTTCAACTAAATTAATCTCGTATCTAAATCCAAAATACTATGAGATAATTTTAATGCTAAAATTACAATAAAGGTTTATATTTATTCGTCTTAAAATTTTGGGATGTTACCTAAACTATATTCGGTGTAGTGGTGGTAGCTATCGGCTAACTCATGAAAAAGAGAGCGGCGCCGTCGATTTTCGACGGTGGAGGGCAGCAGTAGTAGGGAAGGATTGGTGGGAGAAAGGCCACATAGTTTATTAAAAACCCATCAGCCTACTGTTCTATTCTATTAACTTTATTATTTGGTTTGTAAATAAATATATAAGTTTGAAGTTTTTTTTATGTATAAATAATTTTTTAATACATGTAGTTTCATTTATGTAAATCGTCATCACGGCATATCACACATTGTAAATTTTCACCGCCGCATTGCGCGGGCACTATGCTTGTTATTATTTATATGTTTTGGGATCATGTACTTAATACTTAATAAAAAAAAGTATTATATAAATTTGATGGTGTGTTTCTTTCACTAATACATTGAGTATTATTCTATAAATCAATAGGCCATGTCCTTTTTCACTTAAGCAACAAAAATGTCCCTGTCATAATGTGGTCCATAATATTATTATGTGGTCCATTTTATAAAGAGAAAATAGCCTAGATACCCCAAAACCATCTTCAATATATGAAAATACCCAACTTTTTTTAAATTCACCAAAAATACCCATAAAATCGCAAGACCGCAAGGAGAAGCTGCGGATCGCAGGGAATCCTTGCGATGCACAAGCAAGTCTTGCGATCCGCAAGCAAGGCTTGCGATTTTGACTTTTTTTGACTTATGAATAACATTTTTTGTGAGATTTTCTTGTACTTGTTAAGATAGCAATCAGATTTTTATGTACTTTTTTTTACTTATGAATTTACCAACAACCTTTCACCATAAACAACACCATAATTTTTTGTTTCTTTCAGTTTGCAAGGTAAAAGATATGTTTTTCTTAGCTAATAAGTATTTAGTATTTAATGCCGTTGCAAAAAGTGGCAAACCACGAGGACCAATTTTGTATTTACAATGTTGATAAACAACTACTAAAAAGATACAAGGGTTTTTGAAACAACAGTACCAACTACCAAAAACTCAGCCAAGTAATGACATGTACAAAGTTAAAACTTTCTTTTATCTCTAGTCAACTAAAAAACCTGTTTGCTCAAAAAGATTTATCATCGAGTTTCTGTAAGTTTCAAGCACAGAGCAACAAAATATTGACCAGTTTACACTTCTGACTCGAGTCCAGTAATAACGTGGTCCATTTTCTTGATAAAACCTGTTGAAATTACTATTTAATGAATTTTAATCTTAGCTTTGTTACTAGATTTATGTCTTTCAAGATTACCATGATCAAAGAAACACAAACAGGTAGCAAATTTCACTTGTTAAATAACAATTTTCCATAATGAAAACATAAAAACCGTCTCAGTTCTTAGTGACACACCAGTACCTAAGAAGACTCGGAGTTCAGCCTCAAACTTCCATCCTAACTCTACGTTTCAAACAAAACAAAATTAAATACTAAATACTTATTAGCTAAGAAAAACATACCTTTTACTTTGCAAATTGAAAAAAACAGTAAACTATGGTGTTGTTTATGGTGTAAGGTTGTTGGTAAATTCATAAGTAAAAAAAATACATAAAAATCCGATTGCTATCTTAACAAGTACAAGAAAATCTCAAAAAAAAATCTTATCCATAAGTCAAAAAAAGTCAAAATCGCAAGCCTTGCTTGCGGATCGCAAGGATTCCTTGCGATCCGCAAGCAAGGCTTGCGATCCACAACTCCTCCTTGCGGTCTTGCGATTTTATGGGTATTTTTGGTGAATTCGAAAAAAATTGGATATTTTCATATATTGAAGATGGTTTTTGGGTATCTAGGCTATTTTCTCTTTTATAAATGTTCATACTATCAATGTATACAATTTTATGTGGTCCAATGCTTATATAATATTATAATGTTTGATATAAGAAATAGCTATTTTTTGAAATATTATTGTTATCTTTTTTTTGCATAAATGAGGTGTTTGTCAAGCAAATTTGTGAAACTCGTAAGTCAACAAAGCATTTCTAGATCTAGTATGCTTGTGTTTGGGAAAACCGGAACTTGACTACGCCTACAATTCATTTTCTAAAACATGGACTACTCGTCGTATGGGGAGTCCTACAAATTTGCTTCACAAAAACGTTACTTCTTTGAAAAGGAAAGACCCACAACAAGCATAGTTACTACAACCCGCTCTTGGTTAGTTCTTATCAGTTTTGTCCATGTAGACTGTTTGAAATATTCAACACACACAAACAAAATAGTTTCTATGCCACAAATAATGTGCATTGAGTATCTTGCATTAAGACTGCAACGGAGTCACAATTTTACAGCTCAAAACAAGATTTTTTTAGGAATGTTTAGTGCTTATAATCAAATTCTATTATTAGATTTAGAAATCCTAACTGATTATCTTAGATACTATTACAGTTTATAATAGGACTTTTGTTTAAAGCATTTTGCTTATAATCAAATTCGATTATCAAAGATTTTTTTCCCTCTATCAAAGATAAATTCATATAAGAAAATTAGGCCCAAGTGCTTTTGTGCCAAAGAAAATTGGACCAGCCCTAGATATATATATAGACTACCTATCAAAGGAAATTGGGGCCCTCATTGATGGTTCCCATAAAACTAGTCAGCTTTTTTTTTTTTTTTAACATTATCCAAAAAAACAAGGGAGTAAAATATCAAAAGCCAACCAACAAAGGGCACTAAAGTCATTAAACACCAAGTCCTAAATCACACCATCTTCCCTATATATCACACACACTCACCTCTCATTCACCACACCCCACAAAACCTAACCGGCCGTCATCAAAAATATATTAACTGCTTAATAGAAAACAAAAAACTAACAGGATTAAAGCCCTCATTGATAGACATGTGACGCAATATTAAAACGACATGTGTCCTTTTAGTCATATTTATTAAAAAAAAATCTATTAAACTATTAATATATATAAATAAATTATTTATACTACATCTTTAATTTCTTAATTCTAATACAACTATTCCTGTTTTACTAAATGTTAGACGCCTTACGGGCTTTATTTATTAATATATATATATCATGTATGTATAGATTTAACTATAAGTTGTACATTGTATTTGAGTTCGACAGTTGAATTTAAGGTATTGTAGTAACTTCAATAATACTAATTTATTTATATTTTTGTGTGGTTGATTGCCTATTGAATAATATAAAATATATATGTTTAAAATATATATGTTTGTATTATATGTATGGTGTGTTTTGTATGAACATATATTAGCAATTTTATTTTTTTCTTTTCTTAAAGTTTAATCTAATATCTTCGTATTTGTTTCTATATGTTACAATTCTTCGTGTTTGTATGAACATAATGGCTAATACCGAATACACCATAGCTATTACCGATATGTTGGTAGATGATATTACTCTCGAAACGATTGATTATTCTATTTGTTCGTGTATAATTTAAACATGCATTCTTTTTCCAATCCATTGTTACCCTGAATAATTGAGATTATATTTACTGATCAAAATTTACATTACATATCGTTTATAACTATAATGTTAATGCTTAAAAATTTGTTATTACTTATACTATGTTGTGTTATTGTTATAGAATAAACGAATCCAAACAATTGTTAGGAAAGGAATTAGTCTCGGAAATTTAAGATAAGCTTTGCGAGGATACCACTTCCCTTATTGATGATTTTATGTTAGAAAAATTTCTAGATAACTTTCTTTCCCGTACAACATTAAAAAAAATTAATATTAACAAATTTGTTGGTCAACATATGGTTTTGATTTTGTCTTTTAAAGACATCTCAAAGAATAATCTACATGATAATCGAATTATAAGTATTTTAAAGTATCTTAAGATTCACATAAATAAGATCAATTAATATAAATATTTATTAGTCAACCGGCATCGCACACTGGTATCAGTACTAACAATTTATAATAGGACTTTTGTTTAAAACATTTTGCTTATAATCAAATTAGATTATCAAATAAAAAATAATTTTTACCTCTATCAAAGATAAATTGATATATTTCTTTCAAACCGAGCCTTATCATATCCTTAAGCCAAGCTCAAGCTGAAATTTAACATCTAAGCCAAACTTGAACTCAGCCCCTATAGAGCTCATTTCAATTATACTGCATTACCGCATATCAATTATCAAACAATAATGTAACACTCTTCGGTGAAAGTTTATAAAAATTAACTCTTTATCACTAAGCTTTTCTTCTTCTTAATAATAATTAATTGCTAACAGAAATTGATTTTATTTCACTGAGCTACAGAAATTGATTTTACTTCACTGAGCTACAGAAATTTACAATGTGGGTTACCCAATTAGGCTGGAAATACGAGACACCAATGAAAATCACCCTAAATTGCAGATGGAAGATACACCGCTTCAAGATTGAATCCTACACTGTATTTACAGTCTCGTCTCCAGGAGACAAGTATACTTGGCCTCAAAAATAAAAGGTGACGCCAATAAACTTACATATTACTACAAGTATATACTTTCTACTTTCTAGCTCTCATTCTATACAACAAAAGCTGAACCATAAAAGTGTCGTCAACACAATGCTTGTATACAATTGAAATTTAAGAAAAAAGAAAAGGTAAACCAGGAAAAGAGGCATTAAATGCCAAATTTATCTACACGTATATAAAGGTTGTTCTGTTTGATCAAAGATCCAATGCCACGTCAGCTTATTTGACTTGGGGTTCTATCAGGTACTTATGAGCACCAGAAACCACAAGAGTTCCATCAAGGGTTCACTCTGTTGCCAAAGTGGATGGTTGCTACATCACGGGTTCAGTGGGAAAAAAACACTCTTAGAGGTTCTGCCAGAACCACAATCGTTTGGAAGGTAATTAAGATGATAAGGCCCAGGGGGTTTCAGTTTAGAGCATAGTGAATGCGTTCAAGAAGTCGCACAACCTTATTAACGTTAATATATAAGAGTGGTGGCTTTGAGCTACTCGAAATGATGTTCTTATGAGGGGCTCGGGGTTGAGCAAGTATATCTTCCTGTTGGGTGTTAGTAAGCTCCAAAAACTGAGCTAGCATATCGCCGTCGAGAATCTTTGTCACACCTGCCTGCAAAGTTGATGACATAAACGAAAAATGACATTCCCTCATATATGGTACAAACATCAATGAAGTCAAGGCCAAAACAGTGCAATGCCTGTGTAAATACAGTGGCATGCTAGAAGGTACCACTGCAAGAAATCATAATCTAACTACTAAAACTATAGATATTGCAACAATTAAGATTAGATGTGGCAAAACAGATGGTTCAGGTCGGGTAAAAGTCTAAAACAGGTTCAGTGGGTCACTATTTGGTATGGGTTGTAACACGATGGGAAGGAGAAAATGTCAAAACAGATTCAGGTTCAGACAGGTACCTTTTTAATATGGGTAAAAACATGTGGTCGAAGTAGGATGACAGGAACACGTTTAGTCCTAAATTTTTAGCATTTCCTTTAATAGCATCAGTGCCTGGTATATGATTACAAAAGCTATTTTCCAGCAATCATCAAAATTTATGAACAAAATTATTTTAGCAGTTTCAATGTATTTAAAATAGATATTTGCCGACAATCAACCCATTTCTGTTTTAGCCAATGCTTCTAGTTAGACTCATTAGAGATAAAGCACAACCTAGCTCAATCCAAATCATAAGTTAGCAGATCGACAATGTCCCCTTCAATAATGATGATGACAAACTTGTCTTACCGAACTTTGACGACTGCGGAATTCGTTATGATCATTCCCAAGAATAGGAGCCGTCAACGGATGAACTGCCATCCTACATTGTACCTCTTCCAAAAGCTCATACTCATCCCTGAGAGATAACAGTCATCTACTAATGTAAGATATTAAACACCACAGAATGCAGATATGAATTTCTAAAGTAATTAAAATGCGACTAATGTAATATGCACATGGCTACACACCTAATGAGCAAAAATATGGCCAATAAACAAGTTCTTTTCAGGCGTTATCCAGAAAAATCAGATTCGGATCATAGAGAGGACATCTTTTGATCCAGGTCAAACTATTCAGAGACACACTTAAGATCATAACAAGCAAAGGTTAAGAACTCAACCGGTCAGTTAGGTTGGGTAACAGACAACTTTTAGTATGGGCCAAAATGCCAAATAAGGTTGGACCGACCCACAAACATTTCCATTATTTCATAATAAAAGAAATAATTGAGTTATATATGATTACAAGAATAATGTAGCCTTTAGCCCTTTATTATCAAATTAATCTTGAAGATCTTTTGCATTTGTATACATAGTGTAAACCATTTGATTCACCTCTCATTTTAATATGTTTCCATTTTAGTTTATCTTTAGCTTAACCCCTTGAACTTATTAAAAGAGAAAACATATCCCAAACCGACCCATTTGAATATATGTGGGTTAAAACTACCCTCTGATTAATCGTACAAGTCTTATTTTCAAACTAGTGCATTAAAATGTTTATGATATAGAGCTGCATATTCCATTTCAGGAGCTAAATTAATTTATTATTAAGTGACCATGTACAAGTTGAAGCACCAGAACCATAACCCATCATATGTCATAGACTAGGAATCAGAGGAAACATACAGCATACATAAGGTGACGAGGTTTTTACTACATCCTTGATATCTTACTTATTCGGTTTTGGTTGTCTTGGTTATCAAAGTAGGAGTTTAACTCCCAGAATCTCCCAACATTCAAATTACTAACTACATACAGAAGTGTACTTTGCTCAAATCTCCATCAGAAAAGAACATAATGAATTCATACCTTGATATAGGAAGAAAGATTATTATGCTTCCTAACAATGTGCTTGCCACAATACTACTGTGTGATAAATCCAAAATTGAACTAGCAATGTCGCATTCCCTCATTTCATCATCAGCCAGAACTTTGTAAGAAAATGAACCCTAGAAAATTAGCATAAAAGGAGACTACAAGTCATTAGATACAACATAAAGAGGAAAGATAATTCAACCATAAACAAACCAATGGAGTATCTACTCAGCTCAATGAAGTAGATGACAACAGAAACACAGTTTTTTTATACAGAGCCTTGACCAAGGGCATAGACAACTAATATATGATAGTTTGCAAAAATTGGATGGTTCTAGAGAAATTGTAAAAATGTGAGTTCAAATGATTAAGCATGTGACAACTTCTGTCAAAAACATTGTATCTTTTTGTTTTTGTATTATCACATGATTTGAGGTTAATCGCATCATGAATCCAACAAAAATAACAAACAAATGTGAGATTGTCATTTTCAAGTGCACTAATCTTAAACTATCTAAGAGGACAATAAACTTGCCTTTCTGATACTTATTGCAACCTCACCCATATAGAAGGATGAACAAATCTTCAGATTACATTCTGGACTTGCATTGTCTGTATCACATATAAAGAAACCATATAAAAATATCAAAAATAATATACTGATAAGAAAAATGGAGGTGATCAACATACAACTGCATCCACCTAGGAAGAATAGGAGCTACTCGGTAGTAAAACCCAATTAAATTTACACACTGACAAAAGAGGTGGATGGTTTTATATATACGTCAAAACTAGAAACTTTCGCGCAGGTTGAAATGAGTCAGGTGGGGTTCATCAATACATTATGTGTCCAACATATCTTCAATAATAAAACGTTCAAAAACATTTTATGCATTAATTACACAATCGGCAACTTTCAACCCATTTGACCCTTTTCCTTTTAAGCCAACTTTTTGTACATGTTATAGTAAAAGGAAAAAAAAAACAATCCGGATAGACCTATTTAAGTGTTATTGGGTTGAAATCGCCACCTCCAATATCTTAATATAATTAAGGAAAAAGCTTCTTAGAAAAAAAAACACTTTAAATTAACCAACAAGATTCTTATATGTTAAATCAATTTAGTCCTTTCTTATTCAATCAACTTAATCAACCAATTTAATATATATCAAAACATATTCTTTAACCAATTTACCAAAAAAATATTCTTTAACTATTGATAACCCTTATTTCCCAAACAAATAACAATGTCAAATATTCATTTAATATATATCAAAACATAACATTCCCTTAACGAAAAAATTTCCCACTATTTAACTAAAAAATTCTCAAATTTATTTTTCAAAACACAGATAATAACCACTTTATTTCCATTAAATATTGAAACAATTTTCAGCATATTCATGCAATACAAGTATATAGAAATTGTGAAACTAACATAACATATCGAACACTAACAAATGTAACGAGCAACGATATAATGTCTTATGTGTCCTGATATTAAGGATTTGTATGTAATGTTTTATACATAAAAAAAACAAAATTTAAATAATACTTATTAGTCCTTCAAATATTTTTAAATCATTACCATACACCGCCTGTGTATCCACACTGGTCCAGAGACTAGTTACAAGATTATGATATAATGTATATGAAAAGCTCACCGCTTGAGTGATGCGAACTGGACAAAATTGCAATGCTCCCCTTACGATCCGACACTACAGCTGTATCAATATTCATAAGAAGGCAATCCGCAACCAACCTCTGGACAGGGTCACTGTATAGTTGGTCCACCTTCTTAAGATCCTGTAACAAATGATCCATTTTTTAAAATCTCATACCTGTGCATAGTCTATGTTCTATTTAAAACTGGCATTATAATACAAAGCAAATAATTAAAACCAACACTGACTTACAAACCTCATAATATGCGTAGAAAAGAATACCATCACGACAATCACCAACAGCAATAGTAGTAAAGTGAGTGGTCAAAGTCATGATCATATATCGTGTCCTTCCAACAGCCAATCTTTTGACCCTATCATTCTGGAAACTGCAGACGTAAAACTGGAAGAATAGAAGAAAAACATAAGTAAATAAGAGGTGGGAATTTATATCCGTATACTTATTAATTAAAAATAGGTCGATTCCGGTTATGTTTCATTTATTATATAGATGGGTAAAATCAGCTTAAACAGAAACGGGTTGAAAGTCGCCCAAAGTGGTACGTCAATGCATAAAACTTAAAACTTCAATACTCCAATTTATTCATAAAATTATGACAATCTGTTTCAGGGCAACACAGCCAATGGCTCATAATCGAACTACCCTTTACAACCTTGACCCATTTTATACCCATCATCTAAAGCTATTGCCAGCTCTAAAATGCAACTGTTGTCAAGGGCTTCAATTTCATAGCCGAAAGTTTAGAGCAGTACCAGCAGAGAAAAAATAGAAGAAAAAAGCTTACAGAACTTCCAGCAGAGGCCAAGAAATAGCAGTCAAGATATGGACAGACAGCAAGTACTATCCCACGCATATTGGTTGAATACTCTAATCTTAAGTTCCATGCTTCAGTTTCGTCAAGCTTAATCCCATCATAACTATTATCATCCGGGCTGCTGCAAAGACTACTGCTTGAGAGTTGCTCTGCTCCATAGCCACTAATTTCACGAAAAGGTGAAGTTCGTTGAGATGACGAGCCGGCTTTTGAATAGAACGTCATTGAACCACTATCCGAGTTTTGTTTGTGCTCGAGACGAAGGACTAATAATCTGCCTCTTGTGCTGTTAACAGATTAATGAAGCCAAAAAAAATACGAAGAAATAAAAAACTGGGATACATTGTTATTTACAAGTACAAGAACCTCTTAATATCATGATTCACACAGAGGTAATATAGAACGACCAAGTACACTATGAATGGGGAACTATATCAGCCCATGATATTAGAAACTTGGTCTGGAGTGACAAGAATCATCTTTCATACGCTTAGATATCAATGTAAGACTTGCCTTTTTGACTAGCTAAATGGTCAATGGAATAGTTTAGGAGAAAATGAAGAAGAAATAATAGGTCGTCCAACATAAATTTTTTGGGCTTCCGAGACATTTATGAAAGTAAAAAACAAAAATCAAACAAACACTCTTTCACCAAATTTCTTATTAAAAAATGTAGGGGATTGTTTGCAATAAAAAAGCCAAGTATGAGTGAATGATGATGGTCTCAAAAAGAAGAAAATCGAAAAAGAGAGGCTTCATATCCATCAAAATCTTTAAAAGATTAACTAATATTGGAAACATGAAAGCAACAGCAAAACTAGGACAGAATCATAACAGTAATTTGATTGTATATCAGAAGTCAGGAATAAAAAAGCTATACCAACCTTTCAGCTTCACCACTGGGCATAATAGCAGGACCAGCAGAAAGACTAGTACCTACCACCAATACTTGTTCACTTCCCGCCCTTAATAACTCCATACACTTCCCTGTTTCCCCAGGATCAAACTTAAACGACGATAAGATAGAACCACTCAGGGGGTCTACACAACAAATATCTGATGAACACGTGTCATCACTCAGATCCGTCCTCAAAACCAGCAACAATCTGCTTTCAGTATGAAATAGAACCTTTCGTGGCGTGCCTCCAAGGTGGAACTTCTGGACATTCAGCCTCTTGCTGTGCACCATCTCCACCTATAACGCCATGTAAGATTACCATGATATGAGGTTGAGAAAAGAGGGAATTTGTATGAATGATATAATTCAAGACAACAATAATATTACAACACAAAAACAAATTATGGTATACCATTTCTTTTATAGGTAGTATGTTAAACATAAGCATGTGAGCAATTTGGTGCGTCGCCTCATAACATGAAACACAAGTTTTTAGAGGGTGTCTGGAATTGCATGATGTAAATAATTATTTATTACAGCAAGTCTCAATGCACAGTTTTGGATGCCATGATAAACATATTATGTTTCTGATTATTGCCAAATAAGCAATTGTGTGTAATCCATTCTTCTCAGTCACAATAAAACTGAATATCAAATGGTAAAACAGATTACTTACTTGCAATTTCCCATAACCGACTTAAAAGATTAACCCCGTTTCACCAAGCATCTCTAATCTTTTCATAAAAATATCCTTTTCGGACATACTCTATTAAATTTATAATTAATCAAAATGTTCCAAGCACTCAAACATCCGATTACATGATTGATTATAATTTCAAAAAACAAAAACACATCCTAACACTACTTACTACAGCCTGTTTATTTATTCTTCCAAATTATCTTATTCTCTTGTTATCTATTACTTGCCACCCCTTAATTTAAATGAATTAGTGTTTCAATTCTATGTCCTTACCAGATGGAGACTATTTTCAGAGACAAACAAAATTCCATTGGGACATTCGCTCGAACAAACAGGAGTTGCATGTGTGGATGCTTGGAAAGAAATAGAAGTGTATGAGAGACTGTGCCTTGCAGTATGTAATAGCCAAGGCCGATCACTTAAAGCAATTATATCAGCATCCGGGAGATCATTGAGTGGAACTAAAAAGGCCGGTGTGATACCAATTCGACGAATTGAAATAACCTGAAGACTAACTGGGTGGTTGCCTTTTGTCATCTCAGAAACAACAGACGTATACATAGATGAGGTGCTATCCGGTGAGGTCAATGTTAATGACTTAACAGATCTTACATATGGTAATGATTTTAAAGATTCTAACGATGAACTTGGCCACTCGAATCTGAGTAGCATACCGTTCCTCAACCCTGAAATGATATAAAGTCGGTCAACTTTTACAAGCCTTACATCTTGAGGTACCGCACCACTAACTTCTGTTCCAATACCATTTGTAAATGAAATGGCTCCAATTGCAAGAGATCTTATGCCTTCATCAGGTGAAAAAGATAGCACCTCCACCGAAGGCCTATGGGTCCCAACAACAAATGTGTTTCCAATTTCAACCCCATTGGTAAGATCAATCTTATTAGACTTCAATGCGTCTCCTACAACAGGTTTTTGGGGAATGGAAATGCACGACAACTCATACTCCAATCCAACCTTATGTATCTGATAAACTTTACATTGATAATCTGCCACGCGTTTCACACCAAGAACAAATAAATAGCACGGATTTGAGGTCGCCACAACTATAAACTTAGGTCCTACAGCCCCGAGACTAAAAGTCATATTATCGGGAGACCAAGATGTGCAATTTGGAGACGTGAAGGGGATACCATCTGGGTGAGCTGCAACCGTGGGTAAAGCAACACACACGGCAGTCTGGTGGATCTGAGCCAGCACCCCATCATCAATAACACCGCACGCCAAAGTGCACACATCAGGTCGGTATCCAACTGAATCAGTTACATCGGTGAAGCTTACACCAACTGAAAGCACCCGTGTTTCTTCTACAAACGATAGCACGAGAAAAGAATGGTAACAATCCACTAATTTCATTTTAACAGCCCAGGTACCCGTGACCCCTTGATAAACAGGGGCCGTTTTTAATAACTTCTCTAAACTGATACCATTTCGAATAACCCGTAGTGACCCTTCAGGAGCCATCCCACAACAAGCAAACATTTGATCATGTTTTTCATCATGGAAATCCACGAGTGACATATCCAAGATTGGTGAAATATTTTGGACCGGGCTCTTGTATTGTAGCTTTCCATCTTCAATTTTTAATACCACCCCATCACCCATATCAGAGAGTGCAGTCAAAAATCCATTTTCAGCCCATAAAAGCTCTTTCAATGGTAAACCTTTATAGAGACAATCAGACAGGTTGACCTTTAGACCAGTGGAATCGTAAAAAATTTCAATCATAAAAAGCTCCCCGGTATCCACACAAAAGATCATTCTCGGGTTTTCAACCTTCCCCGGTTCCCAACACCATGAGCACACACGGGTGGATGTTGATTTTGATGAATAACCATTATCATCATCTATACTCATAGGATCGTCATCCTTAATTATGTCTTTAAGCTCCAAAAGAGCAGATGCAGCCACATTGCAGATATTACCTTCTTCGTAAACATCATTCGCTCGGTATGATTCATCAATGAAGTTATGGTAATCTACCACCGAGGGCAAAACATTAAGGCTTGTTCTATATACACATAAAGGGTTGTGGGCATCCCTAAGATCCATTAGAAGAGCGTCACTAACCCTAAAGAGAAATGCGAATCCATAAGAATTGGGAACTTCAGCTATATCATGTGCTAGTGGTCCAAGCTCAGCATATTGGGAAAGTACATGGATAAAATTGTCCCTAGTGTTCCACTCTAGTAACAAAAGCTCGTTAAGGAGTGATCCCTTTCTGCAAAACATATACCGATTGTAATTTGTTGTTAGGGAAAAGATAATTGTCAAAGTAACGAATAAGAAATTGAGGGGTGTTTGGATGTACAATCTGAAAGTAACTATGTGGCATTAAACTATCAAAATCAAGAAGTTAGCTGTAATCAAACATGAAACATGTTGTGGAAGATTGGTTTGTATGTGTTTTTGTTATTTGAATTAGCATTAATTTGATGATCATCTATTCAAGAGTTTGATTAACTCTGGTTATCCAAAAAGTCAACAGATAACATGACTAAAAAAACATAAATGTTATATTTAGATCATCAATATTGTTCCAGTTAATAACTAAAAGATGATCATGATTCATAACCACGATTTAGTTATCCAAACTTTTAAAGCTGACAAGACAATCGGTTGGAAAACGCAAATCCAAACACACTGAACATTAGTTATATTACTAAATCTGGTTAACAAGTCCCAATGAAGATGCAATGCATTGGCATACCTATTTAGAAGAATGGCTAACACAGGGTTTTGCTCCTTACATGGCTGACTCATATCCTTCGAGATAAAGCACATGCTCCATATAGTACCATGGATACTAGTAAGTCCAGTATTTGTACTTGTATTATTTTCAATATCAGAAGGGCAAAATATTTTCTGCAGCAAGAGAATAGACAAGCATCTTAAATCTCGATCAACAAGGTAAGAGTCAGTCTTCTTTTCTAACTACTGTGATATTAAGAACCAGAATAATACCGGAAACACACTAACCTTGTCAATAATATCAGCACCTACGGAACTAGAAACTGAAAATAGAGCCAGATGGTCCTCATAAGCACTACTAGCGATGAAACAGCCACTGAATAAAAATCAAACCCGTTATATTCAGCCCTTGCAAACCAAATCAACTAAAATACCAACTTACTTTGAATCAACAGCCAGCATTCTACCAATATAATGCCTGAGGTTTCCAGGTGAGCTAGATAGTTGAACATAAGTCAAAGGGAAGAATCTAAGCAAACAAATGAGAGCACATGTGTCACATGAAAATAGTAGATAGCAGCAAAATGACATGTAAAATGCATCTCTTCATGATCATCACAAGAAACAAAACCTGTGCATTTCATTCGAAAATGCAAGAACCGAGAGCTTTCCAGAATCTGAAGTAACAAGCAAAAGATCATTTCCTTGTACCTACAACAATGTAAAAGCAGGGAACATTGAGCAAAACTGTTGTGCTTCACCAGATTATCAAATGCAAGGTTTTGTTCGAGCTTATTGTCACAGGGTAGCAGTAGCAAGATGGAAAGGTTTAATAAATCAAAGTTGAGTCAACCAAGTAACATGAATACCCAGAGTGAACAATCGGCATAACTAACATGAATATATGAAGTAAATAGCCAGTCATATTTGGCACAGGAATTATTAACAATTTAATAGAGCATATATTAATTGTTTTTGTTTTCCTTCGGATAATTTACATGTTTTTGGTTTATAATGTTCTCACTTTTCAATTTCGAGTCAACATTAAGTTTGGCGTAGAATACATCTAACACCATATAGTTAACAATCTAGCAGAGTATAAGTTTACCAATCTGTAACTGTAAGGGACATTGATGATGCTTATTTATGTTTATTGTGTTGGTTATTTTTGAGGTGAAAACTTGAATACATAAAGTAATTATAATGTGCCTAAACCGGTTACGGAAAAACCAAAAAAAGAAATATTAAATGTGAAAAAAATGGAAAAAAAATAATATAGCAATCCACTCCATTGTAAGTGAAAACCTGACAACCTAACGATTGAACTGTGATGAAACAGCACCGTTTCTATTACTAAGAAACCAAACTTTACGGTAAGTCTCAGCTTTAACCAAAAAACGACCCAAACCAAGCTCACGTTACAAAAATATCTAATAAAATCAGTAAAAATCTTATTTTAAACAATAAAAACATGGTTACAAAATTTGATCATCTATTTTTAGTATAAACATCAAGCATTTAAAGAACACTTTGAACGATTTTGACCCGTTCACCAGTTACTAAAGTAGAGGAAAAACATTATAATTTTACTCTCCTTATGGATTGATGTAGATCTACGTACAAAGGCTAAATAAGCTGATATTGGTATTTTGTAGCCTCACAACTTTATGTTTGGAACCAACCAGATAAAATCTATCCCTAGCCTTGTTTACATTTACAACAACAAAATAATCAAAACAGTTATCAGCCTTAGTTAGTATTTAAAATCCCTGTAGATCGTGGCAGATTGACAATCCATTTATTCTAAATATTACACAGTTTCCTTTTAAGCCATGTTTGTTATACAGTAAAACCTCTATAAATTAATAATGTTGGGACGAAGCTTTTTTATTAATTTAACGAGATATTATTATATCGGTAAATTAATAAATTATTATTGTAAAGAGGTTCATATATGACCTTCAAAGTTTCCATGTGCAATTTACATTCATACATTAAATGAACTTGTTAAGTTCATCATTTTAAATTAAAGATAGTTCAATGTACATAATTTTAAATTGATCACTATAAAATGTCGAATGATAGCTTTTAAAATCACATCAACTATTACTTCTAAACTAAAAAGTGTTAAAAAAACAACCATGACCAATCAACAATGTAAACTGTTATGCGAGTATAAGAGAGATCACCAAAAATGCACTCAGCAAGATATGGCACAGTGGGACTAATATCTCTTAGTCAAGGAACAATATCAAACACTCTTTGGGTATCATCAGGGTTCTTATCAAAACTTTCCATGTCCAATTTTCATTCTTTACTAGACAATATTAGAATTTTGGAATATTTATAGAATTATTAATTTATAGTTTCAATGGGACTAATATATCTACACTTGGGTTTTAGTAAAAATTATTATGTTATTATTTTATCGATTGGGGTCCAAATTTGTACTGGTCCCAAGTTGGGACCAGACAAATTATTAGTTTTATCAAGGTTATTTTATCGAGTATTAATTTATAGAGGTTCTACTGTATACCAGATTTACTCACTAAAATTGTGGCATAATTCAAATCAACAATGTAAATTACTCGAAATTGCCACCTCATAAAAACCCAATAAGCTTTACAAACTTATACATTAGAGTTCTCCGTAATACTCCATTGTATACTCTATCATGCAACTCCTGTAAAAATCTTTTAGAATTAGATAGAGGTGCATATATTTCTACATTCGAAATATGACCTAAAACATCACGCAATTAGAATGTCTACAAGAAACTTAGGGGCTGTTTGGTTCAAAGATTTCAATGGACTTCATGGAAACGAATTTGGATTTTCCTCTTTGTCATGTTAGATTAACATAAGATATCACAAATTCCTTTCCATCATATTCCATTGAAATCTTTAAACCAAATGGTACCTTATTGTCATGAATTCCAAGATACGAGTGAGGTTGGCCACGTACGTGCCTCAAAAAGGCACAACACTAGATCTAATAAGCATTGACGAAAAATGACAACTTAGATTATCTAGTATACGTCACACTTCGTCCGGAACTATCTTGATATCAAATGGAATCTCAAAGTTTCTATAGCAGGAGGTACAAGTTAAAAGCATGACATAACTAAAATATTTTTAGTCCTTGAGAAACAGCACATCCCCCAATGGGCCAAATCTTAAAAATTAACCGTGGTTGTCGTCATCATTCCACGCAACCACTTCCTCAAACATTTCAGTAATGACTTAACAGAACTCCAAACAGCCGTTCATTAAAGCATAAAAAGTAACACTTATGCTCTCGGCAGCGTTGCCATACAAAATTAGAATTAAATCAAATAGAGTGCAACTTCACAAGTACCTGAGGGGTTGCAGCATGCGCCCTCTTATTCCATGGAAGGATAGCAATATCTTTAATAGTTCCAAATACCGATTGCTCACATATAGACTGCAGTACTCCATAATCATCGATCATTACCAACTCTATCGATGTTTCCTGCATCCAAACAACATAACATATCACTATACTGCAATACCACATATATGCATATACATAAGGTTAACCCTACTTTAAGTGAGAACTTTTGAATTACGCCGTTCACATTCAAGAAGGTTTATATCATACAAAAGAGCTATAATCTAGGGAAAAAAAATAATGAAATTAGCTTTTATTCACATGTAACGAAATTAATTCACATGCTTTACAACTATTTCTTTTATTATTCTCATTTGATCTCCTTCACTTCTTACACGTGAACAAACTTTATAACATGCGATATAACACGTATTTAGATTAAAAGTTGTCAAATTATTCGTTCTCGAATGAACCTTTCACTACATATAGAAATTTGGATTAGAGGCAAAATGATAAAGTAGACATAAGTGTCATATATATTATATACATATATATATATAACTTTATATCACTTTCCTAACACTAATTACATATATATATATATATACAAAAAACATTAAAAAAATTGATTTGGAGAAACAGAATAGAAAAAAGACCTTGCCGAAAACGATGTCGTAAGAGGAAGGCGATCGGAAGTGAGCGTAAAGGACATGAAGAACAGCGCTTCCTTTAAGAACACATTTAGCTAGATAATGAGCACCACCGCCACTGCCCAGTGATCTGTTCCGATTCGCCGACGATGATTCTTCTTCTGAAACCGCCATAACCACCGCACCTCGGTGGAGGAAGAAGATAAATAACTAAATTAGTTAGGGTTAGTAATTTAAATTATTTATTATTAAATTAAAATCACTATATAGTGAATTTATTTATTTGTTGAGGTAATAATTTTTTATTTATTATTGGAATAAACATGTAATAAGGTGTGCATATGTGTGTGTGTGTATGTACGTATGTATTATAATAATTGTATTGTATATGTATGTAATTTTGATAGATTGGAGGGGGAGGGGGAGCGAGACAGGATGGATTGATGCAACTAGTGACATGTATATACGTATGAAAACTGACTAATTTATTCAAATTTTTATTTTTAAATTGTAGTTTTTTACGAGTATTTTTTTTTTAATAATAAAAGGTTTCGTTAATATTTTAGATTCTAAATATTCTATTTTTTTTTATTGTCTAACTTTAGAAAATTGATTTAAAGTATAAAAATTATGTATTCCGATTTTTTTTAATATTGAACTTGTTTAATAAACATATCATTTTGGTTAATGTATGATAATCATTAATCGCAAACCTACTTCAACTAAGGCAATCATCACAAATATCTTCCATCATCAAACTCTACATTTTTTTCTACTTTAATATGTATTCTCTTATTATACTATTTTCTCTATTTTGTTTGTACCATTTATTTGTTTGCCAATTTGATGTAGGTTTTTTTGACATATTTGGTAAAGTAGTGTTTAAAGATGTGAATGTGTTGTATGATGATAAATGATTTAATGATTACTGACATAATTAAATTTACGGTCATTCTTACCCACCACATAACAACGCATAACCTAGTGAGTAAAATGTAAAAGTATAAAATTAATTTTGTTCAAATCTTAGCCAGAAATAAACCGAGACACTCCGGCACCCAAAGAGGAATTTGAAGTTCAGTTACACCTTAAAAACATTTGCACATATTTTCCCAAAATGGGAAAGATAAATATAGGTTTCCAAAAGAACACATATATCGAGTTTGTTTTCCATTACCAACGGTTGAACCTCCATTTGTTTTTACAATATAGATAAACATTGTTTTACTTTCTTCGTAGGCTACAACTATACGTAAAGATGAAGATATGTAGACGTGGAATAAAAAGCCATGTTGCAAGAATAACGGAAGTGGTAACAGTTGTTGACCTTACTGAGAAAAGGTTTTGCAAGATGACAATTGATTCTCCAAAAGGGAGTCAAACATCTGAAGAATAAGATTTTTATAAAATCTTATATATGATTTGATAACTTTAAAATTTTTAAAATTGCAAAGAGATAAAGATGAGTTGTATAACCCTTAACCAAAACCTGCAAGAGAAGTCAAAAGGGGACCAAATTTAATCAAGAGTCTTTGACATTAAAGTTAACTCATTTCAAGTTTCTTGTAACAAGAAAAGTGTATGTTAATATCTTAGCTGAAAATGAAAAAGCATGAAAGTAGTAAAGGAATAAGACACCATCTACCAGTATTTTCATTTGAGTTGGACAACATTAGGCGCTTAGAAACCGAACAAAGTGAGCCTAAGTTTTGGGCTTGCCTCGGTCGACATCCTGGTGATGACCAAAATGAAAGGAGAACCATGTATATACCATCAAACTTGCAAATGAGATTGCTGTGAATTCATTACATAAACTTGTATATACCAAAATGAAAGAGGAACTATGTATAAACTTGCAAATGAGATTGTTGTGAATTCATTATATACCATCAAAGTAAAGAAGTTGCCAAAGTAGAAGATATACCGTGTACGAGGTGAACGTGTCGATTAGCATGAGCAAACTCGGCCACAAGAGGTGTCCAGGGAGAATTGAGTACAACCATTGACGCAAACCATTACATAAACACTCTTTCATTAACATGAAACAACTTTATTTCTTTTATTTTTAAGTTTAAATTTACAAACAATTATTTAATAAGGGTAGCAATAACTTCATCGTATCATTTTTATGCATATTTATTTATTAACCATCAACGATTAATGATTTGTAAAAAAGGATAGACAAGGTGTTGGACGCTTGCGCAAAAAAAAATTTATATCTTCTTTAGTAAATTAACCTATAGACCAACTCACACATATATGTATATGGATCATGGCATACGAATGTAACCACCTATAACAAAATGGTTATGTAATGTAATGACCTATTTGGGTGGCTATGTGATGTATGCACTTATGTTTTTCGAGCTATATGATGTATGTTACCGGGTATTGCAAGTTGTAACAGGTAATTGGTAATAGTTTAAGGGATAATAGCATACAAATGTAACCACCTATGAAAAAAGGGTTATGTATTGTATCTGGCAAATTTACACTCTGATCATCTTCTCCGATGAGTTTTCCGGCAACACCATTCTTGTATCTTGTTGTTACCGATGAGTTAGAAATTATACAGTCACCACCACCATAATACCATTTTCCCGGTGACACAATTTTCGATGACACCATTTTTTTCAGTCACAAGCACAAAAATAAAATTCTCGTATAAATAATTGTAAAATTCCATTTAGTTTTCGATTTCACTATTTATTTTGGGGAAGTCCAGATGAAATTTGTGTTTGCAACACCATTTTCACCATAACACCATATTTTCCGGCGAAGTGTTTGATGGTTAATTTTTGGCTAGGGTTTGTGCGGAAGTCATTTTTGAGTCGATTGGTACCGGTAGGGATGAGCAAAAGCCCCGTTGACCCGCGCCTGACCCGGAACCGGCCCGACTGACCCGCCCGAAGCCCTAACGGGCCAGATCACGGGTCACATTTTTAGTGCATTCGCGGGTCACAGGTTAGACGGGTCGGGTGAAGGCAAAAACCAAAAAATTGTGAAGGAAACCCGTGACTGACCCGAACCTTCACGGGCCAGGTCACGGGTCACGTCTTCATGCTCTCAAGGGTCACGGGTCAGGCCGGGTTTTGCCGGGTCAATCCGGGTTCGACCCGTGCACATCCCTAGTACCGGTTTCAAGTTCTAATTCGAAGTACAAGTCAACGCGGGTCAATGACATACGAATGTAACCACATATTACAAAATGGTTATATAATGTAGTGTGGTGACCGGTAACCTAAACAACAGGTAACACGATACATCACATAACCCGAAAAATGAAGGAGCTTATATCACATAGCCACCCGAGTAGGTCACTACATTACATAACTATTTTGTCATAGATGGTTACATTCGTATGCCATAATCCCATATGTATAAGCTGATCAGGATAACAACTAGGGCTGTCAATGGGTTCGGGTTCGGATTGACAGGTTCGGGTTGGTGGGTTGAAAAACTCCGACCCTAACCCAACCCACTAAAAGTTTCAGGTCAGAAATTTCAACCCTGACCCACAACCCGCCAACCCATAACCCAACCCATGTGACCCGAGAAGCAAATATATATAAATATAAAATGGAATAAATCAACCAATATAAAGCTTTATCATTGATGGTGTAAGCCGAAAACGAATGGTACAAAAAAGAAAAAAATACGAGGGTATTGTTAATACTTGGCACAAAGTTAACAAACTTACCGCCTCATCCTACATCACTTATCATCTCACAGAATTTTGAATCCTCCTTTTATTTCATATTTGAAGTTACTTTAGGTTAGAAATATAAAAAATAAGAATAGGACGTGTGAAATAGTGTAATGTGGAGTATAAACTATTATATATAATTCAATTATTTTAAAGATATTGGGTTGGCGGGTCGACCTGACAACCCAACAACCCAACCCGGACCCAACCCAGAAAAAATCAGGTTGGCGGGTTGGTGGGTCGAAAATACTCAACCCTAACCTGATTTTTTTCGGGTTGGGTTTCGGGTTGGGTCGAAATTGACAGCCCTAACTTCCCAGCATGTTACTTATCAACCACCTTTCTCTTGACAACGTCGCGAATAGCATGAAGGAACTAAAACTGTATAAAGCAAAATGGACAGATACAAAAACCAGGCCCCAGATCCTTAATGCTCAAGAAGTCAAGGCCCCAGTGTTGTCCAAATCAATGGTCATATAGCCACTTTACCTGAAACTTTGATTTCAAACAATTTGAGAAATCAAGACAGATATCATTGCTAAACAACAAAACGTTGAACCAGCAATATCACTGTCAGCATTAATTCTAATCTACTACGACATACACAAGATTTCATGATGCTTGTTGGTTGAAGAAATCAGCGCCACTTTCAACGTCATCAGTTTTGGTACTTCCACTTCGTGCCATCAATATCCTGTACACTCTCTTGGAACAGATCTCTCCTAATCTTCTGTTATCTCCAACCAACCCTTCTGTTACTAAATTTGCAAGTAAAAATTCTTTCTCATGTTCCTGCATACGCAGATTTCAACAAAGCAAATTGCAAATCCACTTTAGCAACACAGAATGATACACTTACAAGATGTTTGCAAAAGGTATCATTTATTTCTGATGAGGAAAAAAAATACTAATGAATAACAAACTTAATGCTACTAGCCTACTACTACTTGTTGCGAAAAAAAACGAAAAACTCAGCACCCTCAACACGAAAACAAAAAAACTAGTAAATTATATAATTAAACCACCCTAGATTCCCAATTACTAATAATTTACCATTGATTAAGTCTCCTATTAATCAAATATTAGCTTCATCTTAAAGCGCAAAAATAAAACATAATACTAACCGACTTGGCTGGATCCATATAGACCTTCAAGAGTGACTTCATGGTCGGATACTTCTTCCATATTGCTATAGCAAATCGAGGTTGTACCTTTGGGATGGCTACTAAAGCTTTTAACCTGGAAGGAAAAGACTTCCAAATTCATAAAGGTCGCAATTTGACTAAAACCTTTTTAAGTTGTTTTATTAACAAAATTATGATGTGTTTGGATTATGAGATTAGAAATGGGGTCTGCCAACGGGAATGACATAAAGCACTTGTTTTAAGACTTCGGATTCAAATATGGGAATGGAAACCTACCAAATCAAGTGTTTTCCATACATACTAGGTGTGGATGTTTGATTGGCTTAAAACTTTATATCTATTCTCATTCCTCTCTTTATTCAAACCCATTCTCATTTCTATACCAAGCAACATACCAAACGCCCTCTTAGAGTATTTTTGTGATGATAAGAGAGTTTTGTAAACATAATAGCACATTAGATATTTATATATTTCAAACCGAGGGAAAATATAATAATAAATTTAAGTGGGTTGACACAATCAGGCCCGATTTGAGACGTGCTACAAACATGCTTGTTTCAAATTGAACCTGAATCCCTCTTTACTGTTACCTAACCCACCCATTTTGCCACCCGCCACACACATGGAGGTGGCTCCGTTGACTTTGCCCTACTCTAAAGGTCCCGAATTTGAATCATGCACTTGTTTATTGCCCAGTGAGAAGGTATCTATATAGAGGGGCAATAAAATCAAAACAGTGATGGTCGTTTGTCCAACAAAAAAGATATAGAGAGGAGATTTCATTCTCTTTGGTAGACATTATCTCTAATATTATAACTTTTGGGAGGAAGAAATTAATCTTAGCACATATTACCGATCCCAGTATAATTTTTTCAACTTGAAATACAACAAAGTTCTTACCAAGTGCTCTTTTTTATGAGAGCTCGGTCAGTGGCATCTTTTGGAATAAGGCAACCATTAGCATTGACAGATAGCCGAGTGAGCTTCTTTCTGCAATTTTGATGAGTAATCCGGAGTTGTATGAGATTAATGGAAATAACTTGCTAGTACTTACAGAAAAAAATCAAAAACAATCCATTTACAGATCCAACATTGTAGGACATTAGCATTTGTACAAGTCTACAAGAGTACAAAATGTGTTTTTTAACTTATTATTGCAGCTTTAAGAATCAGATAGGTGTGTAATTTTAAGTTTATTTCAATAATCAATATTCTTACATTAAAGTAATCAGATTTAATATAATTACTTTTACCCAATACTGAAATTTGATTAATGCAACTACAGAACTACTAGTAGCAAACTAACAATAGCTAATTTTAAAACACAGCCAAAAACCCCTAAGATGCTGATTGGCAGGAATATTTAAGAGTACCTAAACTGGCAAGAGGCGAGGCTGCACGTCAAGCCTACTACATGTTCTGCTAATTCAGCTTCATCCGTGCACAATCTTGAATGTACACCAACAAAATGTGTACTTAATTTTGACAACAGCTGCAAAAAAAAGGATAATTGAACAGATTTTGTTCAATATCTTGCAGCTGATAATTAAAGCTTAATCAGCAAAGGATTAAATCATAACCTGTTCCACAGGTGGACGACTCCAGCCACTACGATTCCCGGGATTTTTGTAATGTTCTTGTTCCCTATGCAAAGCAAACAAAACCCTCAGATGGAGGAAACAGAAACATAATCGATCCATGTAAGTTCATACTGGTATAGTCTACCTATTGGTGACAAATTGGGAGGGTTATATCCTGTCTCAAACGAGTCACATTGGTGATTTCATAAAAAACTAACTAATAAGAAAAAAGCACTGATAGATCATTCCGACCCGTCTCACAATAAAATAAGACCTGTTTTGACATATTACCCAGCCCAACCATGTTGCCACCTCAACACTTGACCCTTTAGCATTTACATATAACCCGAATTTGGTATATATGTGTGCTTATATTGCCCCCTTTATAAGGACCTACTGGAAAAGAATGGATGAAGTGGACCTTTTGTTGATGTAGGCCAGAAGCCTATTTGTAAGAAAACAAATTGTATGAGATGGATAAATGGATTGAACACGAGAGACGTGATGCATAAGAGATTCATTTGCAACAAGGCGACAAAACTCCTCTGCCTCAAAAACAAGCAACACATATGGGATCTCGGTCCCACGAGTCAAGGCCTGCATCATATAACAATGCATGTTCGGTGTCAAATTTCTAATGGCTGGACTCATCCCTCCAAGGAAAATAATAAAATTGCCAACTAGAAGTAACCTTACAGTAAAGTCATTAATCAATTGCAACGCACCTATACCTATAAAACTTGAATCAGCTAAACTATATATGAAATAGTGGAAAGAAAAATATATAATGAGTCAGCTGACTCAGCTCAACTGTTTTTACTAGCTAAACCCGTGGACTCAAATTGTTAATGCCATCCCCTAAATAGTAGACACATAACCAACTATTTAAAAATTAAATGTGTAATTTACCTGTGCAATATTATCTGGAACAGACATGGTCCAAATAATTGACCTTTCAACTGGATTTGAAGTAATCTGAAATGTAACACCTTTTTCAGCCAACCTTGTAAGCAGTTGTCCTGAACTAAGGGACAAGCACATGCTCACATATTAGAATTTCCAGACACTAACAAAAATATATAGCCATAAACAGAGTCACAACACAGAAATTCAGTCTCACCTCCAACAGATCCTTGTTCTACTACTTTAGTATCGATTTTAGCCACAATGGATTGTTGAGCAAATTTTCCTTTCTCCCATCTTTCAATTTCTTTCTGCATCTTCTTCATCTCTGCAGCTTGTTCCTTCAGAGCTACTTTCTCTAACTTTTCTTGCTTCAATATGTGTATATATATATATATCAGTAAAATAATACATTCATACAAACCAATTAAATTTAAATTTATATATTCTTTTGTCAGCTAACAGTCTAAAACACATACCTCCTTTTGTTGTTTCTTCTCGATAAGTAAACGAGCTTTTTCTTCCTTTGTGCTTCTTACCCTTCCGGTCAAATCCCCAGCACTCCTTTTCTTATTTGTAATACCCTTTGTTTTATCTTTCATTTTTACATTGTTAGATGCCAGAGGTTGAATATCATCTTCTTCAAAATGATCAGAAATTTGAATATTATTATTTGCCAGAGGCAGAATATCATCTTCTTCAGAGTAATTGGAAGTCTGGATAACAGATCAGCCTTCCACATAATTAACAAATACACATATACAAACATAGCTATAAACTTATATGTAGACATTATGAAGCTTAGGTACAGAATAGGTATAACGTACAAAATGAAGCAGGGAAAGAGTTGAATGAGAAAGTACCTGCGGAAAATCATCTTGTACATCAGACGGGAAAGAAGAGCTTTCTGCACGTATGTGCCTCGCATCAGTTATGATTTATGAATAAATCAAGTTCCAAAGGTGTAACTATAAATCCTAACTAATCGAACAAGAAAAAAGGGATCTGTTTGAGCCAATGGGAAGTGCAATTCATATTTGGTTGTCATTAAGATGTCCTTTGTTCAAACCATTAACCAAATTTTTATATATTCCCGTCCTGCATGATGCAGAAAGCACATTTTTTTGTTCATTGTCCCTTAACTATGACAAACATCCACCACAATAATAAAAAATGTAAATCGTAGCTGACCTTGTAACATTGAGGATTCTGAACATGTTAAAGGCACTTCAAAATTATTTTCCACATCTAGAGTAGCTGATTTCAACTCCTCTTGTCTTTCACATAAGCTTTTCGCCTCATTTAGTCTTCCAGGGGAGCTCCCAATCCTATCAGGTTCTTCGTCAGATTCTAGACATATTAATCCTGTAGAACGATATCTTCAATATTAACAATTTATATAAATATATTATTGTAACCAGCAAACACTTCAGCTCTAAGTCAAATAAAACGTTTAAATATACACTTTACAACTAAAAAAATTCCAAAAAAGAGATTCATTGGTAACTACGTTCTATTAGCACATTATGAATGATAATTGATTATTCTTCTACATAGATGCAACATTACTTCAACCATCAGATATACAAGTGGCAACTTCAACTCTTGGTTGTCAAGTTATCCCAATAACAATAAACCAAAGGTCATTTAGTGATGAAATGAATTATTCTAGACTATTATTAATCTGTGGGCTTGAAGAATTCAAAAGTAGGCACATAGAAGATAAAGAAAAAAGCAGCTTCAAATTTCACAATAATTCTAAAGAGTAGATCCAGTTGGTGAAAAATAAACTAGCTAAGTGATGGAGAAAACGGGTGTTAATAAAAATTCTAAGAAACTATCATCTGGAGAAAGTGGAGATGTTGTAAACATAATACACCATGGTATATTTGTTTGTATATCGATACAAATTACTAGTGATATATGATTCTAACTTTATTTAGATATCCTGGTCATATAAAAATTTCCATCATGATATTTTAAGTGAGGTTCAATTTCACTCAGATGGTGGCCCTGTCATCTACTTCTTCTTTTAGCACTGTACGCCCCCTATACCTTATCTATTACAATTACTTACTGCTAATGTTAAATTATTAAATGGGCATCTCTATCATATCTTGGAGCCAATGAAGTATTTAAGTGAAGAAATCTATTGCTATACTTGACAATTGATACCATAATATTTCAAACACAGCTTTAAAAAATCTCATCTTTCACAAATCTATAAATATGCTATCTGTATCGTAATTGTCTTAACAAATTCGGTCAGCCCAAGTTCGCCACGTATATGAAAGATTGATCACTCACAAAGTATTGGCGCTTCTTTCTATGTTATATTGGCCCTTACACTTCTTTTTCAATTTATTAGATCAAAACTGCTTAGCTCTCAGTTTTCAAAGGAAGAGAGTAAGCTGGTTTACAATATACAAGACTTAAATCATAGACCCGTTGAATCTACTATCAAGACCATAAATCACAACTCAATGCTTACAGGTTGAGAGGTAGAATGGTGATTCTAAAACATGATACCAAGTTACAGACCATTTTGTTTTTATTTTAATATCAATTATTATATATCCATTATTATTATATACAACCGAGACCAACACTTTGATTTTTCGAAGAAGAGGATTTGTGAGCTCATGAAGTGTATTTGACATAATGAGTTTTGGTAGAAGAGTGATATGATCCGATAGAAGGTGAGCACTACATTGTCAACCACTAGATCATATATCATTGTTTATGTTCTTCATTAAAATATAAAATGACTTTCCAAGGTAAACGTCAAATAGAACAGTAGAATTTAGGTAGCAGACGAACCCTTGTTAACCAAAGGATGGTCCTTTTTGACCCAGAACCGATATAGCAGATACCCAACCCATCCGACATGCCCATATCGCTAGCTCTAATATAAATAAATAACCAACAAATGCATCGTTTGATGCTTTCAACTAGCAATTATGAGGACCATCAACACTAATTTAATGTTTTCAACAACCATGGCATTTGCATTTCAGCACAAAAAAGAAGTAAGCAGCACAAACAAGCAAGGCCGGGCCAATAATACTAAATGGTCTAGCTGTCGCTTCAGGCCTCAATATGTTACGGGCCTCAAGTTTTTCGTATCTTCAGTTTTGGACTTATGGTTACATTTTGGTTAAGGAATGCAAGTTCTAGGTCTGGGTGGGAAAGAAAGCATACAAAATCTCGACAGTCGCCTCATAATTGTTGTAAATAAACACGTTCTTTCGGTTTTAATCTATTTTTATTTTCACATTAAGGCAATCATAGTATCATACCAAAAAAAACAAGATAAATGGATAGTTAGAAAAGTGAATTAATAACAATTTTTATAAAAAATAAAATAAAAAAAGGGAAATTACCAGAGGGAGGATTAAGAGGGGCAGGAGAAAACATGAAATCTGGTTGAGAAACAAAAATAGTAGTTTTACATCTGAATGAAAACGGCGCCTCCTCCAATGGCGTCTCTGGGACAACACTAGTTGATAGAGGCGTTTCGGGTACAACAAAAGACGAAGGAGTTTTCGATTTGAAAGGAGTTTGTTCGTCATCGATTATGAGAACAGGGTTTGAATCAAAACTATTTCTTTTTTGTTTCTTTGATTGAAATTCTTCTTCGTCGTCGTCGTCTGACAGTATGTTCACCATTATAGGGTTTGACATTTTTTTATTTTTACTTTTTCGTCGTCTGAGAGAGTATGTACGTGTTTGAAAGTAGTGTATGCACAAAAAATACTTTTTCTCACTACATTCAAATTCAAAAAAGGGGATTCAAGAACGAAACCGCACCCAAAAAACAAACCCATCAAATTGAGTTAGGTTTTGATATTTTAAAAAATGAATAGCCGAACATAACCAAAGTTATATATATGTCTATTTTTTTACTAATTTTTATCTTTTCTTTAGTCTCTTATAAAAGAAATACCCTCTTTTTATTTTAAGGTAATTTTACCTTTAAATTACCAGAATTATCCTTGACTTTTTATGTTTTGTCCTTAATCTATAATACCTTATAAAGCAAACTAGATTCCTCCTTTAACTTAATTAAGAACCTGATAAGACAAAAATGCCCTTAAATAATCTTCCTTGCTAAGCACTCTCTCACGTGATATACCAACTATGCCCTTCAATCATTTTCGTCTCTAGTAAAGTAAAACCCTATCAACGCCACCACCAGATTGTCTTCCCCACCATCGCCGCATTGCGCGGGTCATGCTCGTTAATTATAATTTACACTCTAAACCTTTATTATAATAGTTAACACTTTAAGTCATTATTTTCTATAAATTTTCACTATCAATATTACATCAACCTACACCACTTGACACTGCAACCACCACCAATAGTACCATTACCGACACCACTAGACCGACATCCCCACCACCACCGCCACATTGCATGGGTACCATACTCGTATTTAAAAAAATGCAACCTCTAAAATACTAACATTTACTCCAAATCAACAAGGAGTGTAACATAAAAAGCATCAATTACAAATAAAATTGATATCAATTTCGTCCATAAATTAACATGTGGAATACTATTATAAATCTATAACACCAACATCAGTTAAAGAATAAGTTTTCGGTCAACTTTAAGTAAAAGAATAGTATTAGATAATTGTAGAACCAATCAATTCAATCCATCCACTGACGTTGTTTGTGGCATAAATAATTAGATGTGTCATGTACTGTAGCTAAACACGACATCTGCAACATTCAAATTGTTTTTATATTCATTGATTTTGAATTTGTATATCAAGTGAGTTTGTATGTTTTATTACATGTGTATATATATTTACAATTGGACTACATATTTTTTTAGATATTTGCTATAATTCTTTTTTTTATTGACATTTTTCATTCTCTACTATAAATTTATTTTAGTTTATTTCTACCAATAATGAATCCAAATTATGTTTTCAATCTTGAAGATCTATAAAATTATCCGAATTCTCAATATCATGAGCAATTTCATTTTTTCCAATTTTTGTAATTTTTATGTTCTAGTACTACATGTATCTGAGGTATTTATTTTCTATTTTGTTTAATATGTGTTAATGAATGTGAAATATTTTAAGAATCTACTTATTTTATTTTTTTCATGATAAATAAATAATTTGGTATATAATTTTTTTTTCTTAAAAAAATACTTGAAATTAAAAAAAGTTAATTATAAAACATTATAATGTATTAAATCAATACGAGTAATTTGGTTGGGTTGTTGTAGTAACTTAAAAGTTGGTTTTAGTTGAGTTGGGTCAATATAAAAGAGAGAAAATAATAAATTAACGAGATGTGGCGGCGGCGGTGGTAACGATGCGATTATTAATATAACAATAATTTAATGTAAATGGTAGTGTAGTTATTTTATGGTCAAGGAATGTATCTTTCGTAAATAATTTTAATAAAAAAACTACTCGTATAAAGATATTAGGTGAAAATATTTAAATTAAAGAATAAATAAAATAGATAATTTGGATAAATATGGTTGGAAAAAAGTTTAGGCATGTATTTGGTAGATTTACTGTGTAAGTTATGATTATGTTGAAAATTAAGGATATTTTAGGTATTTTACAGGTAGAAAGTTGAAAAGATGAGAAAGTACGTAGTTTGTTTTATAATATAAATATAGATAGATATACTTCATTGAAAATTTATTATAATAATTTGGGACTTGCAATAAGGTCTTCTAAAATTTGTACTTATGTTAGCACCCTATCCATAACATCTTACATTCATACTCATTTTTTTTTACTTTTGGTAGAAACTGAAAACAATGTCTCTACTTTTGATAGGGGTAAAGTTGTCTACATCTTAATCGTCCACAAACACCGTCAAAAATCGTATTGGGACCTAAAAAACGTAGAAGATGACATTAAAAGTTTTTTTTTAATATGAGAATAAAATATATATATATATATATATACTTTTCATATTTTCAATTCATGTCAAATATGAGAGTCTTTTCATTTAACACAATTTACTTTGAAATCAATTTTTTTTTCTTCCAATTTATTTTGAAATGTTTTATATATTTTTTTCTTCTTATAAAAAGAATTTGTGTCTATATTTATCTATATCTATCTATATTTATACTTTATTATAAAACAAATAACCCCCGCTTATTCTAGTTTTCAACACATTCATAACCCACACATTAAATTTACCATATATATACTTAAAATATTTTTTAAACCATATTTATCCAAACTATTTATTTCCTTTATTTCTTAATTTAAATATTTTCACCTAATATCTCTATAATACTTTCAATAAAATTAATTACAAAAGATACATTTCTTAACCATAAAATAACTAAATTACCATTTACATCAATTACTTAATAGCCACATCGTGACCACCACCGCCACCATCACCACTCGTTGTCGGTTTGCCGCCACCGCCGTCGCATTTGCGCGGGTATCCATCTTATACTTTATCATAAAACAAACTATCATTCCCCTATTTTCAACCTTTTATCTTTAAAATAACCCTAATTTTCAACACATTCGCAACTCACCCACTAAATTTACCCAAAATATACCTAAAATATGTTCCAACCATATTTATCTAAACTATCTCTCATCTTTATTTATTAATTCAAAATTTTCCACCTAATATCTCTATAATACCTTTAATAAAACTATTTAAGGAATTAGCCTAGTGGTAAGACAAACACTTGGTGACTGAAGGAGATTCCCTCAAGTTCTTCCAACTTGACTAGTCAAGTTGGGAGGATCTTGGCCATTGATTTCCTGCCCTTGATTTTCAATCAAGGGTCAAGATCCTCCCAACTTGACTAGTCAAGTTGGAGGAACTTGAGGGAATCCCCTTCCATTGACCTTAAGGTCTCAGGTTCGATCTCCGCTGGAGACAAAAATAATTCCTTTAAGATAACCGTTACCAATGAAGTCTAAACCCATATGTGAAGTTTAATTACGCGGGTTCAATCCTTTGATCCTTCGGGGTGCCCAGATCATGTGGGGATTAGGATAGAGGTATCTTACCGGCATCATATGGCTCATACGGGGTGTGTCAATGGTTATCCAATTGTGGTACCAGGGCTAGGGTTTCCCCATTACTTTAATAAAATTATTTACAAAAAATACATCTCTTAACCATCAAATAACTATAATATCATTTTTTTTACCGAACCACAATTACACTACCATTTACATCAATAACTACATTGTTACCCGGTCTCCACTGATTACCTCAGTAGATGGACACCCGGACAGTGAGGTCCCAAGTTCGATACTCTCGGGCATGAGATTTACAGGCTTTAGGTTTTCTAGGCCTTCGTGGAGCATTTACCGGGTGGGGCGGACAGAGGGAAGAAAATGGGTCTTAAGTCTACGGTAACCAGTCCAGATACACGTGACCCGACCCTTATTGTTCTAAAAAAAAAAATACATTGTTACCACCACCACCACCCATTATCACCTACCACCACCGCACTACTACACATCTCCTTTGTTAGAACAACTTCAAAGGCGGGAGAACAATAAAATTCCAAAATTTTCCAAAGGCGGGAGAAAAAAAAAGAAATCTCGAAAATCACTCCCAAATCACCGTGTCACTATCTTCTTCCATTTTACCCCCAAATCTCCATAGTTGGAAAAACCAAAAAACCCAAATTTCAAACCCAACCGTCATCATGAGAGGACCACCCGCCCGTCGCCCTCCTCCATCCGACCGCCAATCCAACCAATTCACCACTCCAACCCCAACTAATCCATATCTATTCTCCACCACCTCCCGCCGCGACTCCGACGCCAGTTTCTGCAGCAGCCGTCCTTCTATCTCCAACTCAAACCCTAACCACCGCGCCACCGCCATCAACACCTCCGACCGATCATTTCAACTTCACGCCGTCTCCACAATCAATTCATACCTTTCCAATTCCTCTTTCCACGTCCATCTCAAACTAAAACCCTTACCTTCCAATAAAGACATCATCGAAACCCTAAAGTTTATCGTCGCCCGTCTCGACCGCCTAATCGACAACAACAACAACAACAATTCTAATAATAATAGTTATTCAGAGGAGGAAATATTTTTGGTTTTGAAAATCTGGAACTGTCCTGTTAAGATAACGAAATCGGCGTTGAAAGCGCCTGGGACGCCGCATTCGTTTCCTAGTGTTTTAGGTGTTTTATATTGGCTAGTTCAGCTTGATACTTTTACTGATAATCATATTGTGAATGACAGTCAGTCTCGGTTGTTTACTAAAGATGCCGTGAATTCGTATACTTTAAATACTTATTTGCATTATATTAGGGGTGATGATGACGCTATGGAAGCTGAAGATGAACATTTCATGGCCAAGTTACAAAAGGTATATATATATATACACATGTTGTATCTATATATTTATAATTTCAGCATAGAGGGGTAAACAGTGACCCTAAATGCTTTTTATGTAAGTTTAGAAGTGTAGATAGATCGTCCAAAATAGGTGTTTTGTTTATTGTTTTGAAGTAATTTGTAAACATGCTAATATCATAGGAGAAGAATTCGGTGGAGGAGAATGTGAATATGCTGGAAGCGAATGTCAAGGATTTAGAGGGGAAGTTGGAAGCTATGAAGTCTGGGCCGACATTGAGGGAAACAAAGGAGGAGGAAAAGAGTCTCTTGGAAAAGGATGTAGTGAAGTTTAATGGCATAATCGAGCAGTTGCAGGTGCGTGATGCGAATATGGAGAAGCAGATAGAGGAACAAAAGAAGGAGATGGGGGTTAAAAAGGAGGAGACGAATAGGACCCTTGCGGAAAATGAGGAGTTGACGAAGAAGGTGGAAGAGCAGAGTATCAATATGAGGGATGCCGAGAGGATGAAGCGGGAGTTGCAATTGGTGGAGAGAGATGTTGGAGAGGCTGAGATTGAGAGGAATCAGTGGGAAGAGAAGTGTTGGGATGTTAACACTGCCATCGGGACAAAGTTGAAGGAGATTCAGGCCCTCCAGATTGAATGCAACCAGGCTATCAGGAGGTACTTTTTGTGATTTAGTATAGCTGTGTTTCATTAACTATTTGCAATCTCATGTATTTTGCATCACATGCAAAATGATAGAATGGTGAATCATTATGTTTGATGTTGTGTTAAAATCTTTGTCATTTAATTTTGATCTTCATTTGAAGATTATAGATGTGATTAGGTTGTTGCTGCTTATTTTTAGGTCCTGTAATTGCCAGTGTTTAAAATCAAGGTTAATTGTCTTTGGAGGAACATAACATGAACATGAATATGCCAGACAGTACAATTTTAGTGAACATCTGATTGATGTTTATGTTTTTTGAATTTGTAGGTTGAAACTTGAAAATGACATCCATTATGAGTTGAATGCCAAAGGTTCAACTGTTGCTGAGGTGCTTGGAATCGATTATAAATCAACATTGAAGCCTGCACTTGCTTCTAACAGTGACGAGATTAAGAAAACGTCACTTGAAAATTTTGAAACTCAGATTCATCTTCAACAAGCTTCTCGTGAGATTGAGGCAAAGATTGATGCAAAACGAAATCGTATGGCCATGCTTCAATCGCGAATTGATGAAGTAAGTCCTACAATCTTACTCTCCTGGTATCAAAATTATATTATGGTTTATAGGTACTCTTTACCCCCTGGGATTAATTATGTAACTAATTACATGATTTCCGAACTAAAACTGGTGTCTGCTATCATATCTGCTATGACTGAGGTCTAATAAGTTGACACACCGTTGTTGAATGATATAGAACTTATGATTTACTACTTCATGTTTCATTGTATAATATAATACATGATTAAAAGTTAAAAACTACCTAGTCGGTCTTTGTTGTTTCATTGTATAATATAATACATGATTAAAAGTTAAAAACTACCTAGTCGGTCTTTGACTCACATAACTTGTTCTTAACGTTAATAGTAAACACTAGTTTCGCCATGGATTATCGACCCATAAGTTTCACCAGATGTCTTGCATTCTATGAGTATCCTCTTATTAAAGTTTCACTAGACCACTTTATCATTATGTCAGCCGTCAAGTGGAGTGTGAAGTTTTAGATAGGTAACCATATAGATATTGAATACTTGTTAAAGATATGTAATATAACTCCATGGTTTTTCATTTAGTCCATTTTGGGTACGGTCCTACAAACAAGCGTGCTTTATTTTTGCTTCTAGTTATCGAATTGCCCTGTTTGCTGTCTTTTGAGATTCAACCAAAGTGACATCTTGGGATCTTAAACATTTTCTCAGTTTAAAAACACATGCTGTAACGTAACATCTCCAAAACCTAGCCATACAAGTTTATGTTGATTGTGGTGTCATTAACCAAGTGGGGTTTTAATAATTCTGTGGCATTTAGACCACAGATTTGCTCAATTAGCTGTCTAAGTCTATCTAAGCGCTGTGTAACTTAATAAAGAATATCACATTCATATTTGTGTACTAAGATCCAACCATCTTTGTTTCTAAAATAAACATTTTATGGACTGACAGAAAGAATATTGAAGAATAAAATGAAACTAATCATAGTAGCAGGTACACACATTGGAGCATAGCTCTTAAACTACCCCAAGCATCATGAGGCTTGTATAAGCTTCATGAGTGTCTAATATAAAATGCATCGTTATAGTGTATTCCTTGGAAAATGCTTTGTATAATCCCTTATCTTAGATATCAGCATTTACAATGATTCCAATTTATTAGTATAAAATATCGGTATGACTCATTGCAAAGTTTCAACTAAAACTGGTGTCTGCTATCATATCTGCTATGTCTGAGATCTAGTAAGTTGACACACCGTTGTTGAACGATATAGAACTTATGATTTACTACTTCATGTTTCATTGTATAATATAATACATGATTAAAAGTTAAAAACTACCTAGTCGGTCTTTGACTCACATAACTTGTTCTTAACATTAATAGTAAACACTAGTTTCTCCATCGGTTATTGACCCATAAGTTTCACCAGATGTCTTGCATTCTATGAGTATCCTCTTATTAAAGTTTCACTAGACCACTTTATCATTATGTCAGCCGTCAAGGAGAGTGTGAAGTTTTAGATAGGTAACCATAAAGATATTGAATACTTGTTAAAGATATGTAATATAACTCCATGGTTTTTCTTTTAGTCCATTTTGGGTACGGTCCTACAGACAAGCGTGCTTTATTTTTGCTTCTAGTTATCGAATTGCCCTGTTTGCCGTCTTTTGAGATTCAACCACAGTGACATCTTGGGATCTTAAACATTTTCTCAGTTTAAAAACACATGATGTAATGTAACATCTCCAAAACCCAGCCATACAAGTTTATGTTGATTGTGGTGTCATTAACCAAGTGAGGTTTCAATAATTATGTGGTATTTAGACCACAACTTTGCTCAATTAGCTGTCTAAGTCTATCGAAGCGCTCTGTAACATAATAAAGAAAATCACATTCATATTTGTGAGTACTAAGATCCAGCCATCTTTGTGTCTAGAATAAACATTTTATGGACTGACAGATTAAGTAGTTAAGGAAATAAATTTCGGTGTTTCGGTCACAGACTGGTATACGAAATATCGTTTTTTCCGGGGGATAAGTATCTTGTAATGTAACAAACTTTGAACGAATGTCTATAGTAGGAAATAACTAAAGTTGTGTGTATTATATGTAAACAACTCGAAAATAATGTTTATTGTATGTAAGAAAATGTATTCAACCAATTAAAATCAGACAAGTGGCACCTCTATATGGTTGCCACGTATGTTTTCTTACATACAATAAACATTTTATAAAGTTGTTTACATACAATTCACAAAACTTTAGTTATTTCCTACTATAGACATTCGTCCAAAGTTTGTTACATTCCAGGATACTTATCCCTTTTTTCATGTGGTATTTCGGTAATTATAATATTATATATATATTTATATATATACATAAATAAGAGTAAAAGATAAAACCTGGAAGTGCTGAAACAGAATTCACCGAAATTTCGGAAATTTCAGTGGTATTTCGGTCAAAACCACCGAAAATTTCGGAAACGATATTTAAACCGAAATTCAATACCGAAATTACGTCCCACCACCGAAAACTGGTATACCACCGAAATTGATAACATAGCCGACAAAGAATATTGAATGATAAAATGAAACTAATCATAGTGGCAGGTACACACATTGGAGAATAGCTCGTAAACTACCCCAAGCATCATGAGGCTTGTATAAGCTTCATGAGTGTCTAATATAAAATGCATCGTTATAGTATATTCCTTGGAAAATGCTTTGTACAATCCCTTATCTTAGATATCAGCATTTACAATGATTCCAATTTATTAGTATAAAATACCGGTACGAGTCATTGCAAAGTTTCAACTTTCAAGGGCCTGTGTAGGTTGTCTTGTTTGATGTCAAACAGCCTCAAAGGGTTACAAAATATTACCAATTTGTTTTAATCAGCTTAGATAAACTATTTCTTTTATTATAGTTAGACCTACGCAAAATCTGTACTCATCCTTTTATTGTTTTTTTGACGATGCTATTCTGATTGTTTGATTAGTTGGAAAATCAATTGAATCTGATGAAGAATGGAACACAAGATTACATCTCCAGGTGTGCGATGGAGGCTAGGCGTTCCATCGAGAATGCAGAAGCCGAGTCTCATGATGTTGATGCTGTTGAAAAAGAAGCTCGTGAAGTTGTGGAGGTAATGTTTTTCTCTCCTTTGGGAACCAAGTTACATGTTTATAAAGTTTGACACTGAAGCAAGATCACTTGTTTATATAAGAAATGGTGCATTCAAAATAAATGTTGGGAATTATTATTTATAAATTTTGACTCTTGATCTAATAGTTGGGCTCTTGGGAAATACCCATAGTTTTTGTAAATTAGGTGAATGTTGTGGACCTGTACTGAGGATACGAATTAGGGTGGGACTTTGATCTGTTTATCTTTGAATGGGTTCAATTGTAGTATGTTTTCTTTCTAATGTCTCAAAATGGTAAAGAAAAAGAGATAAAACAATGACTTGGGTTGGTATTGTACCAAAGCTGCTGAAGTTGAACGTGTACTTTATTCTGTAAATGTACTTTATCATTTTGTTCAAATAAGTTAAATTATCATCAAAATGTCATCGCTTATGACTTCATTTCATTTGGTGAGTTTTGTGCCCTACAAATAATACAAATGCTAAAAGTAGTCAGCCCATAATTAGCTTTAATTGTAACTTTGATCTGTCTTCAGTGTCTTGTATAGAACATCAATATTTCATCTGATTGTTTCCATCACATTGTATTTGTAACAAACTATATATTTGTAGACTTCCAAAGCGAGGTTGCAAGAAACAAAGGTGCAGTATGATGATGAAGTTCAGATGTGTGAACATGAGCTCTTTAAATTGATTGATACGGTCTCGAAATACAAAGAGTTTACAGTTTCAAAATTAACAGAGATGGAAAATGATGTTGCAGCGACTGCTGCTGCTATAGCACAAGCTCACAATGACTCAGTAAGATCCAGTATCAAGAATTACCCTAATAAATGAACAAAGATTTTCCCTGATAACTCGACAACTTAAGGTATAGATTACGAGTTCTATTCACTTGAGTTTTTGATGCAAGAGATCATGAAACAATTTCTAGATATAAGTTTGATTCTTCTTTATCCTAAGGTTCTTATTATCCCTCGAAATGTGGTTGAATATGTTCATGGGTTTTGGCTTTATAAAACTCCATGCTTTGTACTGTTCTCTTCAACAATACAATAATCTGGGAGAGTGTGTGGCTATCATGTGTGATTTAGTTAATCTGGGTGAGTGCTGCTTATCTTGAAATTGACCTACATGCTGAACCATTATTTGTTTTGAAAAGCCCCTTGTACGCTTAGTTGAATGAGAACCTTTAAGACCAATCTGATAAAGAGAGAATATTATGATAACATGGGAGAGGGCGTGGAGCTCTGACCAACTTACTTGAATCCCGGCCATAGTTCAACAAACTTACTTAGGAAACAGATTTGTAGGACGTAGATAAACAACTAGTGCAACGAGGTGTGCGTACTACACCCCTTAACAAGGAATCTGCTTCGTTATCATCCTCGTCGGCTGTGAGGTTTGTATTTGAGGGCATAGCCAGCATTCATAATGCATAACCCCAACAATGCAGGTACGGTCTCTCTCTAAACATAGCAGTTAATACATTCATCACTAGTGGATTATAACCACATGAATCAACTATATATATTGGACATTAGTAGTCTCTTATTAAGTTCTTGAAAAAATCTAGGCTATATTCATTCGAGCATCCTTGGTCCTTGTAAGAATGGGAAATTTTCTCTTATTAATTGTCTCTTATTAATAAACAAAAAAACAAATATATTGACTTAATTCAATACCAACACTAGCACTTTATTAATTTAGTCCCTTAATGGTTAAAAAAACAAAACAAACAGGAACGAAACTAGTCACCCATAGTGCAGAAGTTCATGGAATTGTGATTGCGTCTGCAAAACGTATTAAATCACAGGGATCATTTTTGCAATTAACTTAAACCAAAATGACTAAGAACCCCTCCCCCATAAACCACACTTCTAGTTATTATGCCGATTTCCTTTTTCATTTCATGGGCCTTTCCGTACCAGTTAGTGATATCGAATCTGAAAAGATTAATAAGGGAGATGATATTCTTACCACAAATTTTGATAAATGTACCACAACGTACAAAGTTTATAGTTAATTATACAAGCCAATAATGCATAATTTTGGTATATCTATCAAAAGAAGTGGTACCAATATCACTTCCCGATTAATAATACTCCTGACGACATCATTGAGCAGATATTTATAAGATTGGATGTGAAGGATATAATCAGATGCAAGGGTGTGTGTAAGTGGTGGCAATCCCTTATTTCTAGCCCTGGTTTTGTTAAATCTCAATTAGACCACAGTTACAAGATAGATGCTAAAACTAATGGAAGTAGTCATAGGAGGATCGTCATGGCTCGAATTACACCTGCTGATGTTAAAAGAAACTGTGTGCGTGAAGTCGATGACTACACTTTTGACTTTCATGACTGCCATCTTGCTGGTTCTTCAAATGGCCTAGTATGCATCACTCCAAACACTCAGTGGGTTTTAGTTGGCAATCCCTCAACTCGAGAGGTGAGAAAAATGACAGTTCCCCCATGTTCAACATTCCTCATAAGATCAGTATGTTGGGGTTTTGGTTATGACTCAGCCACCGATGATTACAAGGTTATACGAATCTTCAGACAAGATAAAGATGCATTGCCATGTTTTATAGTCTTGACCTTGAAATCTAATGCTTGGAAATTTGTTGCACACCTAAGGTATACATTTATCAGTAGGATTTAGGGGTGTTCACGGTTTGGTTTTTACCCGGTTAAACTGTAAACCGAACCGTTTAAAAAACCGAATAAAACCAAACCGTTTTTGAATTTGGTTTTAGGTTTGGTTTGTAACCGAAACCAAATTATATATTCGGATTTTGGTTTGGTTATGGGTAAAGGATAATTAATTTGGTTAAACCGAAAAAACTGAATAACCTATATTACTATTATGTATTATTAAAAATATTTAATTCGTATCTTTTTTTTTATGGACAATTATTAATGTATTTTTTACTTTATATGTCTATTTGTTTATCATATTAAATTTTTTATGATATTAGATAAATTCAATTTTAATTAATGATGACAAACAAGAGTTTAGTTGTTTCACTTATGTTATTTGTTTATCCATATGGTTTAAATTTACTACTTTGGTGAAAAATTGAAATTATGAACCTATTTTGGTTAATTACAACTTAGACAAAAAGAAATGGTAAATTTGTGTTTCTCATATTTGGTTTTTTTGGTTTTAAACCGAAACCGAACCGAATTCTAATTTGGTTTTCGGTTTGGTTTTTCTATTTCGAATTAGGTTTTGGTTTTGAAAAATAAAAATAAAAAAACCGAAAAACCCGAACCAAAAAGACCAAATAACCGAAAACCAAACCGATGAACACCCGGTATTTTATGCAATGGGGCGCTTCACTGGTTAGTGGAGGATCGTCAAAATAACAAGAATAAGAAATTAATTCTATCTTTTTGCTTATGCCAAGAGATATTTAAGGAAATCCCCCAACCTGATGATGCAAGCTATGAGTGTAAGCATGGTACCAAACTGGGGATCTGATACGATTAAGACTATTATATCATTAATATTATTATTATTAGGTATTAATATTAGGAAAATGTTATTATTATTATTATTACTTAGTTAGTTAGCTTGTTAACCAAGCTATAGGATTAGTATAAATAGAATATTAGGGTTGTAACTTTATTATGGGTGAAATATATTGGTAATCTAGTTATTAATTTGGAGAGTTGATCGATCTCTCGAATATCGATTATCTATCTCAGTTTTATATCGATACAACCATTTGATTTGTATCAATTGGTATCAAAGCTATCCTTCTTGCAATCTGTGGTGCGTTTTTTCTTTATTATATTTCTTAAACAAATCACTGTTCATCCAGAAAAAAAATCCTAACGGCAAGTATGGAGGATTTCAATAGGAGACTCGAGGAATACATGGAACGGAGTGCAAGGCAACACAATGAGATCATGAGGTTATTAGGGGAGCTAACGGTTTCGAGGGGCTTCAATGTGTCTGATTCGCCTTCATCAGCAGCAATAACACCAACCGCTACCACCACAACTCCACCAAAAACAGCCCCTACTTCTATTCTACCAAAAACAGTTCCGTCGGTATCTACTTTCAGATCTGTTTCAGCCAAACAAATAACACCAACTCCACCAAAAACTATTCCTACTCCACCAAAGACCATACCGTTGATGTCTACCTTCAAAACAACAGTCACTAAGGCAACTAAGTCCTTCGATCCAAAACGTGATACAAAAACAAGACATAATTTCCCTTTAATGTCTACCATCTGCTGGTCACATGTGACAAAAACAACTACAACCTTTGATCCAAAACAAGTTGCAACAGATGTGATTTTTGAGAATCAGAAACAAGAGTCATCTGGTTGCCAAGCTGTCGGAAGAGAAGTTCCTCGAATAAGGATATGGGATCCGAGAATCATTTGAAGCAATATTTGAAGCCACACCTTGAGGACAAGGTGTGTTTTGCGGCGGGGAGTAATGATACGATCAAGACTATTATATTATTAATATTATTATTATTAGGTATTAATATTAGAAAACTGTTATTATTATTATTATTATTATTATTATTATTATTATTATTATTATTATTATTATTATTATTATTATTATTTATTTAGTTAGCTTGTTAACCAAGCTATAGGATTAGTATAAATAGAATATTAGGGTTGTAACTTTATTATGGATGAAATATATTGGTAATTTAATTATTAATTTGGAGAGTTGATCGATCTCTTGAATATCGATTATCTATCTCAGTTTTATATCGATACAACCATTTGATTTGTATCAGGATCTTCGAAGGTTGTTTATGCTTATTTCGTCTTGAATATCATCCATGGGTAATGTGAAGCTACAATGTAGCACAATCTTGGGAAAAGCTGCCACTTAAGGAAAGGATGATGCAGCCTAATTCTGCTCACTACTTGAAATCCTATAATGATCTCCTTCCAGAAGGGCTATCAATGTTTTGCCTTTCTTCTCGTTCCTTTGATGATTGCAGGGCACCCCAAAAAAAAGCCTTATGTCATGATCATATAGATCTCTCTCCCTTTTATTTTCAATATCTCAATGCCCCTGTATTTGTTCAAAGCCTCGTATCTCCTCATGTTAAACATGGTAGCCTCAAGAGAAAGATGCTTGAAAATATCGCAAGCAGGAATCATAAGGTTCGTTCTAAATCCTTGGGGGATCATTAGTTGCCTATGCTAGTTGGATGGTTTGGGATTGTCTTGGTTGTGTCGGGGTGGTGTATTCTCTATTGGGGTAGATTGATGTTGGCATAATTATGGAGAAGTCTAGATCGTTTAATTAGTATGAATATTGATTTGACTTTGTTTCAATTTTGTAAAAGGGGTTACCAATTAAGCAGGGTAAAAGTAGTTCATTTAAAAGAAAAAAAAAAGAAGAATGAAAAAAATTGAAAAACAGAAAAAGAAAAAAAAAAGAGAAAAGAACTTGGACTGTCAGTTGGTATTTCCCTTATTTTCGTCAAATCAAATTAAGTTGGTAATTAGTGAGATCAACAATTGATTCATTGATAAATCTTTTGGTATATGAATTGGTACATAAGTTTAAATCAACGAAGGTGTTCTTTGATTGATTATTTTGATTCATTTGAAGATGGCGAGTTCGTTAAAGCTAATATGGGTAAGATTTGATGGATAGAAGTCGTTTGAAGGTGATACACCACAATGGTGTCGGTTTGTATCGGGCTATTGGGGGAGTAGAGTCGGGAGAACGTCATTTGGGGCTTTAGATAGATGGCAACTAGTGGTATGGGTTGTGTGGACTCGACTATAATGTAAAACTTTGTTAATTGTTGTGTTATTTCCTTTTAACACCAATTATACCCCTAAATTTTCATGCACATTGTTAATGACCCTTGTAAGCCTTCAGATTTGTACATTACAGCCGTTTATTACCTCTTTTGATAGACGTTATATGGTGCCTAGCACCATGGCGACGTTAGGGATGATTCTATTACAAGCCTATGGTTAAAATATGCATGACGACTTGGCTTCGAGTGATTGAAACAATATTTCAACCCAATAGTTTGTTAGTTGGAGAAAGTTAGTTGAGATGTTCTTCTTTCATTTGATTAAAGTGCTTAGTCGTATTTTCGAGGCTTGTAGATCATTCAAATATTGTCAAACATTTTGATTTTTCATTTAAGATTAAAAATGCTTAACTATTATTATGGTTTTGCTTCTTTTTGGATTATTGTCATGTTTTGCAACCGAGAACCAAGGGAATGAAAGTTTTGAAATCTGAGTTTGCTTGAGGACAAGCAAGGCTTAAGTATGGGGGGATTTGATATGTCCATTTATATGTATATTCCCATATCGTTTATAAGTCGGTTTAAGCTTAATAATGTGCAAATTATATGTATATTCGATGCTTTGATGGTATTGTTAGTGATTTCAAGCTTAGAACAGGTACATGGTTAGAAATGGCATTTTGGAAGGTTAAACGATGCATTAGGATGGTTCTTGGACTACGAGTGAAGACGAGTTGAAAAATACAAGTTTTGAGAGTTCTGAAGCTTTGTGCGGCGCACATAAGGTGTATGCGGCGCACAAGAATTATGAATTTTGATGAGGGAATTTGGAAAAAGTTTCTATGCGGCGCATATCAGGCAAGGAAAGTCTGAATTTTGGGAAAGTGAGAGTTTGTGCGGCGTACGGCTCGTGTGTGCGGCGCACAAAGTAGGTCGGCAGAAACCCTTTTTGATTTTCACTATAAATACAAAACCAAAACCCTCCCATTCGACATACATTCATCTCCAGTCGATTTTAGGGTTCTTTGAGGCAATATTCAACAGCTTTTACGTCCATCAAGGTCTAAGGGTTGCTCATGAGTTTCAAGGCATTCGGTTATTGATTTTCTTAGCTTTCTCTTGTTTTCTACACATTGGTACAATATGTTCTCTTATACTTTTACTCTTTGTGTTTTGATTATGACTATGAGTAGCTAAATAATTCGTCATCCACTGAGATGAAGTGACACATTAAACATGGTTACATAATCTTTTGAATTCAAGTTGATTGTTAAACGTTTTGTCGTGATCTTAATGTTTTGAGTTCTTGTTTATTTATCTATTGCTTGTTGATAGTGTATGAATAATCTAGAGGTATCTAGGTTTAGGAGTACATTGTTTTAGTTGATTGGGTACAATTAATAGGTGTCGATTTGTGGTAACAAGTTGATAAACAACAATAGATAATAGAATTCAAAGTGCTAACGGTTTGGTAAAATCGGTAGACAAGATTGTTTACAAATAACACAACAAATTAGTCAATTCAGTAGGTCTTGAATGTGAAGGTGGTAACCGGAACTTTAAACTTTTATTACATATATTTCCATAAATTATTATTATTATTCATTATTCACCCAATCCGATATCTCCCCGATTTTTCAAAATCTCCCGTTTCCCCACCTCGCCAATCCAATCCTGATCCCCGAGTTCTACAACCTATTGAAAACTAATTATAATAATTTGGGACTTGCAATGATGCACTAAGATTTTATTCTAAAAGGTGTTATAAAATTTGTACTTATATTAACACCTTATCCATAACACCCTACGTCCATACTCATTTTTTTTTCTACTTTTAGTAAAACTTCAAAGCAATGTCTGTACCTTTGATAGGGGTAAAGTCGTCTATATCTTAATCTTCCACAAACACCGTCGAAAATCGTATTGAGACCTAAAACCCGTGAAAGATGATATTAAAAGTTTTTTTTAAGATGAGAATAAAAAAAAAGTTATACTTTCCATATTTTCAAATCATGATCTGTTTTGTTTTCTTCTAATTTATTTTGAAATCTTATATATATTTTTTTCTTCCTACAAAAAGAATCTGTGTCTATATTTATCTATATCTATCTCTATTTATACTCTATTAGAAAATAAACTACCCTCCTGCCTCTGCTCTTTTCAAATTTTGACCTTTAAAATACCCAAAATGTTCTTAATTTTCAGCACATTCATAACTTACACACTAAATTTACCATATATATTCCTAAAATATTTTTCGAACCATATTTATCCTAACTATTTATCTTCTTTATTCATTAATTTAAATATTTTCACCTAATATCTCTATAGTACTTTTAATAAATTAATTACAAAAGATACATCCCTTAACTATAAAATAACCACATTACCATCTACATCAATTACTTTTAGCTTAATAGCCACATCATGACCACCACCGCCACCATCACCACTCATTGCCGTCACCGTCGTCACATTTCCGTGGGTATCCATCTCGTACTCTATTATAAAACAAACTATCATTCCCCTCTTTTCAACTTTTTATCTTTAAAATACCCAAAATACTCTTAATTTTCAATACATTCTCAATTCACACACTAAATCTACCCAAAATATACATAAAATATGTTCCAACCATGTTTATCCAAACTATCTCTCATCTTTATTTATTAATTTAAATATTTCCACCTAATATCTCTATAATACTTTTAATAAAATTATTTTTAAAAAATACATCCCTTAACTATAAAATAACTATACTATTATTTTTTTTTATCAAACAACAATTACACTACCATTTACATCAGCAACTGCATTGTGGTAATTGTTACCACGACCACCTACCACTGGTCCACCGCGGGTACCCATCTCCTTTAGTATAATTGCGACCTAAGGCGGAAGAACAATAAAATTCCAAAATTTTCCAAAGGCGGGAGAACAAAAAAAGAAATCCCGAAAATCACTCCCAAATCACCGTGTCCACTATCTTCTTCCATTTAACCCCCAAATCTCCAAAGGCGGGACGACCAAAAAACCCAAATTTCAAACCCAGCCATCATCATGAGAGGACCACCCGGCCGCCGCCCTCCTCCAACCGACCGCCAATCCAACCAATTCACCACTCCAACCCCAACTAATCCATACCTATTCTCCACCACCTCCCGCCGCGACTCCGACGCCAGTTTTTGCAGCAGCCGCCCTCTTCCAAAAAAAAATACCTCGATATAACCATCACATTTATTGCTCCTTTATATTTGCAGTTTCGAGGCTTTTTATTTGGAATCGATATACCATGTTGCATGTGTGACATAGACTTATATAAGTCATCATTATGGGATACAATCACCATTGGAGCATTGAAAATCAATGTATATGGTTTTATTTGATTTAGTGAGCGTGTAAGTCAATTTCCAAACTCAAGTCTTTGGATCATCATATGAACCTTATGTTCATGTTCTTTAGTAAGCTCACACAATAATCGTTCAAAATTGTTTCTTCTCTCCCCCTTAATGAATTCCTCTTTTTTGAAATACATTTGCATTGTTATAGGATATATACCATATCCAAGATAATGGGGAGGAAATTTTTATGTTGTTGGCATGATCCAAGCTCATATTGTATAATGATTTTGCCCAAACATATAATTCAGAGTTTTGCTCTCATAATCATTTAATTTGCAATAGACGCTTAATAAGCGCTTTAAGATTCACCACCATTTACGAATACTCGCAAACTTATTAGCTAAGCCACTTTTGACGCAAACATCATGTTGCGCTATTCATGATATATGACCATTTAGACGATGCATCGCTTTTGAATAACTAAATGGTATATTAGATGTATAGGCCACATACATCCTCTTGTATCATTTTTAGATATATAATGGAATTCGTCCCCACTTGGCTAGCAATTGGTGAAAAATTAATATTTTCTGAGAGCTTATGAACTCATTACTTTGAAGAATCTACGGATTCTCTTTTGCATCATAATGACTCGGGATGGTCTAACCGATCATGCCCAACAATAATAACAAAATCATGGTTCATAAACTTTTAGTTATGACCATATGTGATTCAAGTGCATTTTGCATTGTATAGCTTATATACAACGATGATACCAAAGTGTATCATTTCCTTTTGATCAAATTATATTAGCTATCGAACTAGCTCTTTAGGAACCAACAATATGTCAATATATGACAATCTTGAATACATATATAAATGTTAGTGAATCCTCATGTTCATATAATCATATAGAAGTCGATCATTGCTAGTGTCATCTCGTGTTCTTAAAAGAAACACCTTGATATTTGAATGTCCATGACCATGACACATATTGAGCATTCCAATCGCATGTAATTGCATTCACTTTAGTGAATGGATACCACACCGTTAAACAACTTCAAATTTTTTTTTTTATCATATTGCTACTTCATGAGCATCCATGTGAAGTTGTACTCGCTTATAATTGACAAATTTTCAACTTCATGTGCAACTAATTGTAGCGAGTCTTTAGAAGAATCACATGTTTATGATTATCATAGAATTCTTATGACCATTGTCACGAACTTTGATGTGCTCTCATATTGAGCTCTTATAATGGATCTTCGTGATTATATCACACCAATTTGGTGATCCTTTTCTTCAAGAAAATGGAAGTATTTCAAAACTTGAAATTTTGATATGCCAATTCATCATAGTATTTCAATTTTTCGACATAATCACATGGATATTCATAATCAAACCAAACTTTGATCCAACAAAATCAAAAGTTGTATATTGTTGCACAATAATTTATTGTAATGATTACCAACGAAGAATCATTCAGAACTTTTGAACTACATGACGTAGTTTATTGAAATGATAAATAATGTCAAAAATCGATAACCTATAGTTATCTATGCTTTGATTGTGTTCAAAGAATCACACAAGAACCTTTTGTTCTTTATTATATATGAACTACAAGTAGTAGTAATCATTGGCATATCCATATCATTCTCTATGGAGAATTTTGAAACAACTTTATGTCAAATAAACATAACTCTAGTTATGATATACCTGTGAAGTATTTGACATAATTGCATGGTATTCGATAACCATGTTGCGTATTTGTTTGAGCATGAAAAGTTAAGCTCAATCACAAAAGGGGTTTAACCACGAAAATCATCAAAATCTCCTCAAAAAGAGTGCAAACCTAATAAACTCTTGACGAATCTAAGGTGTATGATGATTTTCCCAAAGAGATGTATCGATCTATGGAGGATATTAATGATATATGATTTTATGTAATGATTGATTGATGATGAATGCTTATGAATATATATATTGATGATGCTGTATATTCTCTGATATTTGCAGAGAGTGTTGTAACAAATATGTGTGTGAATAGAATGTCCTAACAAACAATTGATGAGGCCTATTTATAGGCATCTGATTAGGGTTTCTAGTACTTTGGGCCGTGCAATATGGGCCCTGGCCCGATACGACAATATTAGGTATAGAACATTCCTTGTCAGTCATTTGAATACTCATTTATCAATATGTCAATGCTAATTTGGATTGATGTTAACCAATATCGAGCTTCCAGGCTTTGATATAACTCAATCGAGGTTTAGCCTCGATTTAGCTTACTTATATACCCAAAGTGTTATTGAGGTCTAGGCATAGAAAGAAGACAATTAGGTCGAGCTCCATCTCTTTTTACCTTGCCAAGCTTGGCCAGTGGGGGCCACCCCATCTTTGCTTCACCTAAGCCTTACCAAGAGAGAGTGTCTTCATTTGTTTAGTTTTCCTTAGACACTTAGTCTTTTTCTAAGCTTAGACACTTTGTCCTTTCCTAGACTTAGACACTTAGTCTTTTCCTAGCTTAGACACTTTGTCCTTTTCTAGGCTTAGACACTTAGTCTTTTCCTAGGCTTAGACACTTTGTCCTTTCCTAGGCTTAGACACTTAGTCTTTTCCTAGCTTAGACACTTTGTCCTTTCCTAGGCTTAGACACTTAGTCTTTTCCTAGGCTTAGACACTTTGTCCTTTTCTAGGCTTAGACACTTAGTCTTTTCCTAGGCTTAGACACTTAGTCTTTTCTTTAAGCTTAGACACTTTGTCCTTTCCTAGGCTTAGACACTTAGTCTTTTCCTAGGCTTAGACACTTAGTCTTTTCCTAGGCTTAGACACTCAGTCTTTTCTTTAAGCTTAGACACCCTTCCTTGGTAAGCCTAGGCATGGGGTCCACCTCCAACCTCAAAGCTTTTCCTCCTTGTCTTTTACTTAAGCCGTGGCTGGGCCCCCACTCCTTGCTTCCAGACTTAGACTTTGTCTATCCTTCCTTCTCTTAGACTTTGTCTAAACTTCTTTCCTTCTTTATTTAAGCTTAGGCGCGGTGCTTTATCCATCCTTCTTGCTAAGCTTAGGCGTGGGGCCCATTTCCAACCTCAAGCCTCGACAACCGATCTTTAACATATAAATGAATATATATATATTAACTAGACTTAGACTTTATCCTTCCTTGGAGGCCTAGGCTGGGCCCCATGGCTTCCTCTCCTTTGCTTAAGGTTGTATGCCTTTCCTTTCTTTCTTGTCTAGCCTTCCACTCTAAGGTTGGAAGCCTTTCCTTCCTTACTTGTCTAGCCTTGGAAGCCTTTTCTTCCTTACTTTGTCTAAGCTTCCAAGCCTTCCCTCCTTAGACTTTGTCTAAGCTTCCAAGCCTTCCTCCTTAGACTTTGTCTAAGCTTCCAAGTCTTCCCTCCTTAGACTTTGTCTAAGCTTCCAAGCCTTCCTCCTTAGACTTTGTCTAAACTTCCAAGTCTTCCCTCCTTAGACTTTGTCTAAGCTTCCAAGCCTTCCTCCTTAGACTTTGTCTAAGCTTTCAAGTCTTTCCTCCTTAGACTTTGTCTAAGCTTCCAAGCCTTCCTCCTTAGACTTTATCTAAGCTTCCAAGCCTTCCCTCCTTAGTCTATGTCTTGCAAACCTCACTTTTTTTTGTATTTTTGTGAAGGCTCGACATATTTGATTTTATATAATTAAGGATTTATTTTGGTGATAACTCACCATAATCATCAGTAATAAACTAATGTTATTAGCAAATTAAACAATTTTTGATCCAACAAAATCAAAAATAACTTTAGTCCATTTGACATAACATGTAGTTATGATTCTTTATAAAGAATCATTAATAACTTTTGATTTGTAATAATTGTCAACTAACTATTTAGATTTCTCATAGTTTCAACTGGTATTTCACCGTTAAATATTTAAGCGTTGACATGATTCCAACGAGTCTTTCATCGTTATATATTTTCTTTTAAATTCCTCATGGAAGTGATGTTGGAGAAAAAACATTGATTTTGCATGCTCTTGAAAAGTGGTCTTGTGTCTCCAAGATTATTTGGAGAGTTATGGATTCCATATCAATAAGAATTATTTCCACCTTTGCAATACTTTTCATTGTAACTATGAATCAACAGAATATGTAGTCACTTGTAGCTCTTGCATAATAAACCTTAGTTTATTAGTCTCATATTGAATTCAATTATCATTGTAAATAACCGTTGTTATTTACTTTTATGAGCTACAATTATTTATGCTTTGAATAAATTCAAATAGTAGCAAAGAACTACATGATCTTTTAACATAACTTTGATCATGTTATTTTTTATTCAATTCAAAAAAAATGAAACTTTTCAGTTTCTTATGCATAATCGTAGTTATGATTCACCTTAGTGAATAACGAAAAATAATTCATGAAGAAACATTGAAGTTTCTTATGCATAACCGTAGTTATGATTCACCTAAGTGAATAACGAAAGAACAATTAGTGAGGAAACCTTGAAGTTTCTAATGCATAACCGTAGTTATGATTCATCTTAGTGAATAACGAAAACACATATGGTTCTTTTATGCATAACTCATGTTATGAAATCATGAATTGCTCTGAGCAATCTTAAAATTTAAGAAAAGGAAACCTTAAATTTCTTATGCATAACAATGGTACTTTATGATTCACTTTGGTAAATATCGAAAGAACGATTAGTTCTTTTTAATCCATATCTGATATTATGAATTGTCATCAATTAATTTGTCCTTCAAATGATAGTTATCTAAATCGAACCACTTGTTGAACTAAAGATGATCATAATCAAATTTAGCTACTTTTCGGATCCAATTCAGACAATTCATTCAAAAATACATATGCTAAACACATATAATGGAGTAAGTATAATACAATTGGTATATAATATTAGTTGCAATTAATAAGTACCTTCACATAATTACCTCATATGTGTATATCCTTCAATTCGTCGATATAAGATACCAGTAATGAATGTAGCTCAAGATCTCGAGCCGATCGATGAATACTCCGTTCGTAATCTGTCTTTTGTATGTCAGTAAATAATAACAATAAAGAAAATTAATATTAATATAAAGTATTGAATGCAGATTAAAAATCAAGGCAAGTGATAAAATAAACCAATGTACTTTAATAACAAAAAGTGTCCGTGGAGTGATAAAATAAACCAATGTACTTTTATGTATATATATATATATAATACTCTAAACGTTTAATAAAGGTCGAGTTCAATTTTATTAAAGATAGAGACTCATGTATGCAATTAATAGAAGGAAACCAATTTGATTAGAATTGACGAGAGAAGTTGACGACCACATGATGTTTCAAAGATAAAAATAATTTCAATATAACTCAACACGAAAAGAAACTTATCGTCCGTAAAAAAAAATATCTTTAGGGTGCTATCGTGTTGATAACGTGCTGTAAGATGAAGAGAAGAAATTGAGAGAGAAGAAGAGGTAATCTTATTAATGAGAGATACAACTAAAGCCTTGTATTTATAGGCTAAACAATAGAACATTTTAAAGATTATAATGACTATAATATGGAAGTGAATATCCATACTATATCTAATATTACAATAGATTCAATCATTTTACTAATATAATTGGTTAAAAAGAAAAAACAAACAGGCCGCATAGGAAACTAAGGGGGTGTTTGGTAGGGTGGAATGGAAAGGGTGGAAATGAGATGAGAATCACTTCCCTTGTTTGGTTACACAAGAGAATGGAAATGAAGAAGTAGAAGGGGAATCATATCCATTCTCATGATTCCTCCCAAAATGGTGAAAAATGGTGAGAATGGAATCAAACTACCTTTTTTTTCTTTTTTTCTCATGTATTTAATTATTAATTTTAATTATTTATATTATGATATTATAAGTAGTTTTTGTTAAAAAAAAATTCATATTAAATTTGTTTATTTTTTATATTTCTCTTATTATGATTCCCTGTTGTTACCAAACAATGTAATTATTCTCTTTCCTACTATTTCCATTCTTTATTACATTTTCATTCTCAATAATTTCCTACTATCAAACGCCCCCTAATAGTGCAAAAATTCAAGAAGTTATTAAATCACAAGGACAAGATCAGCCTGTGGTGTAAGGCGTCTCCTTTTTTTGTTTTTACTACTAAGGATCTTGTGAAAATTCATAATCATGTTCAGACAGGCAAAAAAGAAAGAAAGGCATTGAAAGGAATTATAATGATTGCGTGCTGGTTCATTTGGAAGGTAAGGAACGAGAAGAAATTCGCCAACAGTAATGTAGTTGTCGAGGCGATCTACCAAAACATTAGATCTATGGGTTACTTATGGTATAGAAATCGTAAGAAAAATGTGTCGATTAGCTGGCAAGAGTGGTGTAGATTTGATTTGATGTAAATATGAGGTATTCTCTTGTACACGGTTTAATACCCGACGTGTTTGTCGTGGTATGTATATGAATGAAAGTTACTTTTCAAGAATGGCCGTGTCTATGGGGATGACCGGTCTTAGTAAGAATTTGTTGCAAATCTCAAGGATCATTTATGTAATGAACTCAAACCCAGATGAGTAAGAACCCTACCTAGACTCAATCTTGCCGATTTTCATTTTCATTTCAAATATTTCATGAGCCTCTTGGAATCTGAAAAGACTAATAATAATAATAATATTCCTGACGATATCATTGAGCAGATAATAATAAGATTGGATGTGAAAGATATCATCAGATGCAAGAGTGTGTGTAAGTGGTGGAAATCCTTTATTTCCGGCCCTCGTTTTGTTAAATCTCAATTGGACCACAGTTACAAGGAAGATGCTAAAACTAATGGAAGTGGTCATAGGAGGATTGTCATGACTCGGTTATCATATATCGATAGTTTATTTAGAAATTGTTTACACGAAGTCGATGACTACACCTTTGACTTCCAAGTTTGCCATCTTGCTGGTTCTTCCAATGGACTGGTATGCATCTGTCCCGACTCTCGTCGGGTCTTCGTCACCAATCCCTCCACTCGAGAGGTGAGAAAACTGACAGATCCCCCAGGTACAAGTTGCCTCTCATCATCAGTATCCTGGGGTTTTGGTTATGATCCGTCTACGGACGATTACAAGGTTATACGAACCTCGAGACCAGATATAGATGCTTTGCAATGTTTCCAAGTTTTGACCTTGAAATCTAATGCTTGGAAATGTGTCGCCCACCTGAGTTATAGATTTGTTAGCAGGATTGGAACTTTGTGCAATGGGGCACTTCACTGGTTTGTGGAGGATGATGCTCAATATAACAAGTACCTACTTGTTTCTTTTTGCTTAACCCAACAGACATTTAAGGTAATCCCCCAACCTAAAGACGCAGGGTATAGGTTTACGCACGATACCAAGCTGGGGATTTTTAAAGGCTGTTTATGCATACTTCGTCTTGGCAAACATCCTCCTTTTCACAGATGGGTAATGCCAAGCGACAAGTCTTGGGAAAAGATGCCACATAATGAAAGGTTGCAGCTTGATTCTGCTCACTACTTGGAATCCTTTGATCATTACATTGCAGACAAAAATGATTACCTGGCACCCCATAAATCGTTATTTCGTCATGGTATACCCTTTTCTTCCGTTGATTGGGAATATGTCAATATCAATACCCCTGTATTTGTTCAGAGCCTCGTGTCCCCACATGGTAGCCTCAAGCGAAAGATGCTTGAAAATATCGCAAGCCGGAATCATAAGGTTCGTTCTAAACATATATTACAGCTTATGTTAATTCATACTCATTATCCGGATAATTTTATTTTACTTTTAGAAAGGAGTGAATTACTCATAAATGTCGTGAGATTTAACATACTGTGGCCACCTCCAAACAGCCTGAGGTAGGAGTCGAACCTAAGTCCTCTTGTTAGGAAACATCGCTCGTTGCCACTAGATCATTTGGTGATGGTTTATTATCCGATTATTTAGTGCTCCTTAACCATTGGCTTTACCTTCCTTCTTCTTCTTCTTTATTTGATTTTATCTTATTGCATATTGCAAAGCCTAGACCTCATTTGTATTCCTAGGCATACATCTAAACAAGTATTTCTACCATTTTTGTTTTTTTGTTTTTAGTTTTTTTTAAAGGTGTGTAATCTATATGTAACAGTTAGAACATCGACTCTTCCTTAAACTACCCGCTTTGAAGCTTATTATGTTGTCAAAATGCATTAGCCACTTGTGGCGCTCAACTTTCGTGTTCCTGAAGCTCGATTTTCTTTCCACTTTTGAGTTGAAGATCTTTTAGTCTCTATGTTTTTTATGTATAATATCCATGGGATAACAACTTTTGTTTTAATTTCAAATTAGAATTGTCATGCCCTCTCTTGTTTATAATTAATAGAGAAGTTTTAAAAGGTAATTAAATTTACTATCGTATTTGTGAGTTCTCCTTTTGGTGTTTTTTTTTTAATTTCTTTGGGCTATTCCTTTCACTCTGCTCTTCACTTTTGCTATAAGCATATGAACTAAACGTACTGGTTAAATTTTATACATTGCTCGTTGGTTTTCTACATTGACTAACTTCCATTTTTATTTTTCAGTTGCTCAAGGAAGATGCTTAGGTTAGTATCATAGTTTGTTGTTGGATCGAAGATTGCATCCGATTACATACATCGTATGAACCTTTCTTGTTTTTTAGGACCTTGCTATTACCATCCAGACTTATTTATTTTCTTGTTATTTTTAGTTTCTCCCATTTGATGGATTTAAATAATTTATGCTTAGATGAATTTATTTTTTGTATTGCATGATTTCTTGAAGTGTTCTAAACTTTTACTTTTCAATAAATCAATTTCTTGTGATGGTAACTACATTAGAAATATTTTTATTGCTGTTTTGATCATTTTGTCCTCGGTTCAGAAAATGACCACAACCCTACCCCAGGAACCACACTTGCCTGACCTAGTTATTTTGCCGATTGTTCTCTTATTTCACGGGCCTCTCCTTTTCACCTCTACCAACTAGGTTTTTTTTTATTTTAATATCGAATCTGGTTCGGTTTGCTGACTGTTTAAATGGTAATTGCTATACCTGATGATATCACTGAGCAGATATAAATGGTAATTGCCCTACAAATGATAGTAAATGCTAAAAGTAGTCAGCCCATAATCAGCTTTGACTTTAACTTTGCAATTGAACTTGTATAGAACATCAATTCTTTATTTGATTTTTTCCATCACATTGTATTTGTGACAAACTATATATTCGTAGAGTTCCAAAGCGAGGTTGCAAGAAACAAAGGTGCAATGTGATGATGATTTTCTTATGTGTGGACGTCGGTTCTTTGCATTGATTGATACGGTTTCACAGTACAAAGAATTTACAGTTTCAAAATTAACAGAGATGGAAAATGATGTTGAAGCAAATGCTGCTCCTGTAGCACAAGCTCACAAGGACTCGGTAAAAACTGGTATCAAGAATTACCTAAATAACTCAACTTAATGTGTAGATTATGAGTTCTATTTACTTGAGTTTTTGATGCAGGAGATTATGAAACAATTTCTAGATATTAAGTTTGATTCTCCTTTATCCTACTGTTTCTATCATCCCTCAAAAATCTCTGCGTTGTAAATTATTGCCTTATTTCGTTTTATGGTACCTAATGTAAAAAGTATGACTGCCGTATATCACGATTATGTTGGATTTTCACTGCGTGTGCATATAACTTATTGAGTTATTGTATTGGTTTCTTCAACAATACAATAATCTGGGAGATTGTTTGGCTATCATGTATTCATGTGTGATTTAGTTAATCTGGGTTAGTGCTGCTAGCTTATCTTAAAGTTGACCTACATGCTTAACCATTATTCGTTCTAAAAGCCCCTTGTACGCTTAGTTGAATGAGAACCTATAAGACCAATCTGATAAAGAGAGAATAAGTTATGATAACACCCATAAATTGACAAACTTACTTACCCATACTACTTACTGAGTTACTGCCATACATAGTTTTAAGATATATTTAGAAAACAGTTTGTATAGTAGAACATTAGATAAACAACTAGTGCAATGAGGTGTCCTTACTAGCTACTTCTCTTGACAAGAAATCTGCTACGTTATTATCATCCTTGTTCGCTGTGAGATATGTATATGATTGCATATTCAGCATTCTTAATGCATAACCCCAACAATGCTGGCACAGGCTCTCTAAATATAGCAGCTGCTACATAATGTAGCCTAAATTTATCACCAATGGATTATAACCACATGAATCTACTATATGTATATTGGGCATTAGTAGTTTCTTATTAAGGTCTCCTGAAAAAATTGAGGCTATTCATTATTCTTTTGAGCATCCTTGGTCCTTGTTCAGTTGTTTGAATGGGAGATTTTCGCTTTTGATTGACGAAAGTAAGTACCCGGGCGTTGCGGCGGTGAGATGGTGAGGGTGATAGGTCATAAAGTGTGATAAATACCTTAGCCGTACGACCTCCGTCTTCGGACTTAAAAATTCGTCAAAAGTATATCGAACGACATCTCTAATGAAAGAGCATGAAATCATATAATTTTTATAATTTATCGATGTACGTTTTTTGAGAAAAGATTTTGAATGGATTGGAGGAATAAATAATTTATGAAGGAGGGAGAAAAAAAATGATTAGTTGAAATTTGAGGAAAGAGAAAGGGTAATATAGTTATTTTAGGTAAATATAAAAATAAAAATTGATAGGGGGACATTTTGAGAAAGTAAATGTTGAAATTTAAAATTTATACAGGACCTTTTTGCTTTATAATATAGTATAGATATAGGTTTCATGCCGGGTCAAATGAACTATTTGAGAACGCTGGAGGATCGAGATAGTGACACCAAAGATCCATCTAAGGTCGTTTGGCTTTAACTAAAACTTAACTAGCTGTTATCATGCGACTTCAACTAAAACATACTCCCTCCGTCCCATTTTAGTTGTCATGTAAATTAACTTTGACCGTAAATAACTTTGTTTGTGTCATGTAACACTTGATATAAAATATATGAATGAATTGGGTTTTTAATGTACTTTTCGTTCATATAAGTTTCATCAATTACTATATAGTATAAACAAAGTTATTTACGGTCAAAGTTAGTCAACATGACAACTAAAATGGGACGAAAGGACTAACATTTAACAACACTAGCGATCTTAGAAAACATATAAATATCTATTAAGTGTCTATTCGGTGATTTGAACTCACAACTTATAGATTAATGAGTAATAGTACTCACACATACCACATAAGTGAAAAACTAAGGGTATTATTATTATGAGTTGCATAAAAAAAAGTAATTATACATCTTCCTACAAAATTCTCTTAATAATCTTCAATTTCATGAGTCGTAATTATCTAACTTTCTCTCCTCATTTCATTATTTAATTTTACGAAGTGCCATGATGATATTGTTAGTAGGATCAATGGATCATTATGGGATTTTGTATTTCCTATTAATAGTTCATCTTTTGAATCCATTAGGTTTGTCTTTAACCAAAAGTATTTATTTACAAATTAACTATTAATAACAAAAATATTTTTTCTTTTACAAACAAATTATTGAACTAAAACAAATCCAAATGGAAATTCTATAAGCTCGTGTGGACAAACTTAGCCGAAGAGTACCAGCAAGCAAGAGCCTAACTTTTACAAGAATTTCTCATAAACCATTTCTAAACATTAATAAAAGAGTAAAAAAAGTGAGCAAATCAGAGAGTGGAAAATACCAATTCAATCTCATTCAATTTCAAATGTTGTACTACCAAAGAGCACATGGTCAAATATGAAAAGGTAATTAAACGTGGTCAAACAAATTAACTCACGACATTTACCCAAAATATCGGGGTTTTTTTCCCCTGAACGGCTAAACCTAAAAGTATACCCGAAAAGTTCTCTCCAAACTATCTTCCAAATTCTCGCAAATGAGAATTGAGAAGCACAAAATAGTATGATCTTATTTTTATTTGTTAGTAGACTTTTTATTATGTTTGAAGACTTTTATTTGGTTCAACTTTGAAAATTAATAAAGATTTCAACTTAAAAAACCTCAATCAATTCAATAATCGCTAAATAATTAACGATATATATATTATAATGCTGATAGTGGAAATACATATATACATATTGTACCACATTTTGTTAAATCTATGTATCTAATTTAGTTAATTAATATCAAATGTACGTTGATATAATATTTTTTTTTCCTAACAGAAAAGTTTTATCACATGGGGGTTATACAACTATATATACAATAGTAGAAAAAAAAAGAGGGTACAAAGCCAAATATAACATGAGGAAGTTTCGTTGAAGCCATATACAGATATACTGCAGTCAACTAGTAACAAAAACTTTCAATTCAAAGGATAGAATAGAGTTGACTTATTTTCCATCGCTTGGAAAATACATTTCTACGTACCATTGTGGCATACGCGCGTCCTTCTTTAATTTCATTTCATTTCATTTTACTTTTTAATAAATAAAGTTATACACTACTATATTTTAAATTAAGTTATAAATTATATGAATACTATTAATATAATTTGCAATGCACTATAGTATTACCGGGGGTATTGCCCCCGACAAACCAATGATATATGTATGAAATGTTAATAGTTTCCAATCTAAAGCGTGGCCCAATTAAATGATGCCCTCAGCCCAATTTTACGGTGTCGTCTTTGCTTTGAGAATAAACTAGGAGAAATTATCACAAATCGTCCCTGTGGTTTGCTCGGTTTGTTCGATTCATATTTTTGTCCCTGTGCTTTTTTTTTTATCATTAGGTGTCCCTATACTTTTCATTTTTATTGTCAGACGTCCCTGCCACTAACATCCTTCAAAAAAGCTCCGTTAAACCCCTCACGTGCATATCACGTGAGGGTATTTTTGTCACCTTTATAATCACGATTATTTAATTAATGATAATTATCTTCTATCCATTACCTATCTATATTTAAAAATATATAATAAAAATATAGATCTGAGTATTGAAGCTTTTAATCAATTAACCACCACCATATTTTTTCAAACACCCATTTTCAGATCTGAGTACACCTACTTCATAGCTGAGTTCACCTACAAAATCAAAATGATAAGATAATGTTAGAATTTATTGTTTGTTTAAATCTCATTCCAAAACCACATCTAATATTCACAAGTGAAACCAAGGTCTTGTTTGGCTGCTGCGTAAGGAAAGTACCAATCATATGCGAAGTCAGCGGCGACTCAGTGAGTCGGGTTATCTTTTTTAGTTAGAAAAATGATACACATACTTACATAGCTTGATTTAGTAAGCCTACTGTTAATATATGCTCTTAATTTTTAATCTGCTATGTCTTAATATTTATCATTTTGAACATGTATTCTTTATAAGATTTTTAGACATGTATTTACGCCTAATAAAATTATCACATTTGTTAGTTTTCTTTTGGTCAACATGCTCAATTGCTTCACTTGTTCATTCACAATGAATATGTCGACTTGTTACTCTATTGTCCTATGTTTTTTCCCCCAAATGTGTGAGATTCATTTGTTTGATGATAAAGTAATTAATATAATTAAGATTAAATAGTGAGTAACATATTTTGTAACAGACTGACAAATTAAGTTTTGTTTTGTATATAGCAAAACATGATGGTGATGGCTGAGAAAAGGAACAAGAAAGAGGAGGAAGAAGAAGAGTATTTTGTGTAAGTATGAGTTTATATCATTATCACAAATAGTCCTTGTGGTTACGAATGGACGATTATACCCTCATGTGCAATGCACATGAGGGGTTTAACGGAGGAAAAATGACGGCTGTTAGTGGCAGGGACGACTAGCAATGAAACTAAAAAGTATAAGGATACTTAATGATAAAAAAAAAGCACAGGGACAAAAATGCGAATCGAACTAACCACAAGAACGATTTGTGACAATTTTTCATAAACTAGTAAAAGGGGATAAATGTTGAATTTATATGGCAGCTTGTACACAATAGAATGTGGGACATAAATGAATTCATCCGTCTTTCTACTTTTTTTAGACCGAGGTTTACAAATATATACGAGTATGTTTTAGAAACAAATATATACGAGTACGTTTTTTCTAATTATCAGGATGTAGCTAGTAATTAAATCAAAAATATTTATTTTTTTGGGTTATTGGCAAGTTAGAACCTTTTTAAATCAAAGAATGATATGAAATATTCAAAACTCTTTTGTGGATTAAAATATGAAAAATGAACTATGTAACTTAATAATCAAATGTTGTAGTACTAATTTAAGTATTGCTAGAAATTAGATGTAATTCACTTTCACACATAGTATATATTTCAGTTTTGTTTTCTCAACTATATATATATATCCTAATATTAATTTTTAATATATTTATCTCAAACTTATTGTAATTAGGAGACGGTTATGTAAAATATGAAGTTTTGAGTCTGATATTATTGTTATGGATTTTTTTGTTATATTAACTCTTTATTATTTTTGTTTAGAATTGTAGAATTATTGATTACTTGTCTAAATTCTATATGACGTGTTTTCTAATAATATAATCAAAATAATAAGCTATCTTTGTTATATTAACGGTTTTTCCCTGCTATTAATAATGTGTTTAGTTGATAGGTGTATTGCCATTTGGTTATGAATTTTTTTTTTTACCCCCGCTAAGTCAAATTACTAGATCCGTCTATGCTATTAATAACATATAATATATATAATTCTTTCAAGAACAATAAGAAATATTAAATTCTATATTAAATAACATCTTAATAACTTTTTTAATACTGGATGTATGGTCGTGTGATATGACATTGTGATGGTGGCGGTGACGAAGAATGATGGCAGCGACGGTAGCAGTATAGTTATTAGGAGGAGAGATGAATATTCACTATTAAAAGTAGTATTATATAACGGGAGGAGATTACCTGAAGTTTTTTTCAACTTGAGAGGTTAATTCGGAAAATCTTGACCCTCGGATTAAATCAAAAGTTAAGATTCAAAGATAATATTTGAATTTTGGCCCTTAACTTTAATCGAAAGGTCAAGATTTTCTTAACATAGTAGTCATGTTAGGAAACTGGAGAATCTCATTCCTTTACAATCTCTACTGCATATAAAATATTGTGCGGAGATTGTCTAGTCATCATGGTACAGAGACATGAAGAGACTAATAAAAATATAAAATCATTAATTTGACAAATGGTTAGTTGTACCGGTGTGTGGTTGTCCGTCGGTGACTTTGAATATATTGTACGGTTTACTGCATGAAAAAAGGACCGAAAGCGTGTGTGTTGAGATCATTGCACGTGTGAGTGTGGGAGTTTATTGGTTGGATTTTGGTCAATAAACAAATATCCAGCATGTCAACTTTAAAAAACTTTTAAGTTTGACAGAGTGTACTTACTTACTTACGGAGTATCCGGATATAGCCGGTGGTCGGTGACTAGCTAGGCACCACCGTTTTTGGATTCTGTGTGCTTCCACCCCCGACAATTTTTCTCTGTGCACCCATATCTAATCTTTGATCCTCTCTATGTCTTGGAATGTTGAATGATTGTAACAAAATAAACAATTATATAGTGGGCTCGTTTATTTTTTTAATATCTAAATAGTACTTGTTTGATTACATTTTGTGAGTTTCAAAATTTTGTTCATTAACAAACTTACTTTGCACATGATAACAATGGTGTATCGAGAATTCGAGATTTAGACAGTTTTGAATTGGAGTTCAATTAGGTCGAATTTGAGATTAGTTCTAACTTTAATTATTTAATTAATCTTATGAAAAAACTGTAATTGGTTTGACTAGTTAGAAAACTCATTAATTCATTTAGAGTCAAATGATCTAGTCGAAACTAGACAATTACACGCGCGATACGGTGGTAATGGTGGGTGATGGAAGAGACGGGTAGAGATGGTGGCGACTTTTTGTGACGGCAAGTAGTGTAGATTATTAATGTAAAACATGTAATGTAGTATTTTATGAATTATGTGATATATATTGTAATTATATTAGTAGGGACATTTATGATATTTAGAAAGTAGAAAGGTTGAAATGAAGAAAGGGAATTTGTTTTATATATTAGGGTGGCGGAGTACCTAGCCACCCCTCTCCATCTTCCCTGATTTTTCAATAGGTACATGTCCGTTCCCGAATTGTAGGAAATACCTCCCTACCCCGCCTTCTCACCCTTTTCTATTTAATTTACTTTCTATTTATTTTTAATCAACTAATAATTAAAACTTTTATTTAATAAATTAAAAATACAACTAAAAAACATAAACTTTTATTAAAACACATAAATAACTAAAACATAAACTACTTAAACATATAAACTAGGGCATCGACCATCCGTATCTCGCATAAATCTCGCATTTCTCCACCAATATAAACTACTTAAACATATAAACTAGGGCCCGGTGAGGTGATCGTGTGACCTGATGACGAAGTCCATATCGTTCTGCCGCTGTTGACTTTGGATCATACGTGTCATCTCCTCCTCCCGTACTTTCCTAGCCTCCTCCACCGGCATATAGCTATCTATCATTGCCTTCTGAATCTGAAGCTTCTCCTGCTGAGCTCGCTTTTTATCCTCATTGTCGCATTTCAACTTGACGACCATCTTCAAGAATTCTTCTGATATGGCGGAGGCGGATGTAGTCGGCTTCTTACCTCCAAGGTAAGAACTTCCACACATTTCGGCCCATTTCTCAATGCCACGCCTCTACATGTGAAAACACGGACTTGTTATTGTATTCTACATGTACAATGCCACGACCACTTTAAACATATCTTAGTCGTTTTGACCACTCAACATCTTACTCTTCTTAATTACATTGTAAATACCACAAAACCCCAAAAATTTATGTTTCAAATCCTTCCATTTCGACCGAATCACTTCCGGGGTACGGCCTGAATCACGCTTCAAGTGTTTTTCCATCACAAACTTGTAAACAATGCTAAAATGTATAGTGAACCTTTGAGGTGAAAAGGAAAGTAGGTATTTAGAGAGAAAATAGGTATTAGAACATGGAATAATTAAATGGTCAAAAGGTTAGTTTCATTGCATATGGAGGGGTTTATATAGGCAAACTAATTGCTATAAAACCCCTCCTTAATTACAAACAAGTACATGGATAATTACAAGACAAACTCTTAAACAAAACATAATGAAAACAAAGGACAATACTAAAGCATATTTACAAAACAAGCACTACATAAATATAAAGTTAACAATCTCTCCCATAGTGCTGTTTTGTAAACGATCATTGGTGAGCTCTTTTCTTCTTTCTTTGCCTTCTGTTTCTTTTCTTTGTAAACGATTAGGGTTTGTCTTGAGTGGCAGCTTGAGATTTGAAAACTCGTTTCTCGTACTTATGTTTTGACTCTTTCCAAAACTTCTTTGGCACAAAGTGGTATTTTGGATCCTCAGGGCGATTTGGTGGCTTGATAATGTTGTCAGCAAAGTTAACTGGAGGCATATTATGAATTCCTTGCTCATTGTTTGGTGAATATCTGACCCAGGTGCCTTCTGGAACGTGAATGACCCCTTTTTGTTCCTTTTGTAGTCTGGCCGCTAAGATTCATCTTGATCTTTCTCTGTGATCCATCCTTGATTTGATTTTTCGAATCACCTTGGTCATCCTCCCTTTTTCCTTCTCTGTTTCTTCAAACTCATGAAGGCTTTCAAACACGGCCAAACATTGTTTCAACGTTCCATCAGAATACTTGGCAAGTTCGTCAAGCCGTATAAAAATCTTATGACCTTGATCGTTTTCAAATACAAAACCTCTTGGGTTGTCAAACACTGCTCCGTTGCTGAAGTTTTCTAAATTGATGCCCCTGATTCTTTGATTTGGTACGGTGAGATTAACTTTCTTTCTCCTTTTCTTAATGGCCAGTTGGAAGCCTTTTTGGGTTTGGCTAAGAATGTGACTATCCATATACCTTTTTTCTGCATAATAGGCCTCTTGTTTCTCTGGATCAGGCTGAATAAGCTTTCGAGCAAAATGATGAAGAAGGAAGATAAGATCATCGGCAGAAAGAAAGTTGAAGCGAGCTTCCCCAAACATATATTGACGATCATCCTCATGTCGAACCACTAACCAGATCAAGCCAGGAGGTTTTGCAAATCTAGGGTCACGCCATTCTTTGAAGTGAACCCACAACATCAACAATCTTGAGTTCAAATTGATTCTTCCATTCTTTATTTGCTTCGATGTTTTTGGCAGTGACGAGATCTTTCAAATACTTTGCCCTATGAAGCTCTAGATCATATGCTCTACGAGCCCTCAATTCGTCAATGTCGATCTTTTTCAGCTCTTATTTTTCAGAGAAAATATGCGAATCTTTTTCTTCAATAAACTTAGTCAATCTGAACAAATGAGGATGAAGGGCAAGGTAATTGACTCTACTTCTTTTATTTGATCGAAAGCCTCCTTCGTTGATTTGTATGGGTGGAATTCTAGTGTGATCTTGAATTCGAGGATGATTGAGGTGATGAATGAGATGGTTAAAGTCCAGAAGGTTGAGTGAAGGTTTAGGTTGAGGAACTTTAGGGTAGTTATCAAAGCTTGGGGGAGGAAGATCATCATTATCGGAAGAATCATTCTCATCATTTGGGTCGATATCGTTGCCTCCAATATCAAAATCATAATCTTGTGTTTTATCATTCATATCTTCAATAATCACATAAGGGTCAATATTGAGTCCTCGAGATATAGCATCATCCCTAACAGCTGAGCCAAGTATAACCTCTGCATTAGCACTTGCTCCGATCACAGATTCAACAAGATTAACAACCTCAGTAATATCAACATTATCACTCATTTGTTCACCAGCATCTTGAGGTGCATCTCTAGATTGGGCTTCATCTCCGGCAGCTTCATTGCTTCCAACAATTTCTGTAGCAGCACTAGCCCTTACTTCAGTCGTCGCATCATCTCTGTTCTCCCCCTCGTGTTGATCCTGATCATCAGGGTCATCACGTATACGATGGACGACTGCTGCTTCTTTGCAAGTTTCTTCTAACTCAGCAATTCTTTTTAGTGCTGCCTCAAGTTGAGTGTCAGCAAGAAACTTTTCTTGTTCGACTTGTTTTTGGAGCAGAAGTTGATGTTGATGGTCAAATCGAGCCTGAAGAGTTGCAAGAATAGCTTTGTCAAAAGCATCGGCTTGATCATCGAGGGATATGATAGCTGCATATAAATCACCATAAATGGCATTGACATTGGAGCGAAGAGATGGAGTACGATGAGGAGATGAGTTTTGGGGATGACGGCTATGATGTGAGGAGGATGCGGGAGGTGACGAGTGTGGTGGTGATGTTTGAGGATTGGTTTGAGGAAGAAGACCAGCAGCTTCAAGATCCATAAAGATTTGTCTTTCTTCTGGATTAGCTTTAAGTCTAATGCCATCAGGATTTGGAGGAGGGCTAGCGGTTGATGATGATGATGGGGATGTGATTGGTGCTTTACCTTTATCAACAGGTGGACGGAGTACTTCGGTTGGTGACGATTGAGATGGAATGACAGGAACGGCTGACGTAAATGTCGTTTGCACACTTGTAGGCTCTAGTGGGTTTACAGTGTGGCCTGAATGGTGTTGACCACAAGGACTTCCCAATGATTTATGAAGCAAGTGCTCGACATTGGTTGTTTCAGAACTCATTGGCTCAACACAAGTGTCAAGCGCAATGTTCAGGATGGTGGGACTACTGGGTTCTCCAAGATTGCCCGTTGTGCCGGGAATTGTATCCTCAGCGCCTGTCATAGTAACATGAGCAGGACTTCCAGACACTCCTTGAGAAGGTGGAATCACCGACTCTCGGTCTGTTGATGCAGCATTCAAAGAATGTGCATGCTCAGAGATATGTGACCTAGGAGATCTAGACTCAATTGTGTTAGAAAATGAAAGTGGGAGAGAGGCAAAAGTCTCCGCAGCTTCAATATCGACATCCTCCGAGCGAGGAATTGATAGTGGACGTGGTTGGTGCCTGTGCAAAAATGAAACTGGATCCTGTAAAGAGAATCCAGAGTGGCGAGAAGGTGAATCATGCGAGGGTGGGGAAACCTCGGCTTCTAACCTAGTGGTGTCTTCCCGGCTAGTTGTTTCAACTGTCGGAGGGCCATCATTTTCTTTCTGCCATATTCCTAACCCTGACCTCTCATCCTCTCCATTTTATTTTTCAACCCCTCCCTTGGGACCACCTTGTACCTCCGGAGTTTCAAACACATCATCACGAAAAGGAATATCATCTTGAATATCGTCTTGATGTGAGGAAGTTTGTTCGTTATTAGATTCCTCTGGAATTGGTTGAAGAGGAGTGTTAAGTGTACATAGAATTTTGGAATTGGGGTTTGCCCAATGGTGGCGGAAGAAGGAGATGGTGATGAAAGAGTTTTGGAAGACGAAGATGAAGGAGTGAGAGGAGAAGGAGCAGTGAAAGTATATGAAGGTGTTTTTGATTTTGTTTTTGAGTGATGGCGAGATTTGTGTTTCTTTCTTTGTGGTGCAGAGGATTCCGGAATATCGGTAGCAGAAGAAGAAGGAATAGATAAGGTAGGTGCCGATTCATCTACCGACCCCTCTTTTCTTTTCTTAGACCTAATACCCTCACTAGGTGACCTATGCGGGCGTGGGGAAGGCACATCTCGGCGTTGAGCGGCCATACGCTCAGCTAAATACTCTCTGTAAATCCTGAGATCAGGATTATCAATGGGCACCTGGCAAAGCAGAGATTCAGAAATTGGCATAAAATTAATGTGAGCAATCCGGTTATTCGTATATACATGACGGAAACTTGAAATAAAGACACGTCTTGAAGCAGGAAAACGTTGGATGTTGTTGTGGTTTTTGACAAAATGTTGCATAATAACAGTCAAGAAACTGATAAATGCGATATATTTCTTGTTGGCAGTATTTTTACTGTTAACTTGTAGCCGAAGATGATCAAAAGCAATGGCAACAAAATCAAGATGGACATTGAAAGCGATTCCGAATAAATATGTGAGAGTGACCTTGGTGAAGTCATCTTGGCCTTTTTGAGATGGTGACAAGCAATTGTTGATGATGGAACAAAGAGTATGCCATAAAGGATGAAAATCCTTCTTTTTGATGTCCCTTAAAGTAGAGACTTCACCATTATAACCCAACTCGTGTACTCGATCAAGCATCTCAAGTGTTGGGGGAGTTTCAACAAAGCTTGTTTCTCCCGGTCTTGAATCAACAGATGGAAAGCGAAGAATTGTCCGGAAATCATCAAGATTGAATGTGAATTGCTGTGAAGCTCCATCTGTTGTTTGAAGAGAGAAACGGAAGAATGGACATGCTATTCCTCTTGCAGGAACATATTCGATTGTCCGCCACTTTTGAAATAGAAGTTCCTCTTCGATGCCTTCGGCGGAGATTGTGAAAATATTTATCAACGGATGATATGTAAGCATGACCGGGATGATGCCGAATGGACAAGTAAACGGTATCATAAGTCGAAGATTATTCGGCATGCATTCTGTGGCACCATCTTGAAGAAACTCCATTCTGAAATTAACAAGTATACGAATGGGAAGCATTGTTTCCAAGGTTAATTTATTCAGAAAACAATTAATCTTACACTGTTTTTCACAAAAGATGTAAAGGTAGTACAACAAGGCGTTCGATACCTTACATCTTAGGGAAAATCAATGTACGATTAACAGAGATTTATTTTGAAATCCAAACAAGTGAGTTATACAATTTGTTTCACAAGAGATGCGAAGACAGTACACGAAGGCGTTCAATGTCTTGCTTCTAAAGGAAACCGAATGTGTAACAAGTAAAAAAAAAGGTGTTTTGTGAAGAAATAAGGATGATTATACATAGTTGTTCACGAAATATGTAGAGGTAGTACAGCAAGGCGTTCGATACCTTACTTATTAAGGAAAACAGATGTATAATCAAGAGTATGTATATGCAAATAGGAGAAGCAACAAGAGTGTTTGTGGACCTAAAATGATTTATAAACATTAATTTGATCACAAATAGAATGATTCGAGGTCATACAGTTTTGTATATCAAAAAGTTGTTATTTATTTATTAATGTGACCAACAAAAATTTGAAAACAAGAATTGTTTATTCAACATATTTATAAAAATGATATTTGAGAAAGAAAACTTGGTACAAGATTTGAAAAGTTTGAACAACCAGTAAAAGTAGAGAAAAATTTGGCATAGTAATGTTTCATAAAATCGAGCTTTTAAGAACCAATACCGGTGTTTTAGTTACCGGTATTTTGCAAAGCATCAAGATATCAAGCCGAAACTTGATATCGATGCACTTGCGAAAACTGATATGGCATAAAGTGATTGCAAAGCAAGATAAGCACATATAAACATATAGATAAGATACGTAAACATGCAGAGCAAATACGACACATAAAACACACATATGGCAATAAAACATGAAGTAAAATAAAGAATTGAGATAGGAGAAATAAAATACCCGAATACGTAAATAAGATAAAAGATAATAACGGATCACGTAAACAAGAAATAATCACCCCTGAAAGATAAAACACAAATTCTAAGCATATTAAATAGAAAACCGGTAATAAAGCTATGAAAAATAGGAAAAACCGGTAATAAAGCATTAAAACGGAGAAAAACCGGTAATAGTGAATGGAAAAACCTGAAAGCCGGTTTTGGTGAATGGATGAACTAATACCGGGATTCTAAATCTTGAATGTTGTAATACCGGGATTTGTTTTTGATGAAAGAGTTTGGTAGAAGAAAGAACTAAAACCGGGATTTGGTGAGGAAAGCCGGTATTGACCGAGAGAATACCGGTTTTTGTGAAGGATTAAAATACTGAGAAAAATTTTGCGAAAAGGTCAAATGGCTTCAAAACCGGTTTATATAGCGGTCAAAACCGCTTTTTTTTTTAAATGGTAAAAATAAGGAAAAAGTTGGGAAACATATTTTCAAGGAGTTTATGGAAAAACGAATTGAAAGGGTTTAAGGAAAAGTTTTTGACAAGATAAAATATTATCGACAATCATTTCATGAAAAAGAGAACACAGATATATACAAACTCCCCTTAGGAACATGCATACAGATAAACAGATAGAAATCTACAGACTCCCCCTAGAATCATGCAATCTACCCTTGTTCTCCCCCTCAAACATTGCATGTAACAACACGTAAGCATACATCAATTGTTTGACCAAGAAAATAAACATAGATAGCATGTCAAGATGGCAATTAAACTTGAAGATTTAACATACCCAACTTGGTTTTCAAAAAATTAAACCTCTGTTCATCCAAGGGTTTAGTGAAAAGGTCCGCAAGTTGGTAGTCAGTAGGGACAAAGTAGAGTTCGATGTTACCTTTTTCGACGTGATCTTTTATGAAGTGGTACCTTACATCGATATGCTTTGTCTTTGTATGTTGAACGGGATTGTAAGAAATCGCAATTGCACTTTTGGAATCACAGTAGATCGGAATTCGTTCATACTTAAAACCATAGTCAGAGAGTTGAGTCTTTATCCACAGAACTTGAGAACAACAACTAGCAGCAGCGACATACTCAGCTTCAGGTGTTGAAGTAGAAACACAAGTTTGTTTCTTTGAAGACCACCCAACTAAGTTGTCACCAAGGAACTACACACTGCCAGAAGTGCTTTTGCGATCTAATTTACACCCTGCATGATTTGCATCTGAGAAAGCAGTTAATTCGAAACCGGTTTCCTTCGGGTACCATAAACCAAGGTTAATAGTGCCCTTAAGATACCGAAAGATACGTTTAACAGCTTGAGCATGACTTTCCATAGGGTTAGCTTGAAATCTAGCGCACATACATGTTGCAAACATAATATCCGGGCGACTAGCAGTTAGATACATTAAGGATCCTATCATACTGCGATACAATTTCTGGTTAAATGGTTTTCCATGTAAATCTTCATGAATTTTGGTACGAACTTCCATAGGTGTCCCAATTGGTTGACAGTGAGACATATCAAACTTTTTCAGCATGTCAATAATATATTTATTTTGACAAATAAAAATACCATTTGATAGTTGTTTGACTTGAAGACCAAGGAAAAATTTTAATTCACCCATCATACTCATTTCGAAATGTTTAACCATTAGAGCAGCAAAGTTTTTGCAGTATGTAGGATTAGTAGAACCGAATATGATGTCATCAACATAGATTTGGATCAACAGAATATCATTACCTTGCTTTTTAATAAACAAGGTGGTGTCAATGGTACCTTTGGAGAATTCAGATCTCAGAAGATAAGTAGAGAGAACATCATACCATGCACGAGGGGCTTGTTTTAGACCATAAAGAGCTTTATCTAATTTGTAGACATGATTCGGATGTTTTGGATCAACGAAGCCCTCAGGTTGCTCAACATAAACTTCTTCTTTCAAGATTCCATTGAGAAAGGTAGACTTGACATCCATTTGATATACTGTGAAGTTCTTGAAGGCAGCGCAGGCAAGAAATATACGAATGGCTTCAATTCTAGCAACAGGAGCAAATGTTTCATCATAATCCACACCATCTTGCTGAGAAAAACCTTTGGCTACAAGTCGAGCTTTGTTACGAGCAACAACACCACTTTCATCCTTCTTGTTTTTGAAGATCCACTTAGTCTTAATTAATTCTTTGTGAAAATACGGATTTGGAACCAATTTCCACACTTCAAGACGCTCAAATTGTGACAATTCATCTTGCATAGCTTTCACCCAATCTGGATCTTGTAACGCATCTTTGACGTTACCGGGTTCGACCATACTTAAGAAGTTGACAAATAAGCATTCGTTAGCGGAAGCAGCACGAGTGGTTGGACCAGCATTTGGATCCCCAATAATTTGACTAGGCGGATGAGGAAGCATGGAACGAGACCACTTTCGGGAGTGAGGAAGTGGTGCAGCCGGTGCATTGTCTTCATCAGAATTAGTAAAACCAGGAGAGTGTTGTTCAGTAATTTGCTCAAAAGTAGGTTCATCAGGTAGAATCATGGTTGCTTTTTCTTCAGATTCAGTGCCATTTGTTTGAGAGGATGCAAGAGGTGGAGAAGCCATTGTAGAGTCAGAAGAAGATGATGAGATTGTTGCAGGAGAATTTTCAATGGGTGGAGGAGTTAAAACAGGAGAAGTAGATGAAGGGGATGGATTTTGATTGATATTGGAACCAGAAATATCAGAAATAGATGGTGAAGGAATTGTTGGAGATGGATGATCATGATAGAATTCATCAAAAACAGTATCTAGCTCAGTGGACGTTGGAATTGGAAAGGATTTAATCAGAGGTGAAGTAGTTTTAGGAACGGAAGGTTGTGGACAAAGATGAACGGGATTTGAAGAGTTTGGTTCAAGAAGCATTCCTGAAAGTTCATCAAATTTGACATTCATACTTTCCTCAATTCGTTTGGTGCAACAGTTGTAAACACGATAAGCAATTGATTCCCTAGAATAACCAATAAAGTATGCTTCATCTCCTTTTGGTTCAAACTTTCTAAGATTATCATGATCATTTAGAACATAGCACACACAACCAAAGATATGGAAAAAGTTCACATTTGGCTTTCTTTTGTTGATGAATTCATATGGAGTTTTATCAAACTTCTTGTTGATGATCGATCTATTTTGAGTAAAGCATGCAGTAGCAATGGCTTCAGCCCACAAATTAGGAGGAAGACGGGAATGAGCAAGCATAGTTCTTGCGGCTTCAACAAGAGTATGATTACGACGTTCAACTACTCCATTTTGTTGAGGTGTACGCATAGCGGAGAATTGATGAGTGATACCTACTGAGGAAAAGAAAGTTTCAAGAGTAGCATTCTTGAATTTAGTACCATTGTCAGAACGAACAATACGAACAGTGGATTGAAGGTTAACTTCAGTTCGTTTTATGAAGTTGATGATGACTTGGGGAGCATCACTCTTTTCATGAAGAAAGTAAACCCAAGTATAACGAGAGTAGTCATCAACAATAACTAGAATGTAACGTTTTCTATGGATGCTCTGAACACGCATGGGACCACATAAATCCATGTGGAGAAGATGAAGAGGGGCTTCAGTGCTTAAGTGTTTCTTTGGATGGTGAGACGCTTTCTTAAGTTTACCAACGACACATGCTGAACAAACATGATTGGTGTCATATTTGAAGTCAGGTAGACCATCAACAAGCTGTTTGTCTACAAGAGCATTGATAGTATGAAAGTTAAGATGAGAAAGGAGTTTATGCCATAACCAAGATTGTTGTGCTGAGGCTTTTGATAGAAGACAAATCTCTGAAGAAGGTGAAGGAATGTTACGGTTGTCATCCCTAGACCCAGTGAGAATATCACTTCCGTATTCAGTCTGTACTTTTCACTCATATCTTTTGAAAAGAACTTGAAGGTCGTTGTCACATAATTGACCAACACTAAAGTGATTGTGGCCTAGACCTTCAACATATGAAACACATTTGATAGTGATTCCATTCTGAATAATGTCACCATAACCAAGTATAGGAGCAATATGATCATTTCCAAAACGAATTGTGCCCATAAACTTTTCAACAAAGTTCCGAAGTAGTGATTTATTGCCAGTCATGTGTCTGGAACATCCAGAGTCGATATACCAGACACAAATAAGAATTCCTGTCAAAACAGGAGGTATGGGTTTAGGTCCCCACTTAAATTGGGTCCATAAGTGGTTAGGCGATTATTATGAATGTAAATTAAGAAAACCGGAAGATATAGGATAATAGAAACAAAAACATGAACATAACATAAACTAAGATGCACATACAATATAACAAGCACACAACATATCCAATCATTTATTGAAAAGAAATGCACAGATAAACGAGTTCAAACAGAAAATACGAATTACAGACATAGTAAAAGGAAAATGTTTTTAGAAGGATGGAAATTAATCGGAGCTAGTCCTACAAGACTTGAAACTATCTAGAGAACTAGTCCTACGACAAATCCAAACTTGTTTCTCAGAAGATGACTTTTTATCAGACTTGACTCTCCTAGATGCATGCAAATGTCTATCTTTAGGAAGCCAAACACTTCGACAGTTTAAGCACAAGTCACCTGAAACATGAACAATTTTAGTATTAGAAGAAGACTGTTTGTGATTGTTCACTTTTGGTTTTCTGTGGGAGGTATTATTGACATATGACACTTGTTTCTTTGGAGTGGAAGAAAACCAACCATATTGATCTTGGTATCTAGTTATTCCTATAGCTTCATCTCTGAAAACTTTCAAAGTGCACCTAGGTGTGGGTAGAGATTGTTTAGGAGAACCAGAAAACTTTCGATCCTTGGGTTGTTTTTGGGAGATGGGTTAGTGGTCACGGTAAGAGTCTGGGGTTCATTTTTGTTCTTGCGGCTGTTAGTCAAAATCTTTGGACTGGTAATGATGATATTTTGTTTTGGTATCTTCTTAGGTAATGAAGCTGCTTTCGAGGGATGTGAGGATGAAGTCTTCTTCAAAGAAGGTTTGTTCTTCTTAACAAATTTATTTTCAAAATCCGGATCATAAGTATTATTTTCTTCCAAAAATTTGTTTAGATCAGGGATTTTAGAAAGATTAAGATCAAAACCGTTGTCCTTTGAATCAGAATCCACAGTCACACTAGGGACAGTAGTCTTCAGAGGACTGGAAGTCTCTTTGTATGAGGTTGATGCATTGCCATTTTGTAAAACGGGTTGTTGACTCATTAGTTCTTGAATGATTTTACAGTACCGCTTTTCTCTTGTTGCAAAAAGAGTCGATTTGATTTGAAATTCCTTTTTGACTTTTTCTAATGAGATGTTCAATGCATCAATTTCATCCAAATAGACTTGAGCATTTATTGGAGAGGTGGTTGAGTTGATGGAAGGGCATGGAGTATCGATAGATGACTTTGACTCATGTGATGAATTAGGCGGAGTTAAGTTGGACACAATTTTTGAAATTTGACATGTAAACAGCAACTTTGTTGCTTTTTCATTGTTGTTATCCACAAAAGCTTGAAGTATAATGTTCTTATACTCCATTTCCATCTTAAGTTTATTGAGTTCAGTGAGCAAATTCAGTTTTTGATTTCTTTCAAATTCATATTGTTTGGAAAAAGAGTTGAACTCGTTACAATAAGACTCGGTTTCCTCAGAAAACTTAAGTGGCTCAGTATCAAAGATATTTGGAAAAATGTGTTCAATCTTATCCACTGACATTTGTTCATCATAGTCTTCATCATACACACAATCAATGTTAGAAAAACAATCATCTTCTGTTTGGATGGCAACAGAGTTGGTCTTAATAGAATCCCAGTTGGGTTGCACAGATACATCCTCAATGTCACACACATCATTATTTAAAGAGCAATTGGTGGGATTCAAAATGACACACATCGGTTGACTAAGATCAGAACAGTCATAAACAACACTTGATGATCTATCAGGGACAGACTTGTTATGGTGATTTTGAAGCAAAAGAGCATTTATCACATCTTGTTTTTCATTTTGTGTTTGTTTCAAATCTTCTATTTGTTTTTCCAAAACACTTTGTGGAATATATGGTCGAACTGGAGCTGGTTTTGGAAAAGCGATTTCTTTTTCAGGTTTGGACTCACTTGTATGAACAACAGTTTGTTTTTCATTTAAGTCTTCACTTGAGTTTTCATCCAGTTCGATAATAGTAACAGAGTGTTTCTTGATTTTAGGACAGAGTGGAAGATTAAACAAATCATATGAATCATTGATATGATCATAGTTAATTTTGATTTCACATTTGGATAACTGTTCTTCAGTATCATAATCATCATAACTAGGTCGAACAAATTGACTGAGCAAACCATATCGCATCATGTTTGCATCATATAGGGGTGGTACAATAAGCTGACCTGTGAGTAAGTTCTTTGGATCTTCAAATCCTAACCCTTTAGTGAAATCATCAAAATCTCTTGGGTTGTTCAAAAAGATTTGCTTGTTGGATTGATCAATTATATAAACCTTAACTTTATAAAACTTGATTTCATCAGTGAGTTCATCAATTTTCCTTTCAAGTTTTTGGTTCTGAGAATCTTTGATGCAACATGCATGATTTAAATCAGAAATTTGATTTTGTAATTCTTTCACAGAATGGTTGGATTCGTTGAACTTAGAATGAAGAGCTTCAAGATCTTCGTCCAAAGCATTTGCTCTAAACATTTCATTTGACTGTGCAATTTTTAATTCTTTGATGTTTTTGTTTAGTTCAATTACTTTGAGCTCAAGTTCTTGATTAGTAAGATGTAATTCAGAAGAAGCAGTAAAAGAAACCGATGCATTACTGGTTGAAAGATCTTTAAAGTTCTTTTGAAGATTTTGAAACTCGTTTTGAATATCAGTTAAAGAGTTTTCTTTTTCTTGTAAAGCATTGGTTAAGGTTGCTACTTCTTCTTTTAGAGAGGTATTTGTGAGAGCAGTTTGTTCACATTCATGCTTTAATTGTTCTAAAGCACGTTTTGGAAATTTGCATACCTCATCATCATCAGTCTCAGATTTGTTATCTTCATCATCCAGCTCATTGGAACGCTTGATCTTAGTCATGAAGCACACATTAGCAACAAGTTCTTCAGTTTCTTCATCAGAGAGATGTAGCCATTTATCATCTTCAGCAAGAAGAGCGATACCACTTTCTTGTTGCTTCACTAGCATGAGTTTGTTTTGATAGTAGGTCGAGTTCTTTTGACGAGGCTTGGTACAATTGATTGCTAGATGACCAGTTTGTCCACAGTTGTAGCATTTCCTTTCTTTAGGTTTCCTTTCAACAACTTTCTTCTCAAGTGATCTTGGAGTTTCAATCTTCTTTTCACCAGTTGTGCTTCCCGGATAATAATCAAATTTGGGAGCATGGTTGTTCTTGACATAAGATGAAACAGAAGAAGTTCGAAGCTGATTATTGGTCGACCTCCTTGTCATATACTTTTTCTTGAAGGATCGGGTGAAATAAGCAAGGTCTCTGCACATCTCTTTTTCTTTGTCATCCATGTCGGGTTCGATGAGGTCATTATTACCAAATTCAGGAAAGGTGTCTTCAACATTTGAGTTCATGGAGAGATATGACATTCTGTTGGCTACAAGAGCAAGGGGATCAGAAGAGGGACTTTCTTGAAGTTTTGCTTGTTGTTTCAGGACAGCTTTTTCATTTAATCTCAACTTCTCATAGAGATTGTGAATGCTCAGCTTGTTGAAGTCTGGTTGAACATTTATCTGTGTGCCATATGGTTCCCAGACTTTTTCTAAGCATCGGAGAAACTTTACATTGAGCTCAATCTCTGTTTTGTTCACCTTCTCTTTCCTCAAATCATTGATCACATTGCAGAATCGATCATATGTTTTCACCAATGGTTCCCCCTTCTCTTGTTTGAAAGTCTCATATTGATCAATCACATACGAGAGTCGAATGGTTGTGGAGATCTCTGACCCTTGAAATTGTTTTTCAAGTTCATTCCATATTTCTTTCCCAGTGGTATATGAGTCAACATTTCTATAGATTTCATTTGGAAGAGCAAAGTACAGATAGGTAATAGCAAGATCATCTGCTTGTGATCGGTTTCTCTGTGTGGTATTCCAACTTTCAGGTGGTACAAGTTCTTTTGTTACGGGATTTTTGTGAACAGCAAGTCCTTCTTTGAGAGATGTTTTTAAATGAGCACCATGAGGTTGTTTAGCAACCCAGTTCAGAAAACGGTTTCTCCATTGGGGATAACAATCACGATAAAGAACCGGAGGACGAGAGTCAGAACCGATTATTAAAGAGTCTTGAGTTTTTGGTGTAAACCAGGTATTAAAGCATTCAAAACACAATCACAATCAGCAAACCTTTACTATTACCGGTATTCAGTAATGAGTGTAACGATTTGGAAAGTGAGATAATAGAAGAACAAATACTGGGCTTGGGGTAAACCAGGTATTAGAACATATAAAGTATTATTGAAGAACAGATACCGGTATTCTGAAGGATACAGAAAAAACCGGTTTTCTGAAAACAAAATTAAGGGAATATCGAATATTAATTATTTATGAATGAGATAACAAATACCGGTTTTGGTGTAAACCAGGTATTTTTATTAAAAGGGTAAATTACAAAAATCATACCTGAGGTTTGTTCGAAACTACGCTGGTCATACCTACAATTTAAAAATTACGCGAGACATACCCATCGTTGTCAAAAACTTACATTGACCATACCTATCGCTGACGGTCGTCTATTTGATCGTTAAGTCAAGTCACGTGTGGTGCATGTGAGGTATCAAAATCGTAATTTTGTGTATACTTCAGGTATCATCTTTGTAATTTATCTTAATAAAAAAATTATAATATTTATAGTTATATTTCATTTATTCAAGTGGGTAGATATTCTATATTGATATTCACACACACACATAACTATTTCAAATTTAAAAAATAAAAAATTTATAAAAGGATGTCATCAAACGTCACAGGTTTAGGCGTATAAATTCTAAAGTTAGCCTAACGACTAACTCTGGAACTCCAAACCTAAAATGCTACAGATTGCTAATTTGGGGTATATTCTAAACCGTGACGAATCTTCAACTTTATTTTACCCCTTTTAGGGGGTGACAAAAACCATAAGAAAAAATTATATTGTTTTTTAAAACGCTTTTCGTTTTGTATCTTTTTAAATAGGTTTCTATTAAAAAAAATAAATCATAAAAAGTAAAATAACACAAATATATAATAATAATAATAATAATAATAATAATAATAATAATAATATAATTGAAAACTTTAGTGGTTTTCAAGGTTTTCATCCGTGTTATATATATATTATACACATATAAAAAATAATAATGACATATGCATTCTTGCATTAATTATTTTTCTCAGTACATTTCTCTTAAAAAAAACTATTTTTTCATAATAAATCTAATCTTTTTTTAATATCTACCCAACTTAATAATTGAAGTGTAAATAAATCTCTAAAATTCTTAATAATTTTTTATTAGGGTAAATTACACAAATAATACCTGAAGTATATACGAAATTACAATTTTGATACCTCACATGGACGACATGTGGCTTGACTTAACGACCAAATAGACGACCGTCGGCGATAGGTATGATTAGTGTAAGTTTTTGACAACGATAGGTATGTCTCACATAATTTTTAAATTGTAGGTATGACGAGTGTAGTTTCGAACAAACCTCATGTATGATTATTGTAATTTACCCTTATTAAAATTAAAAGTTCTTGAGACAAGTAAAACCTGTATGGAAACCCGGTTTTAGTACGTGCAAGGCCAGACAGAAACCCGGTATTAGAAATGTGAAACAAAACCGTGATGAATCCCGGTTTTTGGAACAGAAACATAAAAACTTGATTTCAAGACATTGTGATTAGAGATAGGAATTGATACTTTATAGGTGATGTATTGGGATGATAATGAGATGATTAACACAAGAAATTCGATTAATTTAACATGGTAAAGAGGAAAAGATTGAGGATTTCGGAAAGGAAATAAAAACACAAGTTAGCACAAGGATGAACAAAATTAAGCCATGGATCTCTCACACGTTGTGATTTTGCTCTGATACCAAGTGTAAACAATGCTAAAATGTGTAGTGAACCTTTGAGGTGAAAAGGAAAGTAGGTATTTAGAGAGAAAGTAGGTATTAGAACATGGAATAATTAAATGGTCAAAAGGTTAGTTTCATTGCATGTGGAGAGGTTTATATAGACAAACTAATTGCTATAAAACCCCTCCTTAATTACAAACAAGTACATGGATAATTACAAGACAAACCCTTAAACAAAACATAATGAAAACAAAAGACAATACTAAAGCATATTTACAAAACAAGCACTACATAAATATAAAGTTAACAAAACTTCACCTTTTTCCAAAACGATCTGGTCGTTTGGGCGTTTCTGCTATATGGATCCTAATAGTGACTTGGAAGAACATAATTGGGATTATTGCCTAATATAGCGGCTATCTATCATTATTGACCATAATAATAGTAGATATTATATATCTTTCACTTATTATCAAAAGTAACTATATGTAAACGGAGATATATAACTATAATAACTCTTAATCTCTAGTCAAAATTTATTTTATAAACCGAAAGTTAGTTACTGCTAAAAAAATATTATGGACTGGCTGGAAATTGGTAGGCGTTGAACCGAATTACACGTGAAGGGTATAGAAAAGTATGAAATACAACTGTGAAGGGGACATTAGATATGTATTTGTTCAATTTCATAATTAAAAAATCATGTTATGGGAGAAAATAAGATCAACAACTTGACCATCTTTTGGCACGCCATTGGGATTTTCTAGATGTTAATTTGGATGATAAAATAAAAGTAATGCTTTAGCAAAGATTTATCATATATCAAGTAGAAATTTAGAGTAATGAGTTAAGAATTTTATGAATTTAGATAATTTGATCAAAGTTTGTTGTTGTTTTATACTATGACCGATTTAACCGGTTTTCTGATATATTGCTAATTTGATAATATTGAAAGATAGGTTCTATTGTAATTTTAATGAATGGTTTCTAGATTTGATAATCCGACTGAAATTCATTGCTATTTTATTATGCAACAATAATTTTACTACTTTTACTTGATTAAGTTAACAACATTATTACAATTTACAATTTGTTGGCCTACATACAACCAGGATTTATTTGTTTAGACCTTGATAATTAAACTCCTGAATTCTTGATTCTAACTCGGAATATCTCATACTAGAGTTCTCAAGCTCAAATTTGTTAGAGCAAGCTCAAATTTCTTTGAGCTAGCTTGAACACTTTTCGACCCGTTTTCAGGTACCCATGGATTATCCATTTAAAAGATAAATACACATTCTGTTTCCATTTATCTTAAAAATGCAAATATACGTCTATTCAGTGTATGTCTATAATCCAAGTTCTTTCCTTTCTCGAGTTGTGAGAATTAGCATGATTGTCCCTTTTTTTTTTTAGTTATCTATGCTTTTGGACTGAGTAATGAATGATGCGTTTTCTTTTATAGTAATACCTCATTAAACATGTTTTAAAATGTTGCCTGATGTAAAACACATTTTGTTTCATATCTTACTTGTTATTTTGTCACTAATATTTAATATTTTTTTATAAGGATACCATATTGTATTATATATTGACTAATCTAAGTTAGCATTTTCCTTTTAGCTTCGTCCGTTATGTGAATTTAAGTATTTAACTATTTATCATAACTTTGGATGTTTATTGTCTCACTTCAATAATTTATAGTTTACACAAAGATGTTGAGATTGACTTTTCCAACGGACAATAATGTTCACATTGATGTTCTAAATTTATTCAATTTATATGTCAATATATTCATATCTACTCCTTCTTTTCGTTGTTTTGGTCATTTTTCAACTCAATATTGGCATGCCTACATTAGCCATGGGTGGTTTAAGCGTGGGGCATTTGGTAGTGTTATATCGGAGCCTGAACTTTAAACTAATATGTTAAATGAAATCTCACTTAAAAAAAAATTCCATTTATTCACACTTGCTTGTAACAAGTGTGAAGAAATTTCTTAATTTTGTTCACACTTAAAAAAGTATAAAAAGTATTCACCTATAAAAGTGTGAAAAAATTTAAAAAATTATAAGTTTTTCATACTTTTAAATGTGTAAAAGTATATTAATGATTCACACTTAGAAGTGTGAGGATTAATTTTTGTAACACTAAATTTCTTCACACAAGAGAAGTATGAATAATTTAGGTGTTACAATTTACCATTCACACTTTTAAATATGAAAATGTTGGACATTTATTCACACTTTTGGGTGTGAACTTTTTCTTCCACATATATAAGTGTGAAAAAATTGTAAATTCTAAAATTTCTTCACACTTTAAAATGTGTATACTTTTTAAACATTTTTAAGTGTGAACAAATTAAGAAGTTTTTTCACACTTGTTTAAAGCAAGTGTGAGTAAATAACATTTTTGTTGTAGTGTCTGTATTTTTTACAATCAATTATAGGCATTTTGATCTAGTGGTTAATTGCTTATTTTTATTGTTTAGGTTGTCAAATCAAATTCGTTATGACTAGCTAACCTGGAGCGAGGTCTTTTATTTTTCTGCCTTATAGCCGCCCCTGGTATTACCATTACCAATTACAGAATAACATATATCTATTGGTTTAAAGGGAAGGGATTCCCTCAAGTTGTTTTCAACTTGATAGATCAAGTTGGAAACATCTTAGCCCTTGGATGAAAATTAAGGGTCAAGATTCAAAGTTAATCTTTGAATCTTGACCTTTAATTTTAATCCAAGAGTTAAGAACTATCTAACATGACTAGTCATGTTAGACAACTTGAAGGAATTTCTCCCTAGTTTATATTGGTTTGCCAACTCATGGCTTCATGGATCTATATGTTAATGCAAGTCTCTTGTGTTCTTTATAACTTTTTCCAAGTCTTTTAAAATGATTTGTTCTCTAGCTATTTAATATAAGTGACTTTCATTAAGTCTTCTCTGTAGAATAAAAGTAAGAAGAAAACAAAAGAAGAAACTTCATTGCACTAAAAAGAAAACTTTGCTTTCGGACATCTTCATTAATTCTAGTCTTTATGTTTGTATACATTTGTAAAGAGTAATGACCACCTATATATAGTTGATTAGATTATACAAGAATACGATTTGTCGAGATTTTATATTTGGAATGACATACACATCTTAATGGACCACAACTTTAATATGACATCATTGGTAATATTGTCAAGTACTCTTGAACGTTGACCTACCAAGTAACAACGATGCGATTTTATGAACCTTCTTAAGTCGAGCACAATTGTATTTAGGACGCCCTTGCTTGTATTTACTAGTTCGCCACTATGCATTGTTTACTTGACAAAGAATAACATTGATTTTATGAATGTATGGTGAATCATAATTGTGTACTACTACTATTGGTTCTTAATGATTTAAAATTGAGTATCGTCGTTGTAATTATTGTTGTTGTAGCAAATTTTTTCGTTTTTTGAAAACTGGTTATGAAAACCGGCTCATAGTCGGTTCTCTTCTAATAACGTTGGCAAATACATGACCCACTCAGAAGTTGGCAAATACATATCATTGACTTTGTTGTATATCATCAAACCAATCAAAACCAAATCTTATAAGCATAGTAATGATATCCAAAAATTGTACTCCTAAAATGGAAGGCTTTACTTATTTGAGATTTTGAAAGTTGTACTTTCGGAACAACTTCTTTTGCCCAATAACGGTCAAACTTGGACAGTTTGTAGCATGCTAGTCTCATTTCATCTACCATATATAATGATTGGTCGAATTGAAATTTGTGGCATAAATAGTGAGGAGAAACCCTAAGGGCTTTCGATAGGGTGTATTAAATAGTTGTATATTTACTATAAAATTCAGGGGTTAGCTTTTGATATGAAAACGTACAACATTTTTATGCATGTTAAGTGAAGCCCTAAGGGCTTTATTTACCATTTTCCATAAAACAAATAACTTTCGTTTAACATGTTAAGTTTCAACATTTCATCAAAACCAAATTAAATCAATAATCTACATTACTCGCCGTCACCACCGTCAATCTCCGCCGTCACTGCCACCATCAATCTCCGCCGCCACCGCCGCTCGCCACCACAACTACCGTCACCACCACTACCGCCGCCATTACATCACTACCACCGCCTTAACCTCCACCACTGCCGTAACGTGAGGGTACCGTTTTATTTTGATAAAGAAAACAAATACTAGCATGATGCAAGTTAATACGAAAAACATATATGGACCGATCAATAACGAGAATAAGAAGAGAGCTCTAACGTTGCTATAAAAGAGAGAATCAGTAAATTCACGACAACTAAAAAAAAAAAATAGAAAAAGATATCACAATAATCAAGAAATAAAAATGATCTCTTATGAGCCAAACCAAACACCAGTTGCATGAAACTACAAATGCAAAACGATCTAACCGACATTTGAATTTTTCGATCTCCCGCAAATGATCTATGAATACCGAATTCGCTCCTCTTTAAAGCACTTTGTAAAAGTATATTTTTTGTTGTGAAATGCTAAATACAGCCCTAAGGACTGTATTTAACGTGCATAAAACAACTTGTATTTTGCATATTAAAAGCCCACCTCCTGATTTTCATGGTAAATGTACAAATAATTTATGCACCATAAACACAGCCCTAAGGACTATATTTAGCAAACCGTTGTTTTCATTACCAGATATCCTACGGATCTTCAAATTAATAGGGAAAGAATCAATCTATTAATGTAACTCTATGTAGAAAACGGACTATAAAATTTCCCATAAGTATCTCTATAGCTCCAAATGATATATGAATTTGCTGATAATTTTACTAGGCAATTAGTATTTTTTGTTAAATTGTATTCACATAAATACCTATTAATTTATGAATTATACTTTTCTTATTTTTAAGTCAAACTTTTCCTCTTATACAATTTTTTTATTTTATTATTATATCAGTTTATTATAACTAATATTTTATATTTTTTGATTATAAAAACTTATTATAATATTTGTTTTTAAATTCATCGTAATATTATACTCTATTTAGTATTATACTACTTTTTTTTACACAAGTGTACGTTTGATCGAAATTTAATTTCATCAAATTTTCACATCACGTGAGTATCCATCACGAATATATTACGACTACAATGAATTTTATCAAATTATTGAATAAAACCAAATCACTAAAGTCAAGCAGGATACTTAAAAGCACAATCCAAATCCCATGTGATATCACCAAATTAGTTCTACTAGTATTAAGATTAATATTAAGAGTAACATTAATTTATCAAGTTCTATTTTTAAAAGGCAAGTCAACATAGTCAAGTAAAAGTATTATACCTACTAATTTGGTCAAAACTCAAAATGGAGAATTGGAGATAAAGATCTAGATACTATGTACTTTGTCGGTTGTACCTTACCTTTGTCCCTTATTTTCCAATGAGAAAAATATGAATTAGACTCGACTTGACTTGGCTGAATACTTTAGACTAAACGGAGTGGAGCGGAATCCCCATTTTCTCGCCCCAAACACCGGCCCGCCTAGCCGTTTACGCCCCTAAGCCCAAGGGGGCGGAATATATCTCTCGCCCAATTTTTTGCTTCCTCCAAGAAAATGAGCCGTTGAACGGCTAGTGGATTTGACAAAAAAAGAAAAAACTTTTTACCTTTCAATTTTATTTTACCATCTATATATATACATTCCACACCATTGTTGTTTTGTTGTCTTTTTCTTTCTTTTCTTCTTGTCTTTTCTTTAGATTTTTTACAATGTTTTCTAATAATAATAATAATAATAACTTTAACCCTTTTAATAATAATAATAATAATCGTTATGTCCGTCCTAACAATCAAAATCAACAAGACGTCAACGATGCTAATATGCTATCAAACACGGTGTTGTTCCAATTGATCCAACAAATGGGTTCTACGCCACCACAAATGCCGGGGTTTACACCATTCTATGCGCCACGACAAGATGGTTTATACGGTTTTGGTATGATTACGCCACCACAAAACACGTCGGGTTCATTTTTTGGTAATTTTTTATATTTTTCGGTTATATATATATTTATATTATTATATATATTTTTTTGGTATATATATATATTTATACATATACATATTTCGGTATATATACATATTCATAATTTTTGGTATATATTTATACACACACATATATATATATATATAATATATATATTATTTTTTATATTGTACATATGTAGGGAGCATATCAATTTTGGTCGTCGAGTTCTTCCGGCAAGGGAAAAGCAATGTCTAGGTACTCGGAGACGTTTGATAATCTCTCAAAGAAGTTGGATGGTTTGTTTGAGGCGAGTAAGGAGCGGATCAATCTGGGCAAGCAAAAGGTGGAGATTGGACGAAAGAGACTTGAATCAAAGAATACTCAACTCAAGCTAGCAGAGTTGAAAGTGTTGAGCACCGACTACGGTTATCTTAATGAAGAAAATAGATCAATCATGGAGAAGGCGAAAGAAGAAGTTATGGAGAAGTATCGTTAGTTGTAGTGTATTATGTTTAAATTTAGTTTGTTTAAGTTGTTTAAGTATTGGACTTTATTATGTTTAATTTTAGTTTATTTAAGTTGTTTAAGTATTGAACTTTATTATGTTTAATTTTAGTTTGTTTAAGTTGTTTAAAAATTGTTATGTAATGAACTTTATTTTTAAATTATGTGGGATGTTTAAAATATGGATGTGTTATTATGTTTTGGAGTAAAAAAGTTAAAAAGAATAAGTAAAAAGTAAAAAATAAATAAAATGATAGGAGAAACATGGATACCACATGGCATTTATCCCCCCACCTTAAATATGTCTCACTTCCCCTTTTCTCACCAAAATTCTCTTCCTTACGTGGCGCCACATGATGGATATCCCCCCACCCCTAAATATGCCCCACTCCTTTTAGCCTTCCAGGACTAAATGTATAAGACCAACACTTCAAACGACTTTAGGTTGAGTTTATATTTCACATTAAATACCTTATTAGGTCTTATGTCAACGGATGACGAACAAACAATCTAAATTACATCATTTGTAAAACTTTATCAAATATAGATATGTTCGGGTGGCCATTGGTGAATGATAGTGAAGAACATAGGTTATGTCATAATTTTCCCATTATCATCAATTTATAAAATTTATTATTTTCCCATTATCAATTGTATATAACTTGTATTATATATTTATTTGTGGGTTAAAATGAAGAGAAAATCACATTTTTGGTATCTTAAGTTGTCAATTTCTTCATTTATTGTCTCTAAGTGAAGAAATTATACTTTTCATATATCAAGTTGGCTAATTTTTTCAATTTTGGTATCACGCACAAACTCTGTTTATTTTTTGTTAACGCTCTCATGTGATGAACACGTGAGTGGTATTTTAGGGTCTTTTAACCACCACTCTTATTTAAAAAAATTACACTTTTGGTACGTCAAGTTGTCAAATTTTCACTTTTGGTACCTCAAGTAGACAACATATTATTATTACACTCTCCAATTTTCATCTCACACATTAGCATCTATCAAACAACACACTCAAAAATCAACACACATGATTTTTTTATTTGTTGTTGGTGTAATTACGGGTGATGGTGGAGGAATTTATGTCGCTGAAAAACGCACCCACCATCGATCTCTTTTCTTCATATTATTGAAAACTCTCTCACTCATAAATTATCCTCTTCTTCAATCGGAATATTGTACAAACAAAACTTGATCGGGATCTGCTACAAACGAGATCTTAACGAAATCAGCTACAGATGAATATATTTGATACAAACGAGATTAGATCAAAATCTCTAACTAGGGTGGTAGTCGTGGTGCCTGGTGGTGAGGGAGATAGCCGACAACCCTTTCTGGTGGTGTATGATTTATATAAGATACTAGGTTAAACCCATGTGTTGCATAAATAGATTCAGATCTCTTATGAAAATCATACACCACAAGAAAGGGGTGCCGACTATCTCCCTCACCACCAAGCACCACGACTACCAGCTTAGTTAGAGATTCCGATCTAATCTCGTTTGTAGCAAATATATTCATCTGTAGCAGAATCCGTTCAGATCTCGTTTGTAATAGATCCCGATCAAGTTTCATTTGTACAATATTCCGATCGAAGAAGAGGATAATTTATGGGTGAGAAGGTTTTCAATATTATGAAGAAAAGAGATCGATGGTAGGTACATTTTCCGGCGACATGAGTTCCTCCACCATCACCCGTAATTACACCAACAACAAATAAAAAAAATCATGTGTGTTGTATGATAGATGCTAATGTGTGAGATGAAAATTGAAGAGTGTAATAAAAATATGTTGTCTACTTGAGGTACCAAAAGTGAAAAAAATGACAACTTGAGGTACCAAAAGCTTAATTTTCTCAAAAAGAGTGGTGGTCAAAAGACTAAAACACCCCTCATGTGTTCATCATGTGAGAGCGTTAACGGAAAAAAAATATACGAAGTCTGTACGTGGTACCAAAACTGAGAAAAATAACCAACTTGAGGGTATGAAAACTGTCATTTCTTCACTTAGATACTATAAGTGAAGAATTTGACAACTTAAGGTACTAATAGTGTAATTTTCTCTAAAATGATTTATGAATGTTATATAGGGGTTGGTTATCGTAAAACAAGTATTAAAGTAAAACAAATAAGATAAGATCTTGACCCTTAGATCATGATAAAGTTGATGCACGAAAATTTACGAATCACAAATATAAGTGTTAATGCACGATAATTTTCATAATGCACGATAACTTTCAGTAAAGAAAAACCTATTGTTTTATTTGTTTACTTTATTACTTGTTTTATTTTAACTAGAACCATGTTAAATATGAGATTTATAGTTGAAAACTTCATACTTTTCCTATCGAATTAAAATTTATATATATATATTTAGAACAAATTCAGCAGTTTGTCAATTTATCGAATTTACTTACGTTCACACAATCTTAGGTTTACAAAACTGAAAGTCTTTTTTATGTCGCTTGTAGATTTTTACACTGTATTCTCGAGTTTTTATTAAAGGAAAAGAAAAGAGAAGATTGGATAGGAGAAGAAAGGATAAAAAAATTATATTTATAAATTGCATTCTTGAGTTTTATCATTTAAAAGAAAAGAAAGTGAATAAAAGAATTTAAAGGCATTATTGAGTTAAGAGAGAAGGATAAGAAAGGATAAAAATATGTAATATTACATTTATAGCCTCATAGCTATTATAGTACATATAAAGGTTTGAAGGGTATATTGATAAATTTATAACTTATCCTTCTAAATCATGCCAAATATGGAAGGAAAGTTTTTAGCTGTAAAACCCCTCACTTTTCTTTTCCATCACTTTCCTTTCTTTTAATTAAAAAACTCAAGAATGAAAAAACATAAATTTTCTTCTCCTTCCCTTTCTTATCCCATAAAATTAAAACTCAATAATGCATCCTTAAAGTTTTGTACTGCAAATGTTTTATATCTGAAAAAGATTAAAATAAAATAAACATTTTGATATAGTAAAAAAGATTAATCTAATTTAACAGCCATGAGGCTGAGTGGAGTAGAGTGCCTTGGTTGGCAACGTCGCCACATACCTTCGGCATGCCGCCGACTACACTGTCCTACCTAGGTGGATTGGGGTGTGGGGGAATGGGGAGGACGAGGAAACCAAGAACAGAGCCTTCAAATTTGATATTTCTTTGACTTTTTATTTTTGTTTTTCTGGTCCATCCAATTGTTAATTTTTGTTATGTTATCAATGGTGGACAAAGCACCATATGAGAGATGTGGGAGGAAAACAAAAGGTAGAAACTTTAAATTTATTTAAAAGTGTTATAAAACTATGAAACAAGAACAAAACTATGAAACAAGAACAATAGAAGATAATAAGAAACACAAGAAGATGAAGAGAACAGAGAACAGAGATTAGAGAGAGTCTTTCATCCATGTCTTTAACATTATACATGACCACTATTTATATGAGTACAAACATAAATGAGTTATAAGTTTAAGAAGATGGATAGTCACAATAAATACAATACATTTATAACACTCCCCCTTGACTATCCATGTCATATGCATGATGCTGCCTCGTTGGATATTCAAAAGTTATTATACGCAAATATGGTGTTTGCTGCCTCATTAAAAACCTTACCAAGAAAAACCCAGTGGGATAAAAACTCGGTGAAGGGAAAAAGAGTGCACCGCGTATAATACTCCCCCTCATTTGAATATCCGTTTTCAAAATATCAAATGTCCATCTTGTATACAAATGACTCAATAATCTGCCCGATTATTGCTCGATCTAGTTTGATGAAGATTGATTGTGCCACCGTCTTGTTGGTCATATGTTGAGATTGAATCTATAATTTTCTGAGCTTGATCTATATACAGCGCACTATCTTCAAATGATACTATTGAATAATTATTGTCAATATCGTGAACACATCTTCTTGGGCATCTTCATCATTGATCTTTGACCATGATTATCTCCATAGCTTGATGATGTAGTTGTTGATGATTGTTTAATCTCCATACAATGTGCGGGGTCACCATTTGTGAAAACCAAATTGTTTGTGACTGTCCTTAAGTGGATCAAGAAAATATATTCAACTATCTTTGACATTGAACTCTTTTGATATCATGTACCGAAATATGTCGTGAGTTTCTTCCAATGCTGGCGTGTAGATTTGAAGCCTTGTATTGATTAGTACTTTATGAGTACCTAATAAAATACATCAAAATCCCATTTGTGGCTCAAGACCGATAAAAGCTTAATGAGTAAGCTTTTTCAATATTGAATATCTTTGACCTTTAGTCAATATAGCTTATAGGTGGACAAAAGTCTCATTCAATAAATGCTTGATTTTTGAGATAATACAACTCTAAGTTGTAGTGTATCAATCTCTTCATGAGATTCAGTTATATGTATTTTGACATCCATTCATTAGTTATTTATAAATCTTCCTCTTGGATATCCAATTTGCAAAATTATGCCTCGAAACATGCAGGCAATTGTGCCATATACATTTCTTGGGTGGCCATATAATGACATAATAATCTCAAAATCAATATTGTTCATAAGAACCATTCATATATATGTAGATCATTAAAAATATGATACATGCTCCATGCGTTGTATATCCATGTGAAACTTTAAGCCATTTGCGGGCTCTAATAATAGCAAGGAGATACAAATGTCTATTTGTAGATCACGGTATTCAAATCTTCCGATAATATTATCAACCATGGGAGAAATATATCTATGTCTTTGCTAAAAATCTACTGGAGCATCAATTGCACCATATATGGACATCCACCTAATATTTATTCATAATACTCCCCTTTGGATGTACATTGATTAAAGACATTATGCCTCGTTAAAACCTTACTAGAGAAAACCCAATGGGACAAAAATCTAGTGAAGGAAAAAGAGTACATAATTCTTTTGATACGCTTGGGAATGTTGCCTCATTAAAACCTTGACAGGAAAACCCAATGGGACAAAGCCTTGCTCAAGGGAAAAAAAGAGTGCAACGCGTATCTTTGAGTACATAGTAAGTGTCTAGAACAATACGATTATAACATTAACAAACTTGCTATTTTCTCCACATGTGATCCACATATCATACATCATATATTCCATTCGAGTACATACGCGTACTACATAAGGTACGTTTTACCAATAACTTCAAGTGAAATGATGTATTATTTCATGACCAACATGGACTATCAATGCTTTAAATAATGACACTTTTAAACCAATATAGTGATCATTTAGAAGTTGAGGAGGTCCCTTCAACATCATATGACCTCATAGCCATGAGCGTCACTTATTCATAAAATATATTAAAGCATCTTATTATGCTTCAATATAACTCGCTTCAATGTTACATATGCATTTTATCTGTATCCTTTAGATGTTGAATCAAGACACACTTTCTCTTTTATTTCGCATTTCTTAATTCAATCGCCATTGGACATTTCCTTAGAATTTCATTGATTATCAAATCATTAAAGTTCATGAAACTTATATTATTGTCACATCCAGATAGAGTTTCATAATCATAATAATTTATATGGCACTTTTCCGGGGAATAATATTCTTGAGAACTTTTCGCATATGTTATAAGATTTTTTAAATCACGAGACATGCTTCGTGCATTCCATTTCCCTCATGTAATCTCAATATCAAACAAGCTCTATTATATATTCTTTAGACGCAAATCAAATATCTTATCTTGCCAGCTTTTCAATAAATAAATAATTGCTTCCACCATATGACATTTCTTGCCTTTAATCACTATAAGGTCTTTTCAACAATCTATGTGCCATTACTTCAATTCAATATTTAAACATAGACCGATTTATATCATATAATTTATGCACTTCAAGTGTTTGAACTTCATGTCCAAAATACTAGCTTCTATTTACCTTTGGCCAATCATCCATATCTTATCACTACGTGCATGCATGCTTTTTCTAGATCCTCACAATTATACATACTCTTAGCGCTATCATTTTCAATCAATTTTGACGTCGTTTTAATTTATTTTCGATTCCACAATTATCTAGACATGTCACAATTCATTGAGATCTCATTATTTCCAAGTACCCGGGTTTCTCAAACTTCATGTCTACTTTCTCATAATCAATATCTTATGGGGTCTTTTATACCTCGACTTTGACCATCTTAACTTTATGCTCCTTTTCATTCGAGGCCTTTTATTTGGAATCGACTTTTCTACCACTTTCAAATGTGTGTAGACTCATTACCAACAGGAACATTGGCAGCTTTTTGGTCAGTTTACATTGCTGCCAATTACTAAATCATATGAATGATTTATCCCAGAAACTTTAAGTTTATATTCATTGATGTGAGGATATTTGATAATTCATTTACTCATTTCAACAGCTGCTTTTCATTTTTCCCTAATGTTGGGAACATCTCCCCCTAATGTTGGGAAAACTACAACTCAATGAGAAACTAAAGCCATAAACAAATCTTTCGATAATGGCTTTATTGAATACATACACCTCTTTCATGTTTCAACTTATACCCAAAACAGCCATACTAGTGTCTAGTCTAATCAGTCAGTTTCGAACTGAATCAAAGCATAAGCCTACACATCTATTTTCCCAACATTATTTCCAACATTCTTTGAAGTCTCATCTTTGTGCATTGTGGTGGAGCAACTTAATCATATATTGCACATTTAAAACTCTTATGAGACATATGTGGTTTTTGACCATAAACCAATTTCAATGGGGAGGAACACAATTGACATGATGCGAGTTCATATTATTGCATGTTAAATAACATGGCCCCAAATCATATTCATTTTGCTCTAAATAATCATTCAAATTAATCATTATTGTCAGTACAATCTGGAACATGCTCCAATCTTACAAGATGAGCAATTAATTACGCAAACATCATGTTGCGACTTTGATGACCCATTTAAACGATGCATCGATTTAAAACACTAAATGATCGATATGGACGATGTATAGGCCTACTTACATCTCCTTTGCATATGTTCCATTAAATTAAAAGGATTCAATCCTCATCTTTCTTGGCATATACTTTCGTATGGAGCAAATGACCTGAATTTAAATAATCATTTTTGAAGAATTTATTCACTTTTCAATATATTTCGCATCATTATTGACCTGGGATGGTCCAACCGGTCATGCCAATCAATCAATCAAATAATATATGTCTATATGTCTATAAACTCTTGTTTATGATTCACATGTGCTTTGATACAAGCCACATAATACTTAAGAAATTAATGTATCATCACCCTTTAAATATATATTTTCCAAACACCTTTTCATATTAGTCTATATAATATAACACCTTGTGTAAAAGAAAAGATATATCTTACGCTATTAAAGTTGCACATATCTTATCATTGATCAAGTATCGTTATAAAACCAAATAAATCACCTAAAGACAATCTTTGTAATATCACGACCAAATCCATATAAGACATTTTACTCAATTTATGAGAACACACCATAAATAATCAGTGCAATATAATCAAACAAAAGTTTGTGCTGACATGATCTAATGTCCATATATAACATATTAATTTATTCAATCTTTGTTTATCGAAATACTATGAAAATTGATGAGTTTTACCTCGGTGGAGACAACGGAAAAGTATATTCTTGATCTATCACCTTATTTACAAAAGTTCTATTATATCAATAATTAACCTTTACCAACATATTTAAATATGACAATCAAACAAATTAACTTATATGTATAGATGGAAGCTATGACATGCTATTATTCATAGAAACAATAACTCCGGTAACAAAATTTACGGACCATTCGTTTTGTTTGTATCGATAAATCTAAGATACAATAAGCTAATTAACAAACCAAATGCAACAAGCAAAACAAGGTTCATATATTAATAATTTAAATAAAATAAGATAATCTGTGATACCACTTTAATAGTATAATCCACTGCTATGTAAATTTCATGCATGCTCGTTGCACCTCAGAAAATCAAAACAAAACAAAATTTGTCTGAAGACTTAGTACATTTATGAATAACATATATGACTAATATATGAATGATGCAACAATATAAAATTACTATGGCTAAACTTTAGCTCATTCAAGAAAGAAATATTGGAGCATACATATAATTAAACATTATTGCGTACTACTTTATTATTGGAAAACAAAGCATATATATACCAATTTTTTTCTTATAACGCAAACTTGTATAAAGATTTTTTTCTAAAATTTCTTTTTGTTCACTCACCACAAATATTGAACATATTCACCAAAAAAAAAACACTTCACATAAACTCTCTAGTGCTCTATATGATAATGATTGTATGTAATGTGCTAATATACGATTACTTCACTGAGATCAAATATGTTCAAAACCAAAAATATAAGCAGTCTAAAGTTAGGTTTAAATTAAGTCTAAGCACATGATATAAAAGATTGAAAGACTTGGTTTTCAAGGAGTTTTTATTTTTTAAGTTTTTATTTTAATTTTATCTTTAGAAATAGACGTTCATGTTGTTAAGGTGAAAGCCAGCCGCAAAAATCCTTACATGAGGCTGTGGGACGTAATCCAGAATCCAGAAAACAATTGTTATATCAAACAATGATAAATAAAAACATCAATCAATTATGAAACGATATTAAACATTTTATGCATATATCAATATAAAAAAAATTTTAAAAAAAAATAAGATATAATCACAGTGACATAAATATCTGAAAGATATCTCATGTAGATTTTAAACCATTCGTTGAATATTTTTATTTTTTTTCAAGACAATTAGTGAATAGGTGGAACTGTAACTATGAATCAAAGCCATAAGTATCTTTTCTTTAATTGAAAAGATTACCTTATTTGTCGACGATAAGATGGTAAGCGAATTTCAAAAAGGTTTATATGGTAAAATCATAATCGAAAGCATCACTAATAATTATGTTTTTTAGTCCAACAAGTTAATCAAACCAATATAAACATATATATTAATAGATTTAAGCAAAGATCAGATTTACCTGTATTGGTAGTTGTGAACATGAATTGGTACCTTTAATGTTTGTTTTACTTCTTCCGTAATCATAAATTTGGTATTCGCTTTGTGTCTCTGGTGATGCTACGAACTAATGATCTTCTTAAACGGCAAATATAAAAAATCAAAGAATTTGTGGGGCAAGATTTTTTTAGGGTTAGAGACTCGTGTTGATAACGTGTTATAAAACTATGAAACAAGAACAAAACTATGAAACAAGAACAATAGAAGACAATAAGAAACACAAGAAGATGAAGAGAACAGAGATTAGAGAGAGTCTTTCATCCATGTCTTTAACATTATACATGACCACTATTTATAGGAGTACAAACATAAATGAGTTATAAATTTAAGAAGATGGATAGTCACAATAAATACAATATATTTATAACAAAAACTATGTTTTTCTTCATTATTTTTGTAATAGAATTTAGAGTTAATTACAGAAATCGTCCCTATCGTGGTACCTAACTTGCAGGTTTCATCCCTAGGTTTTATAAATTAAAATTTTAGTCCAAAATAGTTTGCTCCGTCAACACTTTTAGTCCTACCCTTAAACTTCTGTTTATAACCATGTCACATGATCCGCATGTGATGGGTAATCTCATAAATTCCACCCTTAACACCCCAACCTCACAATTTAATCCCCATTTTCATTGTTTTTTAACTTTCTCTCTTACCTTCATTATATATTCATATGTTGTTCTTCATATTTAAGATATTTTCAAAATAACAAAAAACCCCTAAATCCATCAAAAATCCTTTATGAAAATAAACTTTTGATTTTTTTTAATGATCCAATAACTCTCTAAACCTTAAAAACAAAAAAACCCAAAAATTCAAGCAATTCCCATATGAAGATTCGATATTTACATATTAAAAACCCTAAACCAATCATTCGTAATTTATTTATTTTTTAGCCTTAAAAAATGATACTGCCATTCAAACCTCCATATATATTAAATATCATTTGTTTGCTTCATATACAAATCAACACCATATTTGTTCATATACAACCCAAAAAGCTCTTTGAGTTCACTTGTAACATTACAAAGAAATCCTTTACTTGGATATATTTCTTCACCGAGACCATATGATAATAAAAAAATTATACTTCTGCTTCATTTCAAAAATCACCACCACCCAGATCAAAGGCTTCAAAAATTGTTTATTTTGAACAAGATGGATCACCTGCAATGGATTTATGATTTGGCTCGACTTGGGTGTCTACTGTGTCTTAGTCACTCCATAAGCCACCTGCCCATGATTGGACGGCGGCTGGGTGGTAGCCGACAGTGGTTGAGCAGCGGTGGCGGGCATTCACAAAAGTCCCTATTACATCTTCCCCGAAGACTATGCGGGTATCCATTAGAACTTGAAGCTCATATTGAAAACACGACCCATAATCAATCGCATCTTGATTTTCATGGAAACTATCATAAGATCTATAACTAGCTGATGTTTTGTTCATTTGTTTTTTATTTTTATCATAATTATCTATGATTTGGATTATAATGTTGAAATAAATTGTGATATACAGGGCTTGATTTGTTTCATTAAAATTTATTGTTGGTATTAGATTTGGTTTTGTTTTTATTTTGATAGAGAGGTGATGATGATATTTGTTTTTCTAGGTTTTGTTTTGGATGATGATGATGGTGTATTGATCTGAAAAGATGAAAAGATAATATACCCTTCACCATAACCAAAAAAGGATGAAATTATCCATCACGTGTTTGACACGTGATTCCTTTTTAAACGGACGTTTAAGGGTAGGACTAAAAGTGTTGACGGAGCAAACTATTTTGGACGAAAACAGTAACTTATGAAAGCTAGGGATGAAACTTGCAAGTTGAGTACCACGACATGGACGATTTCTGTAATTAAATCTAGAATTTATATAGTTTTTTTATAAATGAATTTTCAGTTTAGTTTTATTGTTGTTACTTGTTAGTTAGAAGAGAAAAAAAAAACTCATGCCACATGTCATAAGTGTAACACCCCAACAAGGCGGAATAATGGGATATCACAAGAAAAGCGCAGCACGACATGGAAATTAAGTAGAGACAAATCTAGATGCATTAAAAGGATTGGGAATCCCTACAAGCTAGTCAATTACAATCCGAGACCATACAAAAATGAACAAGGAGCACGACCATCAAACGTTTACAAAAGAGAGTACAAAAGATGGTATATGATCCTAAGCATAACCCATAAGCAGGGACAACGAATCACGGATCCACAGTAAAGTCCAAGTCCAATCCTAGCATGCAAACAATCAATTATCATCCAGCACGTCTTTGATTCACCTGTTCACCTGAAAAGTGTACTAAAACGGGTCAACATAAAGTTGGTGAGTTCGTAGGCTTAAATAATAAAGTCTAGTGTGTCGGGATAACAACCGTTAACGATATACGAGGATTAATAACGTTCAATAACATGGGCTCAACAACCCAATACGTGAGTATAAAGATACCCATAACGTGAGTATAAAGATACCCATAACGTGGGTATAAAGATACCCATAACGTGGGTATAAAGATACCCATAACGTGAGTATAAAGATACCCATAACGTGGATTTAACAATCCATAACGTGAGTTTAACAACCCATAACATGAGTATAAAAATACTCATAACGTGGATTTAACAATCCATAACGTAAGTATATATATGTAATAAACGTTTCAATAACACATATCGCAAGCAAATAATTAAGTAGTTATCATTTCGTTCAATATCATAATCAAACGTATCAACCGACAAGCATTTAACAAATGAGTACACTTTCCACCCCAAATAAAGTAAACGTAGGGGCTACGAAACTCACCTTAGCCTCTAGAAGTCGTTAGAAGGAGATTAAGCAGACGAACGGGGAGCTTAACGATCACAAACCTATTACATCAACATCTTATCATCACATTATATCCTAAACTATGCCACATTCCCAAGGATGGTTTGTAACATGAATTTAGAACATTTGGTTAAAGATATAAAGGTTTTGATTGAACACAAGTTGAAGTTTGACACTAAATCCGGACGTAGAAATCAAAGTGTTACACGCGCCTTGTTATGGATCATTAAGATGTAATAATGAGTTTGGGTTAAGCGACTAAGGTTTAAACACTTTAGAACACTAAATATACATGATTAGCAAATATGTGACACGTAGGAAAAGCATGTGGCACATAGTTGGCTTTTTTTCAGATTTTTGGGCAAATATGTGGCACATGCTTACATGCATGTGGCGCATATTTGACCCTGTTCAGACTTTACACAAAAACTGTGGAAAATCATTACTCAATGTGGCACATATTTAGCTTTTTCAAATCTTTGGAAAAATGTGGCACATGCATACCTGCATGTGCCGTATATTTGACTCTGTTCGAACTTTACACTAAAACTGTGGCACACCATTACTCGATGTGGCACAACTGGGCAGAAAACTAAGAACATGACAGTTGACTTTTAGAAGTCAAAAACGACCAAGAACAATTAACCCTAATTCGAGCTTTCCAATCGACTTGAGACATTCAGAGACATGTTTTGGGGTTTAATAACTTACCTAAACATTAACAAATCCAAACCCACATCCAAAACGAGTCAGAATCATCAAGGTTCTTAAATTTTGGATTTTTGACCTAATTTTTATTAATAAAACCTCATTTCGGTTTAAATGGACTTTAAGTCCGAGTTTTGATCAAGAGTTGTTTATGATAGACCAGATACAAGTTTTCAAACATAACCCATGCCAAGAATTTAACTCGAAACATTAATCAATTGAAATGACCCGTTTTTGACCCATTTAGTCCAATAAAACCCTAATTTGACTATTACTCCAAATTAACTTGATTCTTGACTTAATTAGGATTAGATGCAGTATAAAATGTTGTTATAATTATGAAATAATGAATTTGAGACATATTTAACTTACCAATTCTCCAAACGAAGCTTAAACCCGAAATGGAGCTAAAAATCAATATTTCTTGCACTTGAAGACTTGGTCTTTGAATATGATGATTAAATGATGATGAAGATGATGAATTTATGACTAATCTAGATAGAATAACATTTAATGATGATGATTTACTAGGGAGAGGGAGACATGAAAACCTTGCATTAAGTGTGAGAGAGAGATAGGTGGATGGAAGGATTGAATGAATGGATGAGAGTGTAAGGAGTTGATTGGGTGGGTGGATAGGGTTGGTTCATGGGTGGTTCGTGGGTCATGGTTCGACCCATGGATCACCCGATTACATTACTAGTTATCAAATAAATCGTTTCACGTTATAACCCGATCAATACGTTCACATGATCTCGTTTGGCATAAAAACACGTCATAAATTCATTTTCAAATGAATTAATTATTTAAACTACTAGAGAAATTAGTCATTCAACACATTTAGGTCAACGGTTCAAGAATTAATTAATCACGTTAAATCACGTTTAATAAAAGTCAAACGGGTTTAATTTTACAAATGTTACATCATTCTCCCGTTAAAGGAATTTCGTCCCGAAATTTTAACCTAACTAGATTCGATAAATAAATGTGGATACTTGGCTTTCATAGAATCTTCACGTTCCCAAGTAAATTCGGGTCCGCGTCTAGCTCGCCATCTCACTTTAACGAGAGTATACCGAGTGTTCTTAAGCTTTTTAGTTTGACGGTCTAGAATCTCAATCGGCTCCTCCACAAATCTCAACGTCTTATCGACCCGGATTTCCTCAAGAGGCACATTAAGAGTCGGGTCGGCCAAACACTTCCTAAGATTACAAACATGGAAAACGTTATGAACTCCACTCAAGTTTTGAGGAAGTTCCAATCGATAAGCTACCGGGCCGATTCGTTGAAGGATTTTAAATGGGCCAATATATCTCAGACCCAACTTGCCACGTTTCACAAACCGAACTACGCCTTTCCACAGGGACACTTTCAACAAAACATAATCACCGACTTCAAATTCGAGTGGTCGTCACCTAACATTTGCATACTTCATTTGTCTTTCACGGGCCACTCTCAATTTCTCTTTAATTTGCGAGATCACTTTCGTCGTTTCAATAACAATCTCGAGCCCAATGAGTTGGCTTTCACCAACCTCCGCCCAAGCTACCAGTGACCTACAATCTCTCCCATACAATGCCCTAAATGGCGCCATACCAATGCTAGCATGATAGCTATTATTATAGGAGAATTCAACTAACGGTAAATGTGCATCCCAATTGCCACCAAAATCGATGGCACAAGCTCGTAACATATCTTCAAGTGTTTGAATCGTCCTCTCAGTTTGACCATCGGTTTGAGGGTGGAACGCCGTACTCATTTTGAGTTGAGTACCCAATGATTCTTGGAACGCCTTCCAAAACTTAGAAGTATATCAGGCATCCCGATCGGATATGATGGAAATCGGCACTCCATGTTTAGATACCACCTCTTTGATGTACAAACGTGCCATGGTGTCAAACTTATCACCTTCCCGAATGGCTAAGAAGTGAGCCGACTTAGTCAATCGGTCAACTATCACCCAAATAGTGTCCCGACCACGACTCGTTCTAGGTAACTTCGTGATGAAGTCCATGGCGATTTCTTCCCATTTCCACTTCGGTGTTGCCAGTTGAACTAGCAAACCGGGCGGCTTATTGTGGTCGGCTTTCACTTGTAAGCAAGTGAGGCATTCATTAACATATCTAGCAATGTCTTTCTTCATTCCCGGCCACCAATACAAGTCTCTTAAGCCAAAATACATTTTGTCAGAACCCGGATGAACCGAGTAGGCCGACTTATGAGCTTCATTCATCAATTTTAACCGCCACCCGCCAAGAATGGGTATCCACAACCGTTCAACAAAGTATAACCCATCATCATCTTTTCTATCAAATTGTTCTTCTAAGTCGTGCAATGCTTCGTTGATGAAGTTTTCCGGCCTAGTTGCCACCCTTTGTGCTTCAATGATGGAGTCACGAACACTCCTTATCACGGTGAGGCTCATGGCTCTAACTCGTTTTGGCTTTATCCGTTCTTTCCGACTCAAGGCATCGGCTACGACATTTGCCTTACCCGGGTGATACCGAATAACACAATCATAATCACTAAAAAGTTCAAGCCATCTTCTTTGCTTCATATTCAATTCACTTTGATCAAAAATGTGTTGAAGGCTTTTGTAATCGGTATATATCACACTTTTAGTGCCATACAAGTAATGCCTCCAACATTTCAAAGCAAATACAACCGCTCCCAACTCCAAGTCATGTGTCGGGTAATTCTTCTCATGCACCTTCAATTGCCTAGATGCATAAGCAATTACTTTACCCCGTTGCATTAAGACACAACCCAATCCTTGCCCAGATGCATCGCAATAAACAACAAAATCATCGGCTCCATCGGGCAAGCTTAAAATGGGCGCATCACACAACTTGTCCTTCAACAATTGGAATGCTTGTTCTTGTTTTTCGCCCCAATCAAATCTTCTTTCACGTTGAGTCAATAAGGTTAAGGGTTGAGCAATCTTAGAAAAATTTTCAATGAATCGTCTATAATAACCCGCTAACCCAAGAAATTGGCGAATCTCGGTTGGCATCTCGGGTCGTCTCCAATTTCTCACCGCTTCAACTTTACTTGGGTCCACATGGATTCCTTCTTTGCTCACCACATGACCAAGAAAGTGGACCTCTTCGAGCCAAAATTCACATTTGGAGAACCTGGCATACAATTTTTCTTTCCGGAGTAGTTCCAAGACTAGCTTCAAATGCTCAGCGTGATCTTCTTTAGATTTGGAATAAATGAAGATATCATCAATGAAGACAATGACAAATTGATCCAAGTAGGACTTACACACCCGGTTCATCAAATCCATGAACACCGCCGGTGCATTTGTCGACCCAAAGGGCATAACCGTGAATTCAAAGTGCCAATAACGGGTACGAAAGGCCGTCTTGGGAATATCATCTTCATGGACACGTAGTTGGTGGTAACCCGACCGCAAATCAATCTTAGAAAAGAATCGAGCACCTAGGAGTCGGTCAAATAAATTATCAATCCTTGGGAGAGGATAACGATTCTTCACCGTGAGTTTGTTTAGTTCACGATAATCGATGCACATACGGAAAAACCGTCTTTCTTTTTGACAAATAAGACCGGTGCACCCCACGGTGAATGGCTAGGGCAGATAAAACCCTTTTCTTGAAGTTCTTTGAGTTGGGCGGCCAACTCTTGCATTTCGGTGAGGGCTAAGCGGTAAGGGGCTTTGGCTACGGGAGAAGCATTTGGAATGAGATCAATACGGAAATCAAGTTCACGAGATGGAGGCAAACCCGGTAGGTCATCCGGGAATACATCCAAGAATCTATTTACCACGGGTACGGCCTTCAACTCAACTTTTGTGACGTTAACATTATAGATCTTTCCTTCCCATGGTTCGGTTGTCTCGCCTTGAACTACTAACTCTTCCCCATCTTCTAATGGAATTCTCACTACCCGGCTACCACAATCTATAACCGCATTCATCGCCGACATCCAATCCATCCCCACAATTACATCAAAACTACCAACGTCGAAGGGAACCAAGTCTATCAAGAATGGGTGGTCACACAATTCTAAAGTACAATTACGAAAAACTTGATCAATTTTAGTTAACCCGCCATTCACCATTTCAAGTTCAAAATAATAAGACAATGGACTAAGGCTAGCATCAATCAACGGTATAAAATCATTGGAGACAAGACTAAAATCGGCACCCGAGTCAAATAATACGGTGGCATATTGATTGTTGAGAAGGAAAGTACCTGCCACGACGTTTGGATCAACACGAGCCTCGGCCGCATTCACGGCAAAAGCTAATCCACGGGGAGCGAGTTGTTGTTGTTGTTGAGCTTGATGTTGTTGGGCTTGATTTCCCCGGTTTTGATTTGGACCGGCAATTTGGAGTTGATTAGGATGCACGGTCACTTGAACTTGTTGGCCAATGAGATTTGGACACCGGTTACGGTAGTGGTCTTAGCTACCACATTCATAACATGCACCCGGAGCCATTGGGGGACGTCTCACATTAAGAGGGGCAACATTCAAAGGAGCATTTCGGCGGTTATTTGGACAAAACTTTGAAGTATGACCTGGTTGGTTGCATTGGAAACACACATCACATCTTAAGATGGTTCGGTGGTGACGATTACACCTAGGGCATAAAGGATTAACCCCGGCATAACCACCTTGTGGAGGACCCACCGCTGGCACAACCGCCGCGAAAACCTTTCCACCACGACCATAGCGCTTATTGTCACGCCTATCATCTTTCTTGGTGTCGCTTGACTCGGCCACCTCTTTCCTTTTGTTGTCATTCTTGCTCAATTTACCACCCCTAATAAGCTCCAAGGTCACACTAGCGGTGCGGGTGGTTGCCTCTTTGTATGTCGAAGGCATGGTGGGGTGAGAAACAAGCATCCTCACTTCATGAGGCAACCCCGCAACATACTTTTCAATCTTCACACTTGGGGGACTCACATAGTGGGGAATGAGCCTAGAGAGTTGGCCAAATCGGCGAGTGTAACCCTCATAGTCTCCTCCCTTCATGGCAAGTTTAGAGAATTCCACTTGCAAGTTTCTCATTTCATGTGCCGGACAATATTTAGCGATCATCAAGTCTTTGAACTCTCCCCAAAGTAGATTGTTAGCCCCTTCAATCCCCAATTCAACAACCTCCTCGTTCCACCATTCAAGAGCACCACTCTTCAACATACCGGTGGCATAAGTAATTCGTTGGTGGTAAGCACAACCACTTCGGACAATGATTGCTTCAATCGCCTCCAACCACTCTAGACAACCCGTAGCACCACTATCCCCGTGAAACTCCGGAGCCCCACATTGCTTAAAGTCTTTAAACAAACACCCTTGTTGGTAAACATCGTGACCCCTTGGTCTCACAAAGCCTTCACATTCATTATTCTCCCCATCCCCATCTTCATTCTCGTCTTCGCCTTCATTTTCATTTTCATTCTCATTCTCATTTTCATTGTGAACCGCTTCATTTTCCAGTTCTCCTTGGGGGCCTCCAGCTTCCATGGCCGTTTGGATTCGGGCCACTAAATCCGGCATGAGATCATTTAGGGCTTGAGTGATAACCTCGGTTGATATCCGAGGGTTTGCACCACCCCTGCCACCTCGGCCACCACGACCTCCTCTACCAACACGTCCTCCCCTACCACCACGTCCACCTACATTTGCCTCTTGTTCATCTTGACATCGGGGATTTCTCACGACTCTCTTCGGTCTAACCATAGTCCTGAGCACACGTGTTAGATTAGCAAGTTAGTTCTCACCATTCCCACACGAGTTAACCAAAGTATAGTATCACGAAACAAGTATTTCATATCTAGGGTTTCCCTAAACCGTCTAGCATGCATATCTCTACGGGGGTTTTATCATGGCAATAATCTAAGGCTTTATCGATCATACCATCTACAATCAACCATGCAATCACGAATCATTCAACATAAAATAAAATGGGTCAAGTCATGACAAGGCGGGTGAAGCATAGTCCAAATCTTAACTTCAACATTCAATACATTAAAAGTGTTTGTATACAGGGTGTACCAGCGGCTAACCCTCCACACCGTTAATATATTAAATGGATGTCAAGACTCAGTTCCGTTATGCTCTCTAAGTATTGTTCGGGTATGTATACAGGGTGTACCGATGGCTAACCCTCCACCTACCCAATACACATTAAGCATACTGGGTTTCCTACTATACTTCATCCACAATGCACAATCCACGAGACCATTAACTTTATATGACATAGGATAACCATAAATTTGTTGATCAGGCGCCTCTAGGGTTATCGAATGTCATACTCCGTTAATACCCTCATTTCACTTTGCTAGGGTTAAACAATGATCTATAAGATTATACGTTAACGTTCGTTCGATAAGTCACGGTGTATCCCGACACTAACACATACGTCCATCAAGTCATCACATAGCAATCAAGTCATAAGAATCCTACAAACTCCGTTTAAACAAGTTTATATGCATCATACAATTCACGGTGCACACAAAATTTTCTATCATGCATGCTAGTTATGAAATAAGGGTGCAATGGCTATAGGCTAGGTCAATCCACCTAATTCTCTACAACCATGGCTCTGATACCATTCTGTAACACCCCAACAAGGCGGAATAATGAGATATCACAAGAAAAGCGCAGCACGACATGGAAATTAAGTAAAGACAAATCTAGATGCATTAAAAGGATTGGGAATCCCTACAAGCTAGTCAATTACAATCCGAGACCATACAAAAATGCACAAGGAGCACGACCATCAAACGTTTACAAAAGAACGTACAAAAGATGGTATATGATCCTAAGCATAACCCATAAGCAGGGACAATGAATCACGGATCCACAGTAAAATCCAAGTCCAATCCTAGCATGCAAACAATCAATTATCATCTAACACGTCTTTGATTCACCTGTTCACCTGAAAAGTGTACTAAAACGGGTCAACATAAAGTTGGTGAGTTCGTAGGTTTAAATAATAAAGTCTAGTGTGTCGGCATAACAACCGTTAACGATATACGAGGATTAATAACGTTCAATAACGTGGGCTCAAATCTTTACACAAAAATTGTGGAACATCATTACTCAATGTGGCACATATTTAGCCTTTTCAAATCTTTGGAAAAATATGGCACATGCATACCTGCATGTACCGCATATTTGACTATGTTCGAACTTTACACTAAAACTGTGGCACATCATTACTCGATGTGGCACAACTGGGCAGAAAACTAAGAACATGACAGTTGACTTTTAGAAGTCAAAGACGACCAAGAACAATTAACCCTAATTCGAGCTTTCCAATCGACTTGAGACATTCAGAGACATGTTTGGGGTTTAATAACTTACCTAAACATAACAAATCCAAACCCACATCCAAAACGAGTCAGAATCATCAAGGTTCTTAAATTTTGGATTTTTGACCTAATTTTTATTAATAAAACCTCATTTCGGTTTAAATGGACTTTAAGTCCGAGTTTTGATCAAGAGTTGTTTATGATAGACCAGATACAAGTTTTCAAAATAACCCATGCCAAGAATTTAACTCGAAACATTAATCAATTGAAATGACCCGTTTTTGACCCATTTAGTCCAATAAAACCCTAATTTGACTATTACTCCGAATTAACTTGATTCTTGACTTAATTAGGATTAGATGCAGTATAAAATGTTGTTATAATTATGAAATAATGAATTTGAGACATATTTAACTTACCAATTCTCCAAACGAAGCTTAAACCCGAAATGGAGCTAAAAATCAATATTTCTTGCACTTGAAGACTTGGTCTTTGAATATGATGATTAAATGATGATGAAGATGATGAATTTATGACTAATCTAGATAGAATAACATTTAATGATGATGATTACTAGGGAGAGGGAGACATGAAAACCTTGCATTAAGTGTGAGAGAGAGATAGGTGGATGGAAGGATTGAATGAATGGATGAGAGTGTAAGGAGTTGATTGGGTGGGTGGATAGGGTTGGTTCATGGGTGGTTCGTGGGTCATGGTTCGACCCATGGATCACCCGATTACATTACTAGTTATCAAATAAATCGTTTCACGTTATAACCCGATCAATACGTTCACATGATCTCGTTTGGCATAAAAACACGTCATAAATTCATTTTCAAATGAATTAATTATTTAAACTACTAGAGAAATTAGTCATTCAACACATTTAGGTCAACGGTTCAAGAATTAATTAATCACGTTAAATCACGTTTAATAAAAGTCAAACGGGTCTAATTTTACAAATGTTACATAAGACTCCCACCCAACCAAGTTACTCCGTTTCCATCATTTTGCTAGGCTTCTTGAGGTGTGACATGACGTCACATGACGCAAGACCCCCTCCCTCAAGAAGCCTCCCCCATACCACTTAGCTTGAGGATACCAATTGAACAACGTATATCAAAACCAAAGACTTAATTGTCTCCAGATAACCTCACCGGAGTTTCCTTCCCATTTATCTATCTATATGTAGACCAATGAATATATATAATACCTATTACCTATATAATCGTTATGAATTCGTCATAAGTTGAAATAGTTGGCCACTGGTAAACATTATTATCTTATTGGACTCAAAACACATACAAAGATAATTTAAAATATATCTTAGATACCCCGTGATCATTTGACGAAGCTCTAGCCCAATACGTTTAGTCAATAAGTTTACCAAAAATGATTAACCATTATACTTACATAAAATATTTAGGGCCAACAAGTGATTTTCAATCTCCGTATGCGAGATCGAATTTCAAAAATGGGGGCACATATAAAAAAAAGATATATATATATATATTTTACGATAATTATTATAAGTGTATAAAAAAAATATTAATTGCTTATAAGATTTCTAAAACACGAAATGTTCATATCACAAAGGTAGTTAAAATATATCACTGATTTCATTCTTGGTTGAATAATGCTTTTTTTTTAGCCGTCTTTGAAGCAAAATTATTGATCAAATAATAAATCATTCTCAATTACTATCATTACCAATCCATTCAACCTCTCTTGTGACATTGTCGACCGCAAGTATGACTTTAAAAGCTTAAAGTTTTGAAAAACTTCTTTCCGCAGTTGCTATGGTCACCGGAATAATCAACAACACTCTATATGCAATAAATGTATTAGGAAAACAATCCACTTGTTTTATATAGTGTAAAATCTCAATTGCTCCCATATTATTACAAGGTAGTAAATTCCTAAGCAACTTCAACTCCACATATAGTTCATTTGCATCGATTTCAGATTGTCCACCACTTATGAGAGCATCTTCTAGACGACCACAACATGTATTAAGGCTCTTGTGATCAAAAGTGTGCAACTTGTTAGAATTAAACAGGAAGCCAAAAGTGTTTTCATACTCTTTGTATTGTTTGAATCTTCTTTTAAAAGAGTTATAATTTATTTAGCTTGTGGACTTTTTGTAATACTAGTCTCTTTTAAAAAATTACATTTAATACCTATACATTATGAAACTTTATAATAAATATTTAAATTATGTTAATATAAAACTAAGAATTTTTAAAAATTGAGGGCCTGTCTTAGAAAACGAAGGCCCGTTTTAAAGTCGGGGCCCTGTGCGCTAGCCTACATTGCACATGCCAAGATCCTCCACTGAAAATATCCCTATTATGGGAATAACATATACTCATATGATACTAGTTGCACCTTGTAAATTAGTATTAGCACCGTCGTAGTAATGGTAAAACTGTCTATATCTTAACTTTCCCCATATATCGTCAATATATTGGGACCCAAAACCGACATGACTGAGTGCATAGTTACTTTCTAGTTTCTACTACTTACTTTGAAGCTTATATAATATGGATTAACTCGTTTAAGAAGTTTGTGACAAAAGCATCAATGCATCATCTATGATAAGTGTTAGCATCAACATCATTTCCTTCTGTATTAGAGTATAATTATTATTATCAGGAATAAAATTACAAAATCACGTTAATATCATGACTGATAATTTGAATAATGTGACAAAATTATTAGTCAATACTAAAACAAATCGTTATTAGTACTCCATTATTGTGTCAAAATTCCTTCTATAGTTTCAGAACTTAAATTATGTCATAGATTACTATGTAACGATTTATATAATGCCGGCACTTAACATCAAGAAAGCTTGAAAAGAAAGTTTAACGAAATCTATTATAAAAAACACAACACCGCTTAGATCACTAAAACATTTAATGATGAATTTGGTTACAACATGTCTATCGCATTTTATATCCTAGCTAATCAACCCGCATATTATATGAACACTTGAATAGAATTTGATTTTTTTTAATACAACACAATGAATTTTATATTGTATATTTTAAGTAAACGATATTAAAATTATAATTTATATGAAAATCATAACGTATACAGCACTTTAGCTATGTTAACAAAATGTAATGATAATTCAAATTCATATCTCTTAACTCCAAAATAGTTACAATAATTAATTGATCTACGAATTTGTTTCCTATTTTAATTTCGATCCTAATAGAAATTTTTGTTGATTATCTACTAAAACTATTTTAAAAGCATGATATCTTGAAATAATTTACTATATTTTCTTTATTTTGTCCGCTTTTGATTTTTTTAGTTGAGGTCATAAGAATATCAAATTTATCTACCAATATATATATAACAAGGTCCTAAATTTATTCTTAAATTAATATGAACCCTTGGATAGCTACCATCTTTGATTTAGAGTCTTTTAATCAAATTTAATTTTTTCATCTTTTATTAATAACAGTATTAATACTTATACTTTATATAATTTTCCAAAATATACCCTTCTTAATTATTATAATATATCATATAAATAAAATAATTGATATTGATATATATAATATAATACCATTATACATTGGTTAGCCGAACTCCTATACTAGAACTAAATTAAGATTGTGATTGGTATTACAAAATTGTCAAAGTTATATTATTTGTTTTTTTTTCTAGTTAACGATATAGTAACTCAATGAGGAATTTATATTTATTTTATATTTGTTTCGAGTTGTTTAAATATTTATTTAGTTTTTAAGTACTTTGATTACAACCTTTAACACTGTTTACGAATGTAAATCAAGGTTTTATCTACAATAATATTTTATAAAAGGAAAAAAAAAAGATATTGTTTGTTTTTATATAATAACATTATGTTATGGTCATAAAATCGAATATTAGTTTTTTTTTTCATATGGGGCTACAAACATTATATAAAATATTTATCATTAGATTATTTTTTCCAGTTTGGTTTAATAAGTTTTTATCTTTTCATATCACTCGGAAAACTTTTTATACCTAAAGCAAGCGGATTGTGTAAATTTACGTGTAATGAACAGGAAATGGCCTTAAACATATTATTATCGGTTGATAAAACTAAATCTAGATAGCTCTTAAATTAATAACTATGAAGATGTAAAAGTCGATTCTCTATCCTATGCAAATTTTTTAGGCAAGGGAAAAAATCTCATTTCAAGTCTTGCTATTGTAGCTAAGCAAAACTTGAAATGTTATATATATAAATAAAATTTAAACAAATATTTTAATTGGTTAATAATTCGTTAGGAAAATTGTGGTTTAACATATATAAAGATACAAATATATTTACTTGAGTGTGGTCATTCTAGAAACATCGAATCAATGTATAGTTTTGGGATAACATTGCAACAAACGATGACTTATTTATATTGTATATGTTTCGTTTATTTGGATTAACACACGTTGTATTTTTTTTTCTTGGGCTATGTAGCAAATTAGCCTGAGTCATATGACATAATTTTCTCTTAAGACATAACTTTCTCTTACTCCGGTACTTTTCCAAAATATTAGTAACAAACTCAGCTATTTTAATAGGATTTATTTAAAATTAATACCCCTATCATTTTAACATCTCTAATTTATATTTGTCTAAATTGACATTACCTTATTAGATAAACAAATAATAATAAATTCTAATATTCAAAATAATGTCATATCTTATTATTTTTTATTTTGTAAGAACGAAAAACTATCCTACTTTAACTCCTAAAACCTCCTAAATCTCATTCACATATAAAATGTTATAAAAAAATATAGGTAGAATTTTTTTTTTTCAAAATCTCAAAAAAGAAACTACTTATTTAAAAGTTCATGAATTTTAAATATATCATTCTATAAAAATAGTTTAAAGTTAATTATAGATATCACCTGCTGACCCACCATCAATAAATGGATTGTTACTTAGAGAAACTTAAGAATTTAAAGATTTTGGGTTTAAATCTAGGTGTGAGCAAAATGTTCTCCGGGCTAAAGACATGAGTTTTACAACGTACATCCTTAATGCAACTATTTACAACGTACTTCCTTCAACTTTTAAAATAACAACACTACCCTTACTAAACAAATTAATTTTATATTAATAACACGTCTCTACCCCACCGGTGTCCCTGTTGTTGACACCACCACCACCACCAATACTAATAATCACCGCCGTATTACGGAAGTACATTTCTAGTAAATAATAATGTATCAAACAAGTACAGATTTCTTTTTTCTATGATTGATAAACACATGTAGCATATGCAAATTTTAACAATAAGGCCAGTGGAGTTATGGGTACATTCAAAGTGTAAAAAGAAGATATGAACATTTAAAACCAAGATGTTTCCTTTTCTACTCTACCATCTTTCTTCTTCTACTTCTTGTGTCAAGGAAACTTCCTCAATAGTCAGTAGAGCCACTCTGTTATATATCTATCTATCTATATTTATCTCTATTTTCACCTTCATTTTAGCCTACCACATTACACATACATTGCTCTCTCAACCATACAAAAATAAAAAAATATTTCCACGCACACTGCACGTGTTTTTTCACTTTGTGTGTGTGAAGAAAACACCCTCTTTGTCATTTTTTTTTACAGCTGTACTTATCGAGATTCTCATTCCATTTGGTATATTTTGAATCTTTTGTTTGCTCATTGTTTGCCATTCTTATTTTTTGTTGGGAATACACTTTGACTTGATTGAATTTGAAGGTACTATTTTTTTCCTTCAATTTGTATATTCTTTGCTTCATTTATGCATTTTAATAGTGTATGTAGATGTATATGTACGTATGTATGTTTATATATGTATGTATTTATGTCATTCTTGGTCTTAGGTTATAATTTGGCTAAAATCTTGAAATGGGTTTTGGATATTTACATTTTTGCATATGGGTTTTGTTTGTATTGAATCTTTTCTTGATGAGTAGTCTAAAAGTTTGTTACTTTCTTGTAGTATGATGTGTGTGTATATGTAATTCTTGGGCATAGGTTAATTTTTGGCTAAAATCTTAAAATGGGTTTTGTTTGTTATGAATCTTCTCTTGCCGGGTGGTCTCAAGTTGTTGCTTTTTTGTAGTATGATGTCTGTGTGTATGATGTCTGTGCTTTCTTGGGTTAGAATGAATTTTGGCTAAAAACATAAAATGGGTTTTGGAATTTTGGTGTTGTTTCTTTTGTACTTTTTTGTTGCATACCTGTACAATGCCTGACTGGATTGGGTATTGTTGTTGTATTTTTATTGATAGGTGGCCTCATATTTATTATGCTTTATTGTATTGTACTACATATGTTTGTGGGGTTTAGGATGATTTGTGGCCAAAGACTTGAGATTGGGTTTGAATAGACCCAATTGTGTTTCTTGATTGAGAATGTGCTTTTCCATATTTTAATTATAAAAGGTTGTTGTATTGGGGGATGTTTGGTACAATGAAATCTAGTAGTAATGTGAGTGTATAGGCTTTCTGTTAGAAAAAAAAACAAAATTTCTATGCACCTATTCTTTTGATTTAAGAAGAAAATGCTAAAACTTGAAAGTATGTGGAGTTACACACCATCCATGTGGTCACTTGTATGATTCTTTCTTTTTACCAATTTGTTTGTAACTCGTGAATTCCTGTCGAGGGATGGCATGTAATAGTGCTCTTAGGAAGTGTTTAGACTTGCTGTCAAACTGATAATTGCTAAGTCGCGATGTTGGTGACTGTGTTAAAGTAATTATTATGATTATAATTTTATCATTATTTAGGGTGAAAAATAAGTATACTCACATAAGCTGGTAAAAAGTTGCTATCCAAAGCCACTATAATTTTAATGAGCTAACTAATGGATGGACTTAGATTTATAGGTCACCAGATTGACTTTGAAAATTCATATCCAGAAAGTTTAAGTTGTTAGTTTTGACTTTTCATCACTTAGTTTGTCTTCTCCAATGTGTGTTCCTCCTTCCATTTACCAGGTTGAAGAAAAGGTTGCTTATCTGTTATAGCTAATGGGGTTGTCTTTTTCTTGGCCATATGCAAATATGAACGACATAGATGATCACATCGAATCTATAATATCTAAATCATTAAGCTTCAAAGAAAATGATGTGAGAAAGGTGTTGAGATCCTTCAGTTTTGACGACTGCCGTTCGTCTAAGCTTGCAAAGAAGAGGTCATTTAAGTCGAAGATGATGATTCGAGGGTCTATAAGCTTTAATGATAGAGAGCTCAACAGAGTTTCAACCTTCAAAAGTTCGTCGATCGAAGTATATCACACACCTTCAAGAACCCCCGAAATTCCATTACCAGAACCTAAACCTAAGATGATTGAATCTCTAGTCTCTGACCCTGAAACGCTTGGGCCCGAGTCACCATCTGCTAAGCCACTTATGAACCGTGATTTGGCTGCAATTAAGCTGCAGAAAACATATAAAAGTTTTAGAACGAGAAGACAGCTAGCTGACTGTGCAGTCTTAGTTGAGCAAAGATGGTTAGTACTCATTCTTACTTAGTTCGCTGACTCACAAATTACAACATCCTTAAAACTAAAGGTGGGAACTAGGGGACATTGAGTTAGTGTTCTTTTTTTTTCTAGCAGAGTGAGGCGAAACATTCATGTCCAAAAGCTAGATAATCTCAAAATTATCATATTTTTGCTTAAAAAGGGGTCTTACAAGCTTGTATCAATTAAAGTAAAGACTTTTGACTTGTTTAACCCTTTTAAATACTCCTATTTCAACGAAGTCTTAATAACGTGGCTCGTTTGAAATGTTAGATGTAAAACATAACACATATCAACCTTGGTAAATAGGTTGATATTACCACATCTACTTAGATCAAAAGTTTTGATACATTTTTTAAAGAGAATTTCCTATCACATTTTATGTAGGTGGAAGCTGTTAGATTTTGCCCAGTTGAGATGTAGTTCGGTATCATTCTTTGAAGTTGAGAAACCAGAAACTGCTGTTTCACGTTGGTCAAGAGCAAGAACCCGAGCTGCTAAGGTACAATTTTCTTATTTTAATTTTTCTGTGATCAAGAAGTAGATGCAGAGTTACATATCACCACAAACCCAGGTTTTTCCATTTCTTCAAACTCTTATATTTTTCTTCAAACCCAGGTGGGAAAAGGCTTGTTAAAAAACGAAAAGGCTCGCAAACTTGCCTTACAACATTGGCTCGAGGCAGTAAGTCTTCCCTCAATCTACTAAATCGTCTCTGTGTTCTTGTTTTATCTATAACTTCTTATTTTTGCTCTTTGGGTTTCGTTCGTTGTTTATATTGTATCATGATTAGTCCAATAATTTATCCCGTTTTCCCTGGAAACAGATTGATCCTCGACACCGCTATGGTCATAATCTGCAGTTTTATTATGCCAGTTGGCTTCTTTGTGAGAGTAGACAACCTTTTTTCTATTGGTAAGATCAAATGTACTACAACATAAGATAAAAACAACATGCTATAAAAGTACCAAAATGACTAAATTTATACCATATGATATTATTTCAGGCTTGACATTGGGGACGGGAAAGAGGTGAATCTTGAAAGATGCCCACGGACAAAGCTTCTTCAGCAATGCATCAAGTATCTTGGACCCGTAAGTTCTTAAAAAGTTTGTTGTGTGGATATATATTTTAAGTACAAGTTACAAAATGGTAATTTCTGAGATGAAACCCAAGACTCTCGAAAAATCCGTATTAATCTACCCCCACAAATGTGGAAGTGGGACTCGAACCCAGGTGGATCCCCCCAAGGTCAAAGACCTTACCAATGGGCCACCAACCGTTGATTGGCTTAGCCTGGAACTTTGTTGTACCAAACTTTTTGTTTGTTAAAATTCGACCCAATAATCGACTTGTTGATAAGTTTATGAAATGAATGCCAACTCTATAATATGCTTAATGCATACTAATAACATACTCAAGAATATATCTTACAATTTGCAGACAGAACGAGAGGCGTATGAAGTTATTGTGGAGGATGGGAAGTTTATGTACAAACTGAGCAGGACCGTGATTGATACAAGCGGTACATCAGATGATACCAAGTGGATATTTGTGCTTAGCACATCAATGGTTCTGTATGTTGGGACGAAACAGAAAGGAAAATTTCAGCATTCAAGTTTTCTAGCTGGAGGAGCTACAATATCTGCTGGCAGGGTGGTGATTATAGACGGTGTCCTAAAGGTATGTATCATAATATTAACTAAATGAGCTGGCTCGATGAAGTTAGACAAAAAATGTTATCTTTCAGCTTAGTAATATCATTTCTTAAACTTGACAGGCAGTTTGGCCTCATAGCGGACATTATCTCCCGACAAAAGAAAACTTCGATGCTTTCATATCGTTCCTTGAGCAACACAATGTCGATCTCAATACTGTCAAGGTACATTAACTAAGAAATCTGTGAAGTACTTACTTGCACAAAACAATAAACATATTATTATTATTATTAACTACAAGCAGGTAAGAGAATAACTTAATAGAAAATTTAAAACATCAATTTGGTTGTATTTTATTGTTAACCAGTCAATGAGCCAAATGATTTGAAAGTAATTAAAGGCATACTTAATGTACTTATCTATGCTACAATTTAACAGAAAAGCTCAGATGATGAGGACGAAATTCCCTTTGAAGTGGCGGGATTTGGAATGCGAAATAGTGTATCTGAACCTATTATTTTTGGAGGTTCAGTAGAAACTACGAACACCAAAAGCTACCACCGGAAGAACTCCAGAAAGGATCGAAGTAGCCGATTTCTGCATTTGTCATCCGATTTGAAGTCAAAGATTACTGCACTTGAAATTCCACAAAATGAAAAACTTATTTTGGCATTCCAGAAAAAAGCTCAAGAAGCTGAAGCCGAATCTGAACCAGATTGTGAACCAGAATCTGACTCTGATAGCACCACCGATTATGATACAGCAGAAGAGTTTTTCTCCGATTTTGAACTTTTGGTTTCCAAAAGGAATCTGTTTGATTACGGTGAACAAGATGAAGCCGATAATGAATCCGTCCCACAGGAGAAAATCTTGAAGAGGATAAACTCCCATAAAGAAATCAAATCTTTTCAGTTGGCTACGCAACTTAGTTGCAAGTGGACAACTGGAGCTGGGCCCCGTATCGGATGTGTTCGAGATTACCCTGTGGAGCTACAAGCCCTTGCGATGGAGGAAATGTGCTTGTCACCAAGAAGTCCTACGACTATGTCTCCTCGAAAGTTTGGTTGTGCCAACATTTTACTTCAAGAAACAAGTAGTCCATCAAAGAAAACTTATGAAAAAAGTCCTTTGAATCAGTCTTAGAAATCAGATTGGCTTTTTCAGAAAATCAAAGTTGGTTTTGTAGAAAAGGAGTAAAGATGGGAAGTATTCTTTTTGTAATCTTTTTTTTTTAGTCTTGCAAAAAATAGCAATGCCATGAATCTTTGAAATTAGATGGAGTTTTCAAAAAAGCTTTGGAACTCCACTTGTTTTTTTTAGGAACAAGGCAAGCTTGATTGCAGGATACCTTTAAAGTACTTTGTTGGTCTTTATTAAAAAGTACTCGTATTCGCCATGAATCTTGAACTTTAGTACCAATCTTTTGGTTATCACATAAAAAGGTAACCCCAAATGTATGTTCTGCCAGACCATGTCGAATGATAAACTCGATGTAAACAAGTTGAATCTTTCTGTCTCTACAAGTTATCACGTCATACCGGTGATGCCACATTACCAGAAATGAAACATGCGTGCAAATGAGCGTATTTGTATTATAAACCAAAGATTCAAGGAAAAACGTGTATCAGAAAGCGAGTCACACTCTTATGTATATGGAACGTCCCAGGTGGTCTGTTGGAGACCATCTATCTATTACACGCTCGTTCATCTTCTACCATATATAGTCGCTTATTATTAGGATCACGTCTGCCTTATCGGATTGATGCTTAACATCTGATTGTCTTCTGCAACAGATTACATTCGTGATTTGCCCATTATGTATATTCCAGCTCTGTATTCTTTTATTATGGGCTTCATTTGTTGGCTCTAATACTATATTTGAGGCACATCATTACACTAGGAAGCCATCTCAAACGCCCAAGGACCTAAAGCTAAATTTTGCATTAGGCCCCAATGGCCCAATCCATTGTGAATCGTATATAGGTATTATAATTAGTATCAACAGTTTAACACAGTAACACTCGCTAATTATGATTTTCTTTCTAATGCAATTTGATATGATCATGTTATCATTAAAACATATATATGGGCTTTTTCTGATTTAATATATTCAAATGGCCGTTTTGTTGGATAAGTTGATAATCTACATGCAGTCACATCCAAACTAGTAGTATGCGGACCTCAAACCTACCTCCACATGCTAAACTCATTACAATCCCCAATGGATACCCAATGAGTTATCGTGAGTAGAAAAATCTAAAGTGAAGAAAAATCTAAACTCTTTTTTTGTAAAAATATTTATGGTTATTATCAGAAAAAATTTGTAAAAAAAAAAAAGACATCGTATTGTGGTGGGTGAAATTTGGTTGTTGAATGGAAAGTAAAAACTTAAAATGCTAAATATAGATCTTTGTACTTCAACAAAATATATATAATCGAGCTTGAAGCGTATCGATCTGTTATATGTAACTTATATATGATCCTGGGGGCGTATATATATATATATAACAAGAGTTTTTGCTTTTATTGAAAGTTTTGTCACTTTCCAATTCAATTCTATATCTTAACTTTAGGTTAAACACTAGATCTCTATATATATATACCAATACCAATACCAATACCAATCGTCTTGAACTCAATTCAATAGCCATACATGTAATGTGATTACCTCTTTATTCATCACTTAATTCCATACATACCAGAGGATGTACTATAAGACATAATACTAATATATTACACGTACACATGATACTCTAAAAGTATCATCATCATCTTACACACCAATCCGCAAAATACTTATAACTATAGCGGTTACCATAAGACTTGAACTCACAACCTGACCAAAAAGGTCGTCTGATCGACATACCAAATAGTACTACACACAATCACAATCACAAACACAAACACAAACACACGCTAGTTGAAAATCATCGATTGCTTGGGGTTTTCGGCACACAATTTGGTTTGTCTTTTAATTTCAGCCTCAGAGGGCAACTTCACATCTTTTGCCAGTCCAAGCATCTCTAGAAACTTGATCAACTCCCATGTCGCATCGAATTGCCACCATTCCATTCCATGACGTGCCGAGTATGGAAAAGCATGGTGATTGTTATGCCATCCCTCTCCGAAAGTTAGCATTGCCACCCACCTGATTTAATTAATTAAAATCTTAATTAATACTCTAGCTAGTACTTCAATGTTGAACATATAGTTATTAATACAACATACCAGTTATTGGTAGAGGTATCAAGGGTGTTCCATGGCCTTTCACCCCATCTATGACATATAGACGCCGCAAAAAAGGTGAAGTGGTTAACCATCACGGCTCGCATGCCCTGATGATTATTGACAATTAACAGCAAATTAAATTATATATGGAATTCATGTGTGCAAAAATATTAATTAGATAAGCTAGTATTTAGTACTATATACCATTCCCCAAGCTAGCCAAGGAAAGCCTCCAAGCATGTACAATATGGCTCCAAGTAAAGCTATTTGGAAAACATATGTATCATGAAGAAACCTATAGAACCATTGCGCCTTCAACTCTGGAACGTTCGCGTATTCTGCAATCTTTGATTCTCCAAACTGATTCCACATATATGATTAAAGTTTAGACTATCTAGATCAATAAACATATATAAATCAACAATAATCACTATACATATAGTACTCCAATTTTGGATCACGTACTATACCTTAACAGCAAGATACTCGTTGTAATGGAACCAACCGATATGACTGAACCAAAAACCTTCAAGTGGGCTATGGGGATCCCTTTCCGTATCGGTATACTTGTGATGGTACTTGTGTACACTCACCCAAAATATTGGATCTCTCTGCGCCATTTAATTAATTAGTTTTATTAGAAATATAGTACTTCATAAGTAACATATATATGTACGTGTAGGTTTCCAAACTTAAGCTTAGGTGTCAGACAGCCTTAAATTCTCTCGTAACATATATAAGCAAAGAAATATACGAGTACTTCATAAGTAACAAATATATATATATATATATACCTGGCCTGCATGGAGACCGCAATAAGCGAAGAAATACTCTAGCCATTTCGGGAGCTTCAAGCTTCGGTGAGTAAGAACCCTATGGTAACAAAGAGTAATACCCATTCCAGAAAAGAAAGACAAGATGACAGTCACCCAAAAAGCACCCCAAGTGAGCACAAAAGGAGAGCACACAGCCAAGGTATGCTTTACAATGAGCAACAAAAGGTGTGACAAATCAAACATGTCCCATTTTCTGAACCAAAACCCGGCCTCCCTCAACTTCTCCACCTCCGATTTTGTGTCATGATCAGCACTAGTAATTGGTGATTCAGTCATAGCGGCCGTAGCTACAAAGGTTTTTGGTGTTTGTTTGAGTTTGGTACGTGATGATGTTACATTAGTTATTGTGGTTGACATTGCTCTATAGCTAATTATGCAAGAAATAATATTGTGTTTTATGATATGATGATATGTTAAGCCTCTCACTGCATGTATATATAGAGGCAGGGATGATATGCTTGGTTTAATGAGATAGAGCTCAACCAACCTTAGAAGCTAGGAAATACATTTGACATTTTGATATATCATTAATGTTGAAGGCAACATTTTATATTTTCTTAATTACAACTTGGCTTGTACTATTATTGCTATTTTAAAGTTTTATATATACGAGTACATATATATATATATATATATATATATATATATATATACTCCATTATACATTGCTATACTTAATCTAAGTTAACCAACTTCACCTAATTGGGTTGGCCATAGATATTTTCTAAATCCACTACGTGGGTCCCGATGGTGAATTTTTCTCAAGGTCTCAGGTTTGAGTCTTGAGTTTCTCATCTTAAGGTATTTTCCATGAGAAGTGGGTTGAAGGTCCAGCAAATCGATAGTTAAAATTGCTTCTAGCACGTCTGGTCAATTGAAACTAACTTTATAAAAATTAAAAAAAAAGCCTTAATCGAAGTTAATGTTAGGGCATTACAAATTTAAGCATTTATTTTTTATTTTTTAATTATGTTACATAACTTTTCTTTTTAACAACAAATTAGTAGTTAATTAGTAGTTGAAAATTCAAGACACCACAATGACATCCAATTTTGTTACATAATTATTTTACTATTTTTTTACCTATTAAAAGTTGTTAAATATGTGCTTTTGGACAAAATATTGAACAAAGGAAAAGAAAATAAAACTTATTTGGTGTTAATTGAATTAGGGTTGTATTATCATAATCATAGAAGGTTGTGTGTGTAACAAATGAAGGTCAGTCCAACTGGTCAGAGGCGCTCCCGGTTTTGCCTAAGTAAAAGAGTTCGATCCTTAGGGATGACAAAACCTTGGGGTTTTTTCCTCCACTACTAGAAACTTGGGCTTCACCGACGGTCAAATCCGTCGCTAATCCGTCGCTAACGACTATTACCGACAGATTACCGACGGAAAAAATCCGTAGGTAAAAACCTCGTCGGTAATATTTTCCGACAGATTTGGCGACGAATCTCAATTTTTACCTACAGAATTATCTGTCGGTAATCTGACACTATAGGTATTTTTCAAAATGAAATAAATTATTTATTTAACATATTTAGCCACAAATATTCTGTAGGTAATTAAAATTAGAAAAATTAAAAAATAATAATTAAGCTTTAAGTTAAGATTAAGATGATAATGAATATTCATTCATTTTTGCTAATTTTTTGCCAAAATAAGTCATTACAAGCAAATTTCATTACATCGCTAACAAAATATACAATCAAAATCAAGAAAATCTTATTCTTAAAATATAACAAAATTACAAGCCATTTGTACTTTTCTCTTTTTTTCTATCAATTCCCCTAAGATTCATTCTTTGAGATCTGAAACAAGAACAATAAACCCAATGATTATTATAAACCCAAGTTAAATATTACTAAATATAATAAGAAAAGTAGAACTTGAAATTAATAGCTAGTTTCTATTTTTAACAAACATTACCTCCATACAACCCATTCTTCATCTACAAAGATATAATCTTTTGATTCCAACAATATGAAAAACGGAAAAAAAAATTAAAATTTCAAGTGAATATGGCGAGAAAAGTTAGAGTAAGAATATATATCAACAAAGATCTATTGTGTTACCTGTTTTAGTATGAATCGATAAATAAAACACCATATCTTCGGCCATATCTTACCATAACTTTTAAATCTACACTAACAAACGAAGATGAATTTTTAGATCTTAAAAAACAAACAAAAATATTTAGATATAACAAAAAAGAAACTTTTTTAACATCATATTTATAATTTATATTATACTTGGGCAATATAAACTTTGGTAGGCATGTGTTTGAAACTTTGAGATAAAGGGAGGGGGCGGTGGGAGGAAGAGCCAAATAGGATAAATGGATTAGGGTAAACTATTTTGGTTTTTATATGACACATTACATAAACGAGAGCAAGTACTCGCGCGTTGCGGCGGTGAGATGGTGGGGGTGATAGGTCATAGCGTGTGATAGCCAAATGCCTTAGCCGTACGGGCTCCGCCTTCGGAATTAAAAATTCGTCGAAAGTATATCGAATGACATCTCTAATGAAAGAGCATGAAATTTTAAGAACACCCATATAATTTTTATAATTTATCGATGTATGGTTTTTGAGATAAAAGATTTTGAATGAATTGGAGAATAAATGATTTATGGGGGATAGAGAAAACAAATGATTGGTTGAGATTTGAAGAGAGAAAAAGTGTGTTATGTAAATATAGAATTGAAATATGGACATTTTGGGAAAGTAAATGTTGAAACTTAAAATGTAAACAGGGAAGATTTGCTTTATAATATAGTATAGATATACAAGGTGTTGATTTTGGACTTTTGGTCCGTGATAAATTTTTTAAAAAGGCCCAATTTTTTTATCTTTCACCATTGGTCCATTTAACTTATATTTAAATTCTTATATTTAAATGAAATAAAAGTACTACAATCTTATTATAATGAGTCTAGCCGAATTAAAGAATTACACACTAGTTAATTAACCCGGGTTCAACCCGAACATGTTAATTAAAATTTTAAAATTATAAAGTATATTAAATAAAACATATATAGTGTTTACTATTAAAACATTCTAACTTGATATAAATCTAATAATTCAATTAACACAATAATTATATAGTTAATAAATCAACTAACACAATAATAATTTTTAAAATAAAAATGACTATCGCATTAAATAAATAAAAAAAGACATTTTATTTGTAATATTATATAAGAGAGAATTTTTTTTCTTTAAATAAATGATTAATACTTTTACTAAACATGTAAAGGGTAATTTCTATTTTATTTACGAGCATAGTGCCCGCGTGTTGCAGCGACTAGAAGGCGAGGACAATATAAAAAGGAGGCGGTGGTGGAGATCGAGGCGGTGGTGGAGAAGGAGGGCGGCAGCGGATGGTGGAGAAGGAGGGCGGCGGCGGATGGTGATAGAAGGTCGAGGAGAACGTGTAATGATTAGAAAGAAAGTAGGGGTGTAAGGGTAATATGGGAATACTGAAAAAATGCTTAATTTCCAAAAATAAAAAATAAAAACAATATGCTTTATAGAGGAGTATAGATATAGGACATCATAATTAAATTAAAAAAGTTTTAAGGTGAGATATGAATTTGCCACATTAAAAACATTCTAAATATACTTATAGGAAATAATTTTGTTTTATTATATATAGAGATTGCTATATTAGATTTAAATTAGTTACTAAAAAATATGCATCCTTAATTAGGGATGGTACCCGTGGGTAACGGATGCGGATATCCTATTCCAATTACCACCCATGCGGGTTTTTTTTGATCCGCCACTTCGCAAATATCCATAAACGGATTAAATATTTAATCCATGTCCATCATCCGCGGGTATACAAGCTCGCGAATAGATCCACGGTTTTTATTATAAATCTAATAGTAACCATCACAGTAAAAGACATGCATAACAAATAAAGAACAACCATTGCACAATTGTTCACATGCCATTAATAAAAACAAGAAAAAAAAAGAAAAAACAATAAATCTCCAAGAAAAAAGAGTCAGTCGATCACTATATCTTTTTTTTAAAAGAAATGAACTCAATAAAATTACTAAAGTTCCAAATTCCTAGTAGCACTTGAGTTGATCTCTTTAGCCACTAAGATCAACGACATCCAGTCAATAAAAGCATTATTATCAAGTTATGTCAATAAAAGCATTATTATCAAGTTGCTTCAACTATAATAAATATGTTATAGTTAGGTATGACGGGTTTGCTAAACGGATATATCCATGACGGATATGACATATCCATTATCCAGCGGCGATCCGCAAACGGGTACATATTTATATTTGTTATGTATCCACGGTAAATTTTTTTTGAAATTATCCATCCATGACAAATGGATATCCGCAGATTACGGTTTTTTTCTCATCCGTTGCTATCCCTAGCCTTAATGGACCCAAATAAGGGATGTGTTGTTTCAGTCCTAAACTCAAATAAGTGGTTCCATATTTTAACTCAAAATTTTATAAGGGATTATGATTCAAAATAAACAAATAAATAGGTAAGACGATAGTAAATTGCCACTTTCATAAAAAATTTCTGACGGACAAATTTAGTTTTTTAGCTTTTTAGTCTTAGAATTACATAAAATTTATTTAAATGCCAATTTGTTTTAAAATAGCTAATCAACCCGAGTTTTATTCGGACATTTTAAATGACATTTTAAAAAATATATATATAAAAAGGTGTATATACTTATTATGGACAGAAACTAATATATTTTTAATTTTTTAGACTTATATATAAATATTTAAACATAAGAAAAAAGTTAGAAATTCACTAACTTTGATAATATGTGAGTAGATTGTAAATTGGTATTAATTGTTTATGTATTTTAATCCCAATGTTACTTTGGCCAACAACGAATAAAAAAAAGCAAACACAGAAATGGTAGTTTTATGGTGTCTCTTATAACTATTAATTCTAATTATTATAGAAAGAATAACAGGGTTGTCACGATTGTGAATGATGAACATCATTTTTAAGTTTATGATGATACTTAAATAACGCATGACAAGGGAAAATAAGGGGTTTTGTGGATATAACCCAGATATAATCCCCCTATGTTTTTTTAATTATGAATGAAGTTATTAAGCTAAATATACGGTTCCAAAGCTAAAAAAATAAAGATACCGACGGATTACCTACGGATATATATTACCGACGAAATATCCGTCGGTAATAGCGACGGATTACCGACGGAAAAATTTATATATTTAGTTTTTAATGAAAAATTTTTTGTCTATCAACTTACAAGGTATACATACATATATATATGACATTTAAACAAAAGAAAAAAAAAAGTTAGAAATTCACTAACTTTGATAATATGTGAGTAGATTGTAAATTGGTATTGTTTATGTATTTTAATCCCAATGCTACATTGGCCAACAACGAATAAAAAAAAACAAACACGAAAGTGGTAGTTTTATGTTGTCTCTTATAATTATAATTCTAATTATTATAGAAAGAATAATAGAGTTATCACGATTGTCAATGATGAAAATCGTTTTTAAGTTTATTATCATAATTAAATAACGCATGACAAGGAAAAACATGGGGTTTTGTGGATATAACCCTGATACAATCCTAAATTTATATGTTTTTTTAATTATGCATGAAGTTATTAATCTAAATATTTGGTTCCAAAGCTAAAAAAATAAAGATCTAGATTCATCCGTAGGTAATCCGTCGGTAATAACGACGGATTACCGACGGAAAAATCCAAATAAATGATAAATTACTTTTATTAATTCCAAATCAATTAAAAGGTTATTTTGAGTGACTTGATCTAGTAATTCCATTGGTATTCCGTCTGCAATTACAAAATTTTATCTAAAAAAAATCATTAAATATTATATGAAAAGTCTGTCGTTAAGCCGTTGGTAAAGTATGTATGTTTCCGACATATTACCTATGGAATTTCTCCGTCGTAAATCCGTCGGAAAACTGCCGTAATTTGACTCACAATTGTAAAACAACGTTGCGACGGTGTATCCGTCGGTAAATGCAAGGCTTCACCGTCGGTAATTCTGTCGGTAAAGCCCAGTTTTCTAGTAGTGCTCTGAATACTTGTAATGGCTCATGGTCAACATCTTGTTGTCTAGGTTACATGTAAGGCTTCACCATTATACGGTGAGGTTTCCCCGATGAATGTTCGGAAAAAAAAAGAAGGTTGTGTAAGTTGGAAAATATATACTTCATATAGAATCATATGTACGTGCTGGCAAGATGAATAAAACGGTTTTATAAGCAATGTATGTATTGCTAGCTAGATACATATTGTGTAATTGCTTGATTTGGAATACTGACTTAAAGAGTATATATTAGTGATTTGGGACACATTTGATCGAGATATCACACTGACATCCAATTTTGTTACATAATTATTTTGAGTGAATGATTTGTTGATACTAGACATGTATACATACTATTGAGACGAATTAAACAGGGTGCTGAATGTTGATGTTGTATATACACTGGTATATATATGTGCATGTCTTTAATTAGCACAGTTTAATATTGATTATTGTTATGGTTATGTTTATATAGTGTTTGTACTTACTAAGGTTTTAGGCCTATTCCATATGTGTTGTTTTGATAGGTGTTACAAAGACGGGTGATAAAGGAAAAAGTAGCCAAATGTATGTTGATTAGTTTGAAAATTTTGTCTTGATGGTGGATTGCTTGTGCCAAATTTTGAGGTTATAGTTGTACAAGTTCTATAAGACTTTTATCATAATACCAAAAATTTATTAGTAACAAATATGTTCGTTATTTAAAAAAAAATGTAGTTAAGTCGAAATGGTTAATATAGACATGTTTGCGCGCATGTGTTTGATATGTAAATATGGATGTTTTGGATGTATGAAATTCTCATTTGTATATGCATGGAAGAAATATAGGTCCGGTCAAAAACTGCTCGAAACAATAATTTTTGCACTCTACCGTACATTTTACAATTTGCGTTTTTAAATTTAGAGATAAGTACTCAGAAATGCAGTCAACTAATGCTCAAAAATTATTGTGTGCACGAATTTTAGGTCAGCTTTATTGTATTCAGAAAACTTGTTCAATAGTCCTATAGCATGCAAAAGTGATCGGGTCAAAAGTTAGCCGGTCACCACTTTCACGTTGACTGCTTACGTGACATGCACACAATAACTTTATGGGATTAGTTTATGCACACAATAACTTTTTGGGATTAATTTATGCACACAATTAAAAATTACAGATTATTTATTTTCAAACTCGCCGGAAACTGCAAATACTCGCCGAAAAACTTAAAAATCCGATTAAACCTTCGTTTCTTCGAATTAGACCACGAAATTGGCACCAAAATACTCAAAAATCAGCCGCGAACAAACCTTCGGCAAAAGTTAAACCAATTGAGACTTGCCGGATAATTCACCAATTCGCCGGAAAATTAAAATCACCATAACTTTGTTGTTTCTTCGAGTTTCGGACAACAATTTTGAGCAACTTGGTGTTGGTTTCGAGTCGAAACTCGAATAAACAACAAAGTTATGGTGATTTTAATTTTTTCGGCGAGTTGGTGAATTTTCCGCGCGAGTCTCAATCGGTTTAATTTTTGCTGAGGGTTTGTTCGCGGCTGATTTTTGAGTATTTTGATGCAAATTTCGTGGTCTAATTAGAAGAAACGAAGGTTTAATCGGATTTTTAAGTTTTTCGGCGAGTATTTGCAGTTTCCGGCGAGTTTGAAAATAAATAATCTGTTTTTTTTTTTAATTGTGTGCATAAACTAATCCCAAAAAGTTATTGTGTGCATAAACTAATCCCATAAAGTTATTGTGTGCATGTCACGTAAGCAGTCAACGTGAAAGTGGTGACCGGCTAACTTTTGAGTTTCCGGCGAGTTTGAAAAAAAGATAATATTTTTTTTTAATTGTATGCATAAACTAATCTCAAAAAGTTATTGTGTGCATGTCACGTAAGCAGTCAACCAATCAATGTGAAAGTAACCGGTCCCACATAGCCATAATCCTGTTTTATGTTCACAATAACCAAAACTTCAAGTTTCGTGAACACAATAAAGCTGACCTAGAGTTCGTGCACACAATAACTTTTGAACATTAGTTGACTGCATTTCTGGGCACTTATCCCTTAAATTTATACTCGGCCCAACTCGGTTCATATTTTTACTTATTTGATTACGAATATATTTATGATATGAGATATCATTTGTTATAATACAAATTAATAATTGGTGTTACAAATAGTGTATAACTTATTTTCGCTATATATTATATATTAATATATGTTCATAGAGGAAAGTTAATTTGAGTACACATGAAAAAAATTATAAAAGGATACTCTACGGTCGTTGGATTAAAGCTTTGGATGGATCAGATCAAGCCTTCTTCCTCCTCTTTCTCCTTCCCCGACGAGACTGCCACTGCCAGCCACAACCTCCTTCTCCGACGAGACAATCACCACCAGCCACCATCATCTCCGACCACCCCAACCACGATGTCGGCGCAGGCAGCAAGGGCTTCACCCGTACCGTAGCAAACCGTCACCATCTCTTGGATCGCCGCCCATCAAATCCATACGATTCTCATATGTGTCATTTGACAACCTGTTTAGAACGGATGAGGGCCACTGACCCGTACTGTATCCACCCGAAAACGAACCTAATTCTTCCCGAAAAGTCGTCGGAGATGTCTCTGGAGTTGGTGGCGGTGGTTGTTCGCCGGAGAAGAAAAAAGAACAAGGAGGTGTGGCGGTCGTCCAAAAAAAATGTGACCAGAGAAGAAAGGAAAATGTTATACTTTTTTTACTTTTTTTTCCCCTTGTACTCAAAATAACTCACCCCTATATTCATATATGAATTTATACTTGTTACAAATGTATAGTACATGTTTAGTTCATAACATGCTCGTCATTTTGTGATATACTATGTACGTTTTGTATGTGCCGATATATGAAGATGTACTTGTATATGTGTTGATTGACATGTTTATTTGTTTTTAAAAAAATTTCATTTATTTCATGATTGCATAAAGATATGCGATTCAACAAGGCTTTTTGTCTATGATCGGTTTCGACCTTTTTTTTTCTTTCTTTTTCCTAAGACCTTATTTGAACGTCAGTCCCATTTTGAGTTGCCACTAGGCCATTTTGGTGGTGGTTTATACTCGTATTAATATTAATATATAGCAGATTTCTTTTTTTAACAATAAATTTAAATTTTCAATATTGATTTTAAAGACTTTTTCAAAATGTCCTCTATCGTTTCTATATTTACCTAAAATAACTATAATACCTTTTATCTCTCCTCAAATCTCAACCAATCATTTTTTTTTTCTCTCCTCCATAAATCATTTATTCCTCAAATTCATTCAAAATCTTTTATTTCAAAAATCGTACATCGATAAATTATAAAAATTATATGGGTGTTCTTAAAATTTCATGCTCTTTTATTAAAGATGTCATTCGATATACTTTCGATGAATTTTTAAATTCAAGGCGGAACCCGTACGACTAAGGCATTTGAGTATCATACTCTATGACATATCAACTCCTATGACCTATCACACTCTATGACCTAGCTATTACCCCTACCATCTCACCGCCGCAACGCGCGGGTACTTACTCTTGTATGTGTGTATATATATATATAATATAAAGATAGAGAACCGAAAACTCACTAATGGATTTTTTCTATTTAGAAATATCTTTTTGAATATGATAATTTTCCTCTTTATATATAGATGATTTTTAATTGAATGAAAAACTTGAAATGGAAATAAATAGAAATCGGTATATCCTTTGTTTTTTTTTTAAACAATATTATCTATCCTACTTATATTCTTACGTTATATGAATGTTTAGGATAGAACTCAAAACTCTCGAATAACCTCTTATTGATTCAACTACAAAAATGTGAGAAGTAGAATTCGAACCCAGATGGATCCTATTAAAGTAAAAAACTTTAACAATTGGCCACCAATCTCATTGATAAATAAAAGACAATTAGTGAAATATAAGTTGATAAAGTTAAAATGAAAAAGTTATCAATTTAAAACTATAAAATTAGATTAAAGATAGCCAATGAGATTGGTGGTCGTAAGGTCTTTTATATTAAAATAATTTTTTTTAAAAAAAAAAAAGAGAAATATCCTACTTAATCTTTTTGTTATAAACATACAATTGGAAATGACGTTACAAAGCTCGAAAAGTCCAAGTGGGAATTCCGTTCTAAAAGGGCCCATTTAACAAAGCAATTGGAAAGTCCACATGCCTATAGGGCCCATACGGAGTTCATTCAACTATACAACTATGAACTATGCGAACTAATATTTTAACTGCAATCAATGTTATAGAGGAGGGGGGTATTGTTTTATTTTTTTTTAATTTTGTTTTACACTAGTCTAATGGGTGTAAACAGAATATAAGAAATTCTATTAGTTTTTTTAATTTTGTTTTATACTCTAACTATCTAATCAGCCCGAGTTCAACCCGGATATATTAATAAAACTTTTGTAAATATTTACTTGTTCTCGTGTGTAATTCGCATAGGCCTAATAATGATTAATGGGTTGTTGTTGCCACCTCTATTACAATAACCATGTTTTTTTTTATATTTTTCAGAAATGTTTATAAAAATATTATATACAAGTTAGAAAGATAAATCTTCAAATCTAGCAAGTGACATGAGAAAAGTAAAACCTTTAAATCTAGCCACTGAGTCTTAGAATCATTATATCAGATTAAAATCACACAAAACCCATATAAAGTTTTAACAATTTTAAAGAAATTAAAAAAAAAAAAAAAAACCATGATGCAAAAACTATTCAGATTAAAAGATTTAAAGCATTAGTTACATATTTTTTTCTAACTATTTATAACAACGAACCGAGTTTGTATTTGAATGAACTTTATTTTAAATAAGAATGTTTACAACATGAACAAACATTATAAAAGAACCTCACCGTTATTCAATCGATAAGTTTTCATGCAATAAAATAGGCAAATAAAATATATAGGAATGGGAGATAAAATAGGCAAATTAAGGCTGGAATGGGATATAGGCAAATGAAATATATAGGAAAGTTAAATAAAAAACATATATGATGTCCTGATTTTATAAAAGGCAATTAAGAACGAATTTTGGATTGACACATTGGGCTTTTTTTAGAACTAGCATGGTACCCTCGCAATGCGGCGGTGCTTGTAGCGGCGACGGTGTAGTGGTGGCAGCAACTGGTTGTGGTGGAGGCAGCGTCAAATGGTGTAGATAATTGATGTAAAAATAATTGATTTAAAAGGTTAATAAAGGTATTTTAAAATATAAATAACTGGTATTATAATTTAATCATTAATGTTTTTTAGATAACTTTTTCATGCAACATTTAAATAGAGAGTTATTTTTTTATTAGATTGTATAAAAATATAGAGGTGTCTTAGAGGAATTAAGTTTAAAAAATAAGGATATTTTAAGTATAAAAAAATGTTGAATTTCCTAAAATAGGATAATTCAATATTTTTTATAAGGGGTTATAGATAGTTTATAAAAATAATTTTGTTTTATTAATATAACAGATGGGTGCAAACAGAATATAAGAAATTAATGTTTGATTAGCAATGAATCAAAAGTATTATATATAACTAATTGATTTGAAATTATTAGCTATTGAGAAAGATGGAAATAGAAAATTTTTGTGTATAGATTATAGATGGGATGATTAGAATGTATGATTTTTTGGATATCTATGATTAACATTTTTGATGTGAATATCGAAAATCTATCCTATAACTAAAAGAGTAGGTTGGGAGAACATTTGACACCCTTAAAGTTCTTTTAAAGCTTAAAACTCTCTTCTAATCAATTTAGAGCTCTCTTTTATTTTTTTAGATTTTTTTATTTAATATTTGCTTATTAAACTGATTTGGAACAGTTTATTTACAAGTGTCCCTCCAACTCAATCAATATCAACAACATGTCGTGACCGGTTAAGTTTGGTTGATTTTGTCAGAAAAGAAAGTAGGTAACTCTCCTCCTATACATTAGCGGAACTACATGCATGCAAACAAATGGTAGTTAGGGGCCTGGGCTACGGGTCTGTTAAATTTTTATTGTATAATCTTCTGAAAATTGATATATTTTTTATTTGTGCTATGAGTCAAATAAATATAAGATACTGGTCAATGTAACTAATTTTAAAATTTTTTATTTATATAACTTGTAAAGATGTATTTGTCCTAATAAATATGAAAAGAATACGACCAAAAGTACCAAAAACTCTTAAAACCCCACCAAAAATAGACGAAAATCGATAATAAGTGCTAAATTTTGTAACAATCTTAATGTTATCATTACTTTGCAGTGATACGAGGCTAGTGAAAAAAATTATGCTACAGGTCACATTCAATCCTGATTCCGCCACTGCTTGTTATATATATTCAAATACAATATCTATCCTGGTAGAGTATTAGAGTTATAAATCAGTTCAAAACCGAGATTTCAAATGCACTAGGGTCCAAATTAGTTGACAATTTACTTGACAAATTATGCCACTCAGTCAACAATTTTACACGGGTAATATTTCCTGCATGTCATGTTTACGTACGATTACTATTGTAAGATGGATTTCACTAGTAAAAGTCTTCAAAGTGTAGAAAGAATTTCAACAGGCTAGGTCCCTTATGGTTTGGATAAGGTTAAACTGCCATACGGGCCGGGGTCCGTTTTTACTACTACAAAATAACGTAGTAAACTCTCTAATGGATTGGATAAGGTTAAAGTGGGGTTATATAAGTCTATAAGGGGTCCATTTTTACTAAAATGTAAAGTCCACTTGGTTATTATTTTAATAACTATTACGAGTAGCATTTTGCAGATTCAACGTATAACTATGAACTGCGAACTATATTTTGACTGCAATTAATACTACTAGCAACGGTTCAGCTCTGCTACTAGTTGCATATGTCGTCTTCTCAAAAGAATTATGCATCATTTAAACTTATTATATCTTTTTTTACATGTAAATCATGTATATCTTATACACATAAAAAGTGAAAAGTCATAAAAAGAAGAGTTTATTATCTGTAACCAACTATAGAAGAATGTCTATAATGTTAAAAAACTAGAGTTGTGCTCATTGTATATAATAAACTTTCGAATCTTGTGCATTGTATGTATTCAGTATATGTGGCAACCACATAAGTTGTCACTTGTAAGTTTTTTAATTGGTCGGATATATACAATACATAATATTTGAAAGTTTATTATATATAATGAACACAACTTTTGTTTTTTCACAATATAGACATTCGTCTACGTCTATAGTTAGTTACATTCACCGATAAAAACCTTAAAAAAATTGTGTATTTTTAAATCCAAGTCCATTTTCTCTAAAGTGTAGAACTCGTGAGAGTAGCAAAATAGTGAATCCATATTTTTATGCATTTATGGGCCTTTCATCGTGTTTTTGAAACGTACAACTAAAAAATAATCATGCAAAAAGATGTATAAAAATGTGAATTATCCAGAGTCATACAAAAGATAGAATCCAAGCATAAGCCGAAACTTAAAATGAGATTCTTTTTTCTAAATGAGATATGTTAAGCCCCTTCGTAAACCATCTTTTTATACACGAAAAACCTGTTACTCTAATAATTTATTGACTAATCACAGCTTTTGATTTTCATTAATTAACTTTTGCTTTTATTTTTTAATTTAATTTACGTTTTTTTCATCACTAGATTACATTTTTTAACCAATAATTTCGATATGATAAATGAAGAAATCTAGCCAATATATATTTAATAAAATAATAGCTAATTTTTTTAATCTATTAAAAGACATTTGCTCTAATAACTTATTAAGTGAGTATGTAGCTGTTAAACATCTAAGTTTGGGTGTAGATACCCTCACATACTAATTTTCTAATATATTGATATAAATGATCGGCCCCCGTGTTTTTTATGAAATAAAAAATCAAGATGTGAGAGTATCTACACCCAAACTTGGGTGTTTAACATCCACATACTCCCTAATACTAATATAGTAATATTTTAGTATTTTGTTTGATAAATAAATACTTAGGCCTATATGAATTTTATGAATTAAAAAATTAGTATGTGAGTATTCCACATCTAAGATGGGATACCTAACAATCTTGTATATTCTTTCTATATATGTTTGTACATCTTTTTAAATATACTTATAATTCTGTAATTAAAGATCAGTTTTCCAGTCCGATTTGAACAATTGTATTGACTAAACCTTGAACCGTCCTCCTTTCCGTTTCTACGTCTGAACTAGTTTTGAATACATTGCTCAAAACAAGTCATCTGGTTGACAATCCGTTAGAAAATGTTGACATTTTGATCACAACCTTTTAAATCCAGTCACATTTCCTCACACGAGTCACACCCATAACCCATTGACTCATTGAGTGCTATCATGGAGGTCAACTGGGCCTAAAAGCCCTTTCTCCTTGGGCTTTTCATTTCATTCCAATCATTCCGGACGAAGGCTTCGAGCAGGCCAGCAGCTACACACCTCAAATTTCAGTATTTCACTCTTTTGTTTTTATCAAGCCATGACCATAAGTCAAGTTTCGCAAGTTGAATCACCACGACCATTTCATTAAAAAAAAAGAACATCTCTAAGTGAATATATCTGTTCGTTCGTCTATATTGTTTGTTAGTTTTAATAGTCTTTTTGTATTTTCAGCTTTAAAACCGAACTTCAAAATCAAGTTTTTCTTAGCAAAATCACATTTAAAAAGATTTGTCACACATTTTTAATTTATCATATCCTTATTCGACATCCAATTCATATTTACCTTATACGTACTCGTGCATCTAGTTAAGTCTTAACTTTCCATTTCATTCGTCAATAACAAAGTTCCGAGAAGATTCTAGATTGTGTAAAGTTGTATTTCTAGAATTGTATCTTGTATTTTTCGACTACTAATAGCTTGCTAGTTAGTTGTTGTTATTAATATAATATAATTTCACTTTACCGTTTAAAAAAAAAGGTATATGTAGCATATATGAAAACAACTTTCCATAACATTAGACAATGTTGTAACCCTTTCCCCAGAAAAACAACATATCAAATTATACTCCAAAACATCTTTCGTTTCCTAGTGCAACTGATAACATGTTTAGGTAAGATGAAGGCCTAAATGGTGTCATCAACTGACTATTAGCAATGTCAGATACAGGTTTCCTGAACAAAATTAAATGCATATATCCTCATTCCTTACTTCGTTAGTAGATGTTACAATACTAGCTATCATCTCATGAGTTGCAATATTTAAAAATACACCAAGATCATCACATAAAAGTTATATCTGTAAACTTATAATTGGAACTCATTTTTAATCAAGGACTTTCTTACATCCATTGGTTGATAACCAGTGCAGGAAAGTTAATTATGTAAATAGAAGTATGGATTTGTCTATAAGTTCTTGTAAAATTTAATAACGCAAAGACGATACATTTTGATTTGGTTACCCTGGTCACGAGGAAAACCCGTGAGGCAACTCTTCATTGCATTATCTGCATAGAAATGTCTCAAATATCCACTAGATTCAAGTTACATAGGCTTGTAGCTATCGCATATGTTGCGTGTCGTATGTGTTATAAGCAGGCAGTGACAGAGCTATGTGGTGACCAAGGGTGTGACTATGGCAACCGCAAAATGTCTATAAAACTCTTAATTTTATCATATTATTTTTATGTATTTATTTACTTTAAAGGTATGTAACCCCAAACTTGTGTAAGAGTTAATTTCACAAATCGTCCTTGTGGTTTTACCAAAAAACCACGTTTCATCCTTTAAACTTCAAAATGACACTGTCCTTTATACGCGGATAATAGTCACGTTTTGTCCTTTAATCTAACGGATGATAGTCACATTTCGACCTTTAATCTAACGGATGATGTTCATGTTTCGTCCGTTATACGATCGACTAAAGGACGAAACGTGACCATTATCTGCGTATAAAGGACTACCAGTGTCATTTCGAAGTTTAAAGGATGAAACGTGATTTTTTGGTAAAACCACAAGGACGATTTTTGAAATTAAAATTTTTAGTATAATTTTACGCTTGTTAGTAACTTAGATATATTATAAAAACTGTAATGCGACTCCAGACTGAAAATTTTGGCTTCGCCAGTGTAAGCGGGAGGGAAACTACTACCTAGCTCATCGGCTATGATAGTAGTCAGATCTGTCGTCGCAACCTTATGATTCTCAATTGTAACATCCTAAAATTTTAAAGAAAATAAAATAAATCTTTATCATAGTTTTAGCATTAAAATAATTTCCTAGTATTTGATTTTAAGATACGTGGTTAAATTAATTAAAACTTTAGTAGTTAGCGGGTATAATATTTTGACAAAAAATGTGGCAAGCAGGAAAATTAATATAGTTTGAGGTTGTCAAAATTTAAAAAATGAAAAATAAAAAATAGAAAACAATAAAAAATTGTTTTCTAATTTTCTATATAAAAGTTAAAAACAGTGATTACTTTAATAATCTTGGAAAACATTCGTCTGAAAATTATAACTTGAACACGGTTTTTTTTAAAGGTTTTTTTGAAAAACAAAAATGAAAACAAAAGATGTTTTACCCAACTAATCACCTTTTAAGTTTTTTTTTTTTTAACTATTCATTCATAACTTTGATTTCTAAAAGTTTAGATATCTATGGATATAATTGGCATCATAAAGTTTTTAGCTATAACTTGCAATTCATTTGTATTCGTCCATAAACATCAAGGAGCGAGTTAAATTAACGAATATCTATCTTTTGTTATACTAAAACACCGTTGCTCTAATAACTTATCGACCAATCACAACTCTCGATTTCCTAAAGTTTAACTTTTATTTTTAATTTACACTTTTTTGTTTTCCAATCACAAATTTACACTTTTTACCCAATAATTCTGATAAAATAATATCTAATACTTATTCAATAAAATAATAACAGATATATATCCAATAAAATAATAACTAATATATATCTAATAATATGTTTTCTATCATATAAATATAAAATTAATTAATATAAAAATAAATAAAATTTAATGTAAATATGTTAAGATTTTAAAAGTAATTTTACTATTATTTTTTATTGAAGTGTTTTTTAGTAATTGTCATGACGTATATAAGAAAAATAAGACATAAAAAAAATATAATTAATTATAAGAAAAACATATAACATTGTCATATTTTAATTAAAAATATTTAAAATATCTTTCATCTAAAGATAAAATATTATTTAAATAGTGTAAGATAAGAATGTAATACACCATGTGTAACAATAAAGCAAATAGAATGATAGTGACCTATTATGAATTTATAATGTTCAAATATCGCTAAGTATATTATAATTTACAACATTAATAGACATAATATATTTTATAATATATTCAAATATCGCTAAGCATGACACAGTAAACAACTTCGATGAACATATTTTTTAAAATATTTCAATATAAAACTCAAAGTGTTTATATATTGATCAATTTTTTATTACTCAAAATATTATATTAAATTGTAAACTATAATAAATTAAAATATAATGACTTATTAACCAGAGGGTTACTTGAATACTAAATCCAAATCAATATAAACTTCATTCATGATTCATCTTATCTCTAAATCAAAAAGGTACAAATTTTTTTCCATTTTTATATATTAGTTTTGTGTACTAATGTTTAAATTTACAATTGTCACTTAAATCAAATGTCCTAAATGTTAAGAAAGAATATAAAATCAGTCTTAATTTTTATCTGATTATCATAAGAAAAGTGATTGAAAATAAATCTATTTGTGTTATGGGTCCGCGTCATGATCAAAAACATGTGCTTGAATGTCAAGTTCAAGATCACAAATATGTTTATATTATAATTTTTATTCATCTTTCATAATAATATTACATTATGAATACAACTTGTTTTAAAAAAATTCCATAATAGAGGAATTAGTGTAGCATGTGCCTTGTGGAATGACTACGAAAAACAATTCCATCAATATGTATCAGCTAATAATGACAGTGACGAACATGTGGTTATTGTATTACAACTTGCAAAGTATAACACTTGGAACCATATATTTTCAAAATTATAAACTTTTATAACTTAAATATTTGATAATATAGTAAGCCTGGACACGGTCTAAAATCTAATAATATAACTAAAAAAAGTAGGTTTGAGGTACACTTTGACACCCCTAATCCTCCTCCTTAAGCTTAATTTTTCCTCTTAATTAATCCTGTACTTTTTTTTATATATAAAAAATAAAAAATTGGGGGACGGTAGTTTTGGTTTTACTCCTATTTTTTATCTGTTAAATTATAATGATTCTAAAAGTCTTCTTTTGAGTTCTGGTCTTCATTACCTTGGTGGATGTTCGTTTGATAAATAAAGATGGATAATGATAGAGGTAATCCTAAAAACATTCGAATTTTTGTTAATAAATTGCTATGTATTTTTCAAATTATATATTTTGTTAACTGTTTCGGAAAGGTACAATCCAAAGAAAATCAAACTTTTGAGATGGTCTTTGTTGATAAATTGATATGTATTTTTCAAATTAATTATATACTTTGTTGCAAATTTTTTATTTAACTAAATTTGAAAAAATAAATAAATTTGGAATCAATATTTATATGGAGTTAATTTTCATATGTTTCTTTTTTATCTTTCGTATTGATTAAGTTGTGATATTGGTCATATTAATGGTTGCTCGAATCATATTAGCTTTGATTAATATATATTTCAAGACTACTTGTCCATTGGACGGGACTGAATAATAGTATTATGACTAAAAGAGAAGGTTGATGGTACACTTGACACCACTAAAATCTCTTTTTAAGTCTAATATTTCTCCTAATTACTCTAAAATTTATATTAATAATTTAAAAAAAGTATCATTAATTTATACTTTTTTGATTTCCATCAATAATTTACACTTTTTAGCGTTGAATACTTAATTTATATTTATTTTCAGTCATCAACTTGAGAAGATTTAAATTATTTAATAATTAAAAAAAAAATCAACCTATAAAATATCGTGTACAAAAAATTATTATAAAAGATGAAATACAATATATTTATTCAATGTAACTTTGACTTTCAATAATAATTATTATTATATATACAAACTAAATTTTTATTAATCATTCTCATTCATATTATTCTTATCCATCCTATCTTTAATAAACAAATCAAATTCAGTAAATTTCTCAACAACAAAAAAAAAATATTTTATATTACTTTAATTTTATTTTTGGTATTTTGTTTATATATGCTTATTATTTGATATTGAATTATTATGTTATTGTTATTTTTCATCTTTTTGATTTGGTTTGTTGTTAATTTTAGTTTGATTTTGGCTTCTTCTTCTATTACAAAAGATTTATTCGTTTAAATTTGTTTTTTTCATGTTTTGTTATATTTCATCTCATTTGTTATTTATTTTTTTGATATACTTTTGATATATATATATATGTATATTTTGAGATAACCCGTCCATCTGACGGGTCTTAAGACTAGTATGAAAATATTTCGTCACTCAGTGGAGTTTTTTCTAATACATTATCATCTATAATATAACTAAAAGAGGGGATTAGGGGTACACTTGGCACCCCTAATCTCCTTCTTTGTGCCTAATCTTCTCTCCTTATTAATCTCCTACTTTTTTTTAATATTTATTTAATAAATAAACAAATGGCCGACCTTATATTATTATTATCTTTATTTATCTATATACATACAACCTAAAAAAACCTCACATATTCTAAAACTCAAACAAAAACCTACGGCCATTAAAAAAAACCTACGACGAAAAGGTTTTTTTAATTATTTACTTTGTTCACATATTTAATCATCATTATTATATTATAACTATAATTATTTAACAAATTCTTATGTTATTGTTTGTAATCTTATATAGGTTCACGATGGCTTCTTCTTCAACAAAAAAAAAAATAAGACCACATTAGTTTATCTTGAAGATCTTTAGCCAACACATGTTAACCATCATCTACGACTCCGTGTTGTGCATGTATGGACTGTTTCGGAGTGGAACAACCCAAAGAAAATCAAAATGTCCGAGATGCGGTCTTTGTTGATGAATTGATATGTATTTTTCAAATTATATATTTTACTTTAGTTTTCATTATTATATTCTAAAATTGTTGTTTGTGTTTGTCTTAAGTTTAGATATAACAAAAACTAAATTTTTTTTTTAACTAAAGTTGAAATAAAACGGGTTAACTAGATTCAATATTTATATGGAGTTAATTTTTATATGTTTCCTTCTTTAGTCTTAAATTTTTTTAACTAAAGTTGAAAAAAAGGTTTAACTAGATTCAATATTTATATGGAGTTAATTTTCATATATTCTTTTTTAAACTAAAGTTAAAAAAAGGTTAACTAGATTCAATCTTTATATGAAGTTAATTTTCAAATGTTTCCTTCTTTAATTTTCATAATTATAGTATAAAAGTGTTGTTTGTGTTTGTCTTAGGTTTAGATATAACAAATTTGTGATGAAGATGGACGCCCAACCAATTGTACGTAGTTTACAAAGAAGTCCTTCAAAACTTGTGAAGATTTGAACTTCACATAAGTCATTTACTTTGTATAGTTCATACTATAAATTCTCTATTTTTGAATACATGTTTTCAATTAGTTATATTTCCGTTCTAATTATAAATATACTTATTCAACTTTTTGGCTTATTTGATTTGTTTTATGTTTTATTTTTAGGGAATTTATTTTATTTTCTATCTATTTAATATACTTGAATTACAACTTTTTAGCTTTGATTAATATATTTTGAGATTTGAGACTACCCATCCATTGGACAGGCTGAGCACTAGTATAAACGAGATATGTTACCCGGGCGTTGCTCCGGGAGACATTACATTTGTTAACGATTTAATAAAAAATATTATTCAAGAGATAATGTGCCATAAACTTTTTTAAAACAAACATGTATTATTCAAATTATTAAAAACTGACATTTGTCAGTTAAAAAATGAACTGTAAAAGTTTTGTGTGAAAGTGAAAGTCGTTCGCATAAAAGTTTAGTGCTAAAAGTGTAAGAGACTTAAATGTTGTGGTGAAAATAAAAGAAAATCAAAAAGTATAAAAATTTAGTGCTAAAAGTATAAGGGGTTAAAATGTTGTGGTGAAAGTAAAATGAATAAAAAGTTTATTATTCTTTACAAGTTTTTCCGTACATTTCTTTTTAATATATGTGTTAAAAAGTTTTTTGCTAAAGTGTAATAGGTTAAAATGTTGTAGTTAAAATAAAAGATTATCAAAAAGTAGAAAAATTTAGTGTTAAAAATGTAAGAAATTAAGATATTGTGGTGAAAATAAAAAGATTAAAAAGTTTACTAAGAATTATAAAAGTGTAAAGAGTGAAACTATTGTGGTGAAAATAAAAAATTAAATAAAAAGTATACTATTTTATACACGTTTTCCCGTACCTTAAAATAAAAGAAAATTAAAAACTATTAAAGTTTAGTGCTAAAAGTGTAAAGAGTTAAAATATTGTGGTGAAAATAAAAAGAATACAAAGTTTACTAAAAAATATTATAGTTTAGTGCTAAAAGTGTAAAAATTAAAAGTTTTGTGTTGAAATAAAAAGAATAAAAAGTTTACTAAAAAGTATTATAGTTTAGTGCTAAAAGTGTAAAGATTGAAACTTTTGTGGTGAAAGTAAAAATAATAAAAAGTATACTATTACTAAAAAATATTATAGTTTAGTGCTAAAAGTATAAAGATTGAAAGTTTTGTGGTGAAAACAAATAGAACAAAAAGTTTTTTAAAATGTATTATAGTTTAGTGTTAAAAATGTAAATATTGAAACTTATGTGGTGAAAATAAAAAATAAAAAATATACTATTATTTACACGCTAAAAAGTTTACTAAAAAGTATTATAGTTTAGTTCTAAAAGTGTAAAGATTGAAAGTTCTGTGGTGAAAGTAAAAAGAATAAAAAGTATACTATTACTAAAAAATATTATAGTTTAGTGCTAAAAGTGTAAAGATTGAAAGATTTGTGGTGAAAATAAATAGAACAAAAAGTTTACTAAAAAGTATTATAGTTTAGTGCTAAAAATGTAAATATTAAAACTTATGTGGTGAAAATAAAAAAATAAAAATATACTATTTTTTACACGATTTTCGATACTTTGTTTTTAATATATATTATAATATAATATAGAACAAAGCTTTTAAAATCTTGTCACACGCTCACACCGTTACATCTGAAATATCGTGTTTGTTTCATTAATATAGGTGTTTTATACTCGTACTAGATTATTGTCCCGCGTAATACGCGAGATATTATATTGAATTAATGACATTTTATCGTTTTGTGATATTGTAAATTGAAAAATAAAAAAATGTTAAAAATAAATTAATTAGTATCATGATGCAGAAGATGTAAATTAATATCTTGCTAAAATGAGTTAATTTACAAATAAGCAAAGTTTCATTGAAAATTATTGCATTTACAATCAAAGTTAAGATATGTCTAAATATATATAGAGAAAAAAAAAGACAGGAAATTTCATGATTTCATGTTTCCATATACAATTACTAAAACTTAAAATTATTGTATTAAGTGATAGTTTAAAATTCAAGATAACCTGATTTATTTAGCGAAATATAATTAAGAACTAAATATAGATTAACCTTCTCTTTAAATCACTTAAATATATTAGTCTTTTTTTATAATCTTTTACGTAGTTTAATAACCTTATATTGCAATATCTAAGGACTACACTTATCTCTCATATTCATTTAATTACTCTCAAACAAACTTTTAATACTTTGTTTTAATAGATAAAAACCATCTTTTTACAAGGTATCAAATATATCAATTTTTCAATTAAAATTATGATTTTTTTTCACCATTTAAGAATTCAAGTTTAGATTTTCTGTTTTAAGGTTTTTAGCCTTAAAAAGTATATGTTTTGTGTTTATAATTATTTTTTTATTTTTTTTTGAACTTTTAAAAGTAAAATTACCATTGTATCGATATTTGTAGCTTATGTATTTCTAGTTTTTTCTTTTATAGAATTTTTGAAATTTTATATGATACAAACAATTGTGTGGTAGTATTCTTTGAACATATCAAACTATTATTTTAATATGCATAAAGATGATATATAATATTGTTATTATAAAAGATATATTTGATAAACTAAAAAAGTGTTTAGAAATACATCTTGAAAAGATTATCTAATTATTGTGTTTGCATACACAAAATAATGAAAAAGTGTTTGATTAAGAAAATTGATTATCCGATTTTTCATAGAGGCAAAAGGTAATTTTGGTAAAGTAGATTGGACATGTTTTTTCAAAACGCAGTTTTTATTAGCAAAATGTATTTTGCAAACACAACCCCAAACACCTACTAAGTAATTATTAATTATGTTAAAATGAAAACTTATGTTTATACCGTGTATTAAGGAACAGTTATCATATGGTTTAAATAATAAAGTGTTATCATCCATACTTATTGAGATGCTCCTATAATATAAATGTGTGTGAACGACATAAAACAATTGTGTATAATTTAAATTAATAAGGTTATATTTTGTTTAAATATATAAAGTAGAAGGACTAATGTTGTGTTTACTTAATAATTAATCTGAAAAAATGGCATTATTTTGATTTAGAAGTTGTAACTGAAGTTTGAAGTCATCCAACGGTCCTTGATTTTGTATAAAAGAATTTAAGACTCCGTTAACTATATATAACTGAAGTTATAGTTTGTCTAAGGGATAAGTATCTCATAATATAACTAACTATTTGACTATAATTTTAGGACATTGTTATGTCTACAACTTGGTTATTTGTCTAAATCATGTTTACCAAGTTGTCAACATACAATTTTCAAAACCTAGCTCATTCGTACTATAAACATCTAGTAATAGTTAGTTATATTTCGAAATACTTAACTTTTGTCTAAATAAATAAAGTAAAACATTTTATGTTATATATACTTGAACAATAATAAAATCAATAATAACATCATTTTTTTTATCTAATGATTATAATTAATCACTTATTAATTAATCAAAAGGCTTGATTTTAATAATTCGTTATGGTCATATGATTTTATTATTTGGTATTGTTATAAGTCATAAATTAATTTTCTTAATAGTTTATTAATAACTTTAATTGGGTATTTTCATAAGTCATAAATTAGTTTTTCAATAAATTAACTAAAAAAAATTTATGGAAAAAGCTTCGTTCGTAGTGTAGAATACTAAGTTATTTAATAACATTAGATTTAAATTGATAAATATTATACTATTATTTAAGGAAATATAATTTATATCTCTAAATATATACAAAAGAAAAACTTTAATTTATAATTGGAGAAGTATGGATTATTAGATAAAGTTCAACTTTGAATTATAACCATTAGATCAAATGATGATGTCATATATCTTATTTAACCTTTTTAGATTTAATTTTATTCTAATAAATTTAAATTATTATTATTTCCTTATTTAATTTTGTAGACAATTAAAATTAATATTTTTAATGATATAATTATGGAAACTAATAATTTTATATCTTACATTATTTCTTATCTTTAAAAATAATTTGTAATTTTTTTACAATAAAGTTTTCTTTTTTAATGTAATATGTTTTTATTAATTTATACTTTTAGAATTTTTATCATATAACGAATAATATTTGGTTATAACAATTTTTATATAAAATTTTTATTATATAACGAATAAAATTTGGTTATAAGAATTTTTGTATAGGATTTTTATCATATAACATTTTTATTAAATCAATATTAATTTTGAAAAACGAACCGATGTCAAACCGAACTTTTTAATAAAAAACAAAAGAAACAAACATGGAGTATATAATAAGCTATCACAATTATATAACAGAAAAATAATTCTATATAAATTGCAATGATATTATGCATAATTTTAACTTAGATTGACACAACATGCGATATATAGATTGATAATTAAAATTGCTTAGTAATTTTAGTGTATAACTAACTTATTTGAGCAAAACTTTAAAGCACGAGTACAATGACAATGCAGATATATCCGGATGAATGAAAGACATCCAAAGAAACAAAAACCTAATTTAGCGAGACTTCTAATTGATAATGTATTCATTTTTCAACTGTCTGATCACTATTAATCGGAATTTAAACGATCACTAATGTAATTTCATGTTTTTTAGTGGTTTAATTCTTACCTGATCATATATTTGTCAGCTTATAATATTATAAAAATTTAACATGTTATTAATTTAATAATTATATATGTTTCTCGCGTATTGCGCAGGTAATAATCTAGTTAGGTTGGATGGAAAAAAAAACATACGAATATAGCTATATATTTATTAAGCTTCATAGATAGTATACAATATTAACTTATTTAATAATAACATTACATTAAAAAATATGATGTTAGATTTGTACAAAAAAAAACAAAAAGATATAGATGTTTTATTATTTTTATATATTAATATTATTTAATTTAATACATAAGGTTATATTTTGTCTAAATACATAAATTAGATGGACTGATACCGTGTTTACCATATAATAAATTTGGTAATAATACCATTATTTTAATCAAAGTTTAAAGTCCTCTAACTGTCATTATTTATCTATAAAAGAATTTAGGACCTTGTCGGTCTAAAAAAATTGTTAGCAGTCATATTTAAAAAAATCCTGAAATTTTGATTTTAACATAATGCTATTATAAAAATCATATGTAAAAGACCATTTATCCAGTGCATTGCACCGATACGATTTTAGCCTCTAATAATACATAAACAAATATTAATTTTTTTTTTCAAAACGTGTTATTGTACATGTAACTTTGAACTACATTATTAGTAATAATAATAATAATAAAAACTAACTTCACATACTGTACTCCTATAATGAATGATATGATAATGTTGTAAAGCTGTTATCACTTAATGTTTATGTTAATAAATTCGGAAGACAAACTATTCGTAAATTGTAAGTAAGCATTATCAATGTAATATATATATCTAAAATAATTGCCGAATAGAAACTTATATAAATAAAAACATTACTTATTAGGTGATAAATAAGTACATTAAATTATATTTGTATATAATGTTTTGACTTATTATGTAAAATAGAAGGACTAATGTCGTGTTACTTAATAATAAATTTGACAATAATACAATTATTTTGATCTAAGGATTGTAATTAAAAGTTTGAACTCATCTAACGGTCCTTGTTTTTTCATAAAAGAATTTAAGACCTTGTTATATATATATTGGTAGATAATACACCTGAAGATAGGGTTATCTTATGCTAATTAGTTAAATTGTTGATTAATAATGTGAAAACATCTAAGACGAAATTGTTTTGATGACTATACTAACATAGGTTGCCGCCTTTTCTTTTTCTTTTCCTTCATTATTTATGTTGTTTTAATTGAGTAAGTGGTTTGGTTAGCCAACCAATTCCATCTTAATATCATAAAAGTTGTATGAAATTATATGAAAATATATATTGTAAAACTAAGACAGAGTGGAACGAGTCAAAAGAATGTTCACAATGATGCAAAATCTCAAACATTGGGTCCCTTTTATATTTTCTCATGGCCCCCCCATTTATTATAACTTCATGGCGCCATTTTTTCAGTTTTTTCATGTGTTTTCCCTCCACATAACTCCCATTTGCTTATTGCCAGTTTTTTCATGTGTTTTCTCTCTCAATAATACTCATTATTTTTGTTATTAGTTTGTTTCACATTATTATACCATATCAGTAATTCTAAAATGACGTCACTTAAGTTAATTATTTTTCCAGTTCATTTCAACACAATGATTAAATTAAAAAGACATATACATTTATACATTAAAAACATCACTTTAAACCAGAAAAAATTATAACCCCCTTGTCAAATCACGTTATCCCTTGTTTATTACTAAACCCCTTACCATCAAAATTATTAAAATTGTAGGACATCACGAACGAACAAGATTCAAGCCGCATTGCACATAGCCACATACGATATCTAATGTATTTCAACCATTAAAATGTTTGAAAATCGGTTTCTTTTATCACTGGTTGAATCTCAAAAAAGGTTGAATTAGTTGATTGAACTAGATTAACTATTTAACTTATGTATTCATAAAAATGTTACAAAGTTATTGTAGTTTAACAGTAAACAAGAAATTATACATATAAATTACTTCCAATAAAAAAAATGGAGTAAATTACTAAAGTGATACATGTAGTTTGGTAGAAAATACTGGTTTCATCATCACACGATCAAAATTACGCTAATGATACCCATGGTTTACAAATCCCCACTCGAACCATATTAAGAGTTGGCGGTTGTCAGTTGTGCCGTTACATAGTCCCACGTAAGTGTGCATGAGGGGTATTATTGTCGTTTCGGACTCTTTATGTGTCTAAAGGTATGAAACATACAATATTAAACAAACTACATGTACCATCCGTTTAATTTACAATATTATTTATCGAGAAATTTGAATAAGATATCAAAGTATTTTATTTCTTAGAAAACTAATCGTCGTCAAATCTAGCCAAAATCAAGTTATCTAACTAAACAACAGTGATGAAATTATTTTTCAATTAACTCAACTTTTTTACTTTCTAAAATAGACAAAACCATCATAAATTGAAATAGTTTTAGATTGAAATAAGCTTTAGATTTGTTTTGTGAAAATACGGTTTTAATAACTTATTTGTTAGTATAATCATGAAAAGTAAAAAGTGTTAATTATATTTGAATTACATATTTTTATAAAATTTATTATTTTATGAAAAAGTAAAAAAAATATAAATTAGATATAGAAAAAAAAAATAATGACACTTTTTATACATTTATTATTGATATAATTAATATTTATAGTTGTTGTGAGTTTATATTTTCTAATTTATAATTACTATACTCATACGTACGCGATGCAATGACGATTGTGTAATAATGTAGACGGGTGTTGGCGATGGTGGTGATGTAGAATGAGGTAGTGCAGTTATTTGAAGCATTGAAAAATCTATGTCATAATTTCTTTCATTAAACGTATTATAAGTATATTAAGTAGGAAAGTTTAATTTTGGTGAATAATTTAAACAAAAAGGGAATAGGTCTTTTATATAGTAGTATAGGTAATAAAAAATTCAAAATTAAAAGAAAAATCAATTTGACAAAATTGAAAGCTATGATTAATTGATAAGTTATTAAAACATTATCTTTTAATATTTAAAATGATTCTTAGATACATAATTATTAAAATCCATCAATGAAAAACTATTTAAGCAATTTTTTACCTATAAATAATTTAGATTTTATGAGTTTTGTTGTTTAATATGTCTATACCAAGTTTGAATCCTAATAATGCCATAAAAGCCAAATATTTCGTCTCTTATATATCTTAAATTTCTTATTTCATTTCTTTAATTTCAACCTCACGTCATATATATATACTATACTCCAAAACAAAAATAAAAAATATCATAAACCCCTTGTCCAAACACTCCCTTAAATCCCTCCCTCCATCCTAAAACCCTTCCCTCCATCTCTTCAAATAAAAAAACCTCACACAATCTTTTCACAAAAACAAAAAACCACTTCTCCCAACCGCCGCCAGAAAACCGGACCACCCGACCAAACCACCATGTCTTCTTCCGGCGCCACCAATCCAACCACCCACCAACTATCCCAAATCTCATCAATCCTCAATTCCGACAACAATTCCCAATTCGAAACCCTAATCTCTCACTTAATGTCCGCCGCAAACGACCAACGTTCAGAAGCCGAAACCCTTTTCAACTTATCCAAACAACTTCATCCCGACAACCTCGTACTCAAACTTTCCCATTTGTTACATGTTTCCCCACACCCGGAAGCACGTGCTATGTGTGCCGTCCTGTTGCGACGCATCCTGACCGTTAGTTCATCGTACGATGATGCGTCGCAACAAGGCGGCGTTGGGGGATTATATACAGGTCTTGTATCTAATACCCAAGTTACTTTAAAGTCAATTTTACTTGAATGTGTTATTAAAGAAACAAATAAATCTATAATTAAAAAATTATGTGATACTATTTCTGAATTATCTGCTATTATAATGCCCGAAAACGGATGGCCCGAATTATTGCCTTTTATGTTTCAATGTGTTAGTTCTGGTAATGATATACATAGGGAAAGTGCTTTGTTGATATTTGCACAATTAGCACAATATATTGGGGAATTGTTGATTCCGCATGTAGAGACGTTGCATCGTGTGTTTTTAGGGTGTTTGGGTAACGGTATGATTGCGGATGTTAGGATTGCGGCGTTGGGTGCGTCGATTAATTTTATTCAGTGTTTAGAGAAGGCGTCGGATAGGGATAAGTTTCATGATTTGCTTCCGTTGATGATGCAAACGTTGAACGAAGCGTTGGTTTCTGGGGAGGAGGCGACGGCGCAAGAAGCGTTGGAGTTGTTGATTGAGTTGGCGGGGACGGAGCCGAGGTTTTTAAGGAGGAGTATTGTTGAGGTTGTTGGAGCGATGTTGCAAATTGCGGAAGCTGAAAGTTTTGAAGAAGGGACTAAGCATTTGGCGCTTGAGTTTGTTGTTACGTTGGCGGAAGCGAGAGAGAGGGCGCCTGGGATGATTAGGAAGCTGCCGCAGTTTGTTAAGAGGTTGTTTGAGGTTTTGATGAAGATGTTGTTGGATGTTGAAGATGATCCTGATTGGCATGGTGCTCAGATTGAACACGAGGATGCCGGTGAGACTAGTAATTATAGCGCTGGTCAAGAATATCTCGATAGGTTATCGATTTCTTTAGGTGGAAATACTATTGTTCCTGTTATTTCTGAGATTTTTCCGGCTTATTTGGCTGCACCCGAGTGGCAAAAGCATCATGCGGCGCTTATTGCTTTAGCTCAAATCGCAGAAGGTTGCTCAAAGGTATGGATGCGAAATCATTTTTAAGGGTCAAGTATATTATATGCTTGTTATTTTTATATTGACATGTTTTAATATACTAATATTTAATTTCAGGAAAGGATTGTGTTAGTATAGTATTTTCTCATGTTTTTATTTTATGCAGGTTATGACAAAGAACTTGGAGCAAGTTGTTGCGATGATGTTGAACTCATTTCAAGATCCCCATCCTCGAGCTAGATGGGCAGCTATCAATGCAATTGGTCAACTATCTACCGACCTTGGCCCAGATTTGCAAAATCAGTATCACCATCTTGTGCTTCCAGCTTTAGCTTCCGCAATGGATGATTTTCATAATCCACGGGTGCAAGTGAGTAGTAGTTTCTTTCATTTCCGGGAAGCATTTTGTGATTACAAAAAGCAAGAATTGATTGGCTGTAGTGTCTTATTTATTCACGTAGTTAACCATCACCACACACTTTGTTACTTCAAAAACATACCGGGAAGTATTGATACAATCGTTCATTAAAGCTTGCATGAGCAGAATACTCTTCTCCTCAGAAGATAATTTATAAAACGTTGTTTAATGTCCAAACAATTAGATGTCATTGTTATATATCTGTTCTAGAAATGACCTTCCCGCTAAGAATAAGAGTCGTTTTTTGTTATTCTACAAAAGAATAACTCGTAATATAATATGTATATTCATATGTAATGTTTGCAGGCACACGCAGCTTCGGCGGTGCTTAACTTCAGCGAAAATTGTACACCAGAACTTTTACAGCCATATTTGGATGGGATCGTGGGGAAATTACTTGTATTGTTGCAGGTATATGATTTTGCCCCGATTACCAAAAGTTCTATAATCGGTTTCCAGAAACCAAGTTTTCTCTAAATTTCATTTCTTGAATGAGCCAACTTGCGAATTTACTTAATGGAGAATACCTGTTGAAATTTTTTGGTGTATGTACAGAATCCTAAGCAGATGGTTCAAGAGGGGGCTTTGACTGCTTTGGCGTCGGTTGCTGACTCATCTCAGGTCTTTGACATTCATCTTTTTTACTGACCTTGCTTAATATTTTCCAAAAGTTATCTTCTCACGCATTATATGATTTGCAGGACCATTTTCAAAAGTATTATGATGCAGTCATGCCTTACTTAAAAGCCATACTGGTGAATGCAAATGACAAAGCTAATCGTATGCTTCGCGCAAAATCTATGGAGTGTATTAGTTTGGTTGGCATGGCCGTTGGAAAAGACAAGTTCAAGGATGATGCTAAGCAGGTATACTTCCTCCTCATATCGGACTACACTTTTCTTCCCCATTCTAGAGACTAATAATCTTTTACGTGATTCAAGGTTATGGATGTTCTTATGGCCTTGCAAGGTTCTCAACTTGAGACAGATGATCCTACTATAAGCTATATGTTACAAGTATGTATCTTTCATTGTATTTCTTTTATTATTATTATTCAGCATTTCATACAATCCAATGTTAACACTTGTTCATTTCTATTGCAGGCATGGGCAAGGCTTTGTAAGTGCCTAGGGCAAGATTTCCTTCCTTACATGAATGTTGTCATGCCACCGTTGCTTCACTCCGCTCAACTTAAACCTGATGTTACCATTACATCTGCTGATTCAGATGCTGATATTGACGAATCTGATGATGAAAGGTATGTGTTTTTAATTGGTTACGATAAATGAATATGAATGATTTTTATCATTTAAACCTGATGATTATATTGCAGCATTGAGACTATCACACTTGGAGATAAGAGGATAGGGATCAAGACTAGTGTCCTTGAGGAAAAGGCTACTGCCTGCAACATGCTCTGTTGCTACGCTGATGAGTTGAAGGAAGGATTTTTCCCCTGGATTGATCAGGTTAAATACCTTTTACATGGCTCATCTCGACCTTTTTATGAACGTTTTATGAAAATATACTTATCTGGGAGTGAAACTAATGCAGGTTGCTCCAACTTTAGTACCACTGTTGAAATTTTATTTTCATGAAGAAGTTAGGAAGGCTGCAGTTTCAGGTATTAATTTACCTCAAATAAAACATAATATTAGAGCATTAGACAAATATTCTCTTTTTAGAACTGACTTTTTACTTGACTTGTAGCTATGCCGGAGCTTCTCCGATCAGCAAAACTAGCTGTTGAGAATGGACAATCTCAGGGACGCAATGAATCCTATGTAAAGCAGTTGTCTGACTATATCATTCCAGCTTTAATAGAGGCTTTACACAAGGTTAATATCCGCACATGCCTCTGCTCTCTTTTTTATGTTGTGCATATTTGTAGTATGTGATTTTATATACATGTCCTTCCATTTGTTTTTTGAAGTGTAGCATTTGAATAATTTTTACTGAACTTTGACTTTTAGGAACCTGAGACTGAAATTTGTTCAAGTATGCTGGATGCTATTAAAGAATGTATACAGGTGTGTTTCATCTATTTTTGGTTTAGATACTTATTATATAGTTTTATGAGATTTTAATCTGTTCATTTTTCTTTGCTTCAGATTTGTGGGCCTCTGTTGGATGAAAACCAAGTTAGAAGCATTGTCGAAGAGCTAAAGCAGGTTATGACAGCCAGTGCAGCTAGAAGAAATGAAAGAGCCGAGAGAATTAAAGCCGAGGACTTTGATGCAGAAGAGGGGGAAATGCTCAAGGAAGAAAATGAGCAAGAAGAAGAACTTTTTGATCAAGTATGCTTTTCTTGTTCACCAGTTACGAATATCAAGAAATTTTTTAATGTCTCTTTAGGTTTGTATTTATTTTTGATTTCAAATACAGGTTGGTGACTGTTTGGGTACCCTACTTAAGACCTTCAAGGCTCCATTTCTACCTCTTTTTGAAGAACTATTACCTTATTTGATGCCTATGTGGGTGAGTTCCATTATCTTCTTGATCTTATCACTTCTCTATTTTAGCTCATACAATTGCTGCTAGTACGCATCACAATGATATTTACATCGTCTTGTTTATGTACTGTGTAACTTTAGGGCAATGGTAGGACATCCGAGGAGAAAAGAATAGCCATTTGCATATTTGATGATGTTGTTGAGCATTGTCGAGATGCAGCTTTAAAGTAAGCCTTTTATTCTTCGGTCACTCCACTATTGACAGTAGACGTGAGAAGTATATTACTGTATATGCTAACTTGTAAATGATGACTGTAAAACAAGTAAAATGGAAAAATGGTAGCTTCTAAGAAAGAGGATCAAATGGGTTAATTAAGCAGTGGGAGAGTTGTTTAAGTGCCATAATTTCCCAAAATCTATAATATCTTTTTTTAGGAAAAAGAATTACATTGTTATGCTAATGAAAACTGTTTTCTAGTTGTATCTACTTAGTTATGAAAATGATTTACATTTTTATTCTTTGGACAATATATTCAACACCTCTTTTCGATATCCATTGCTCTATTAGACAACCGTTCACCAACCATTTCCACTCTAAATGTTGATTTTCTTCTTATGTATGCCTTATGCTATTACAGATATTATGATACCTTCCTACCACTCGTGTTGGAAGCATGCAATGATACAAGCACTGATGTCCGCCAGGTATGCATAAATTTATATCATGGTGATAATGTTCTATCATCTGCTTACATTCTAATTCTAAGTTCATTTCAGGCTGCTGTTTATGGGGTTGGTTTATGTGCGGAGTTTGGTGGAGGTGCATTCAAACCATTTGTTGTTGGTAGGTTCTTGTTGCTCACTTACTCTTCTTTTGCTTGTGCTGTTTTCTGTGTACTAATTACACATGGTTTTGCCCTATTGTAGATGCCCTTTCTAGATTAGATGCTGTTATAAGACGCCCCGATGCATTGCATCCAGATAATGTTATGGCTTATGACAATGCTGTTTCAGCTCTTGGCAAGATATGCCAATATCATCGTGATGCTATTAATGCTGCCCAGGTATTTTAAGCTTTCTTCATTTTATATGTCACCTCCATAGGTTCAAGACATTTAAGTTTATCAGATATATACGTTTATATCTGTTAACTCAAACTTTTGCGAATCGGCTGTATGCTCTTGTATCATGTTTCATTTGAAGTATGACTTTTGTGGACAACACAATGAGCTTTTTATGATTTAATCATGTTCTATGTTGTCAGATTGTCCCTGCATGGTTAAACTGCTTGCCAATAAAAGGCGACTTGATTGAGGCTAAAGTTGTCCATGACCAGCTTTGCTCTATGGTGGAAAGGTAATGTCTTGAATCTATAAAGAGGGGCATTTTTGTAAAACATACAAATCTAATCAGAGGTGCCAAAATGGCAAAATTAGTGGGTTAGAGGATGGGTCAAACGGGCTGGAAACTGGTTCAATTTGGTTGCGGTTGGAGAATGGCTCAAAACCAGTCGATCAAAAGGGCCAACTTTTGGAACACTGAAACTTTTGGGCCATGTTGTCCCAAAAAAAATAGTTGTTCTTTAATTTTTTTGAAGTATATTAATGCATTAATTATGGCCAACAAACTATATTGATAGACCCTGGACAACTTTCCAACCAGGTTGACAAGTTATTTGTTTTTTTTTTTTTTTAATCTATTTATGGAGTATTGATACTCAAGACAGACCTCACAGACCATGACCCAAATCAACGCATTTATAAAATTGCCAGTTAAAAATTATTGATACTCATGATAGACCATGACCCAATTAACCCATTTATAAGGATACCCGTCAAAAATTGCCACTTCAGATTTGACGTATTGGATTATTTTGTTTATTTCTTCATATCTGTTTTATTAATCGAGAAGCTCATCCAACCAGGTCGGATGGAGAATTATTGGGACTTAACCATCAGTATCTTCCAAAGATAGTTGCAGTATTTGCAGATGTATGCTTTTTGCTCTCTGAAATATAAATTTAGTAATTTTGTACTTCAGTTTCTTCTGTTATTAACAATCTCATATCTCGGAATTAGGTTCTTTCTGCTGGTAAAGATTTGGCCTCCGAACAAACTGTTAGCCGAATGATTAATCTTCTGAGGCAGCTCCAGCAAACATTACCTCCATCTGCTATGGCATCAACCTTATCATCTCTACAACCTCAACAGCAGCTTGCACTACAATCAATCCTCTCTTCTTAAAGGTTTTGATACCTTCTTTTTGTATCTGTTTCGTGTGTTTTATTTTTCTTTATATTCACAATATATACTTAAAATTCATTTTTGCATGCATTTGGCGTGAAAGGAAGTCAAAAAATGTGAGAAATATAGTCATAGGATGTGCATATACATGTTACAGTTTTGAATTGATTTGGTACTTACAAGTACTTGGTAATTTTGTCCAGAAAGATACAGAATTCTATGGTCTTGTATTGGTTTTGCATAATGAGATTGGAGAAGAGTGAAATTTTGTGGATGAGTTTTGCTTCTTATTTTTCTATGAATCTGTTGTGCTAATTGCTGTGATATACTGGAAACATGATCATTACATATATAATTTTGAAGCATAAGCATATCTATTGCAGCTTTAAAAAGTATATGTATAGCAAATTAGCAACCCTCAAATACATAATAAACGCTTTTATCCGTAATACCATAGTTAAATCATGTAATACCATAGTTAAAGAGACATAAGGCCAGGTATCTGAATCATTGACTTTTACCTTTATAGTCCTCGACGCTAGGCTACCATCGCATGAACATTCTTTAGTATTATAGACTCGCACAATACCAGAACTGCACTTGGTTTCAAACTAGTGTTATTCCTCGATGTTATGGGTCCAAACAATAGTGGTACTTGGTGTCAAACTAGTGTTATAGGTCCGTGTAATACAACATAAATTGCAACTTATAAATGAAATACTAAACATTTTTTGTGTGTCATTTTTATAAAATGATTTAAGGGTCTTCTTTTAATTTATTCATCATTTGTATAACTTTGAATACTTTGGACAAGTTGTCGGAGAACTTGTTTTCATGTAGTTGCATGATTACGTATAAGTATACTTATGTTAAGCATCTAGAGTCCTTATTAACAATTTATATGATCAAATCTCGTTCATCAATGTGTTTAAAATTCTAATCTAATAAATAAAGAAGTAGAGATAACGTCGTTTTCTACACAACGGAATCAATACAAACACCCAAGATTTATAATTTTCATGCAATTTGTTTACATGCCAATTTGCAAAATTAAAATAAGAGTATAAGACCCACTTGCACTTGATTCTAAAAAACCATTTAGATAGTAATAAACTTTATATTTTTATATAATAATAAAAAAATAAAGACCTAATAATGAAATTTACCTGCATTTGTGGATATAAAATTTCGGATAATTTCTGGACATAATGATGAATGAAGAAAGACTAGCGGGCGCTTCGATCACCAATTCAAAAATAAAAGAAATTTATTTTGAATAATACGATAAATTTTGTTTTTACCTAAATTATATTTTCAACATATTTTCTCTCTGAGTTGCTATTTTTGGTTATGCGTTGTGATTTCGTGGTTTTGTGTTCGCGATTTGAGATTTGAGTTGAGAATTTCGAATTTGTGTTGCGATTTTGAGTTGTGTAGTGATTTTGAGTTTGTGTTGCGATTTAATCTGTTGGTTGTTTACTTTTGCAAACTCAAAAAATGTTGCTTAAAGTAGTATAAAAAAATATATATAAAAGAGAATTGCAAATATACCCAACTGGAAAATTCCCCAAAATACAAGTTTATAATACAACGGAATACTCATAAAGCATGATTAAGTGAATAAATCAAATGCAAAATTATTTATTCTTTCTTCATTCTCTTTTCATATTATTTGTCACTCATGAGTTTGTATGAATATGTTTGTAATTAGTTTGTCATTGTAGCATTGCTCGGGTAAATTTTCATGAGTTTACAACTTTTATTTATGACAACTATTCATACAATTAGTTTAAGATATAGAAGTACCCAGTAATCAATTACTATCACTACATCAAAAACAATTTAATCAAGACCTGCTTTGGCCCTACCAAGTCTTTATAGGGGTTTGGTTTGTGATGACTAATTAGTAATTATGATTTATCACTTACTTTGTTTCTTTTTATCGAATGAAAATAAAATGTTAGCATATATGTATTGACCATCTTGGTCACACTACATGGATCGCAAATGCATTTGGTTGAGACTGTATGCAATCAAATGCCATATATCAAAAGGACAAAAGCCAAAAAAACCCAACTAGGTGATGCACTATGCAATCGATGTCATATTCATTCGCTGATTTTTGTTTGAACATGATCTTCTAACGAAACTTTTATTCTAAAACGGAGAGCACAAGACAAGGTTGCTTTGGTTTGTAGCATATTCAAACTTACTCTTGTCATTTAACATCGTCTTATAAATATACTTTAGAGCGACGTCTCTTCTCGTTCTAGCACAAGAGCGGATAACTCCTTTTCTCAAACATGTCTCTTGCTTTCCTATAGATGGCTAGATGATCCTATCTAATGATACATAATGAAGTCTAACTTGCAATCGTCCATTTATCATTTTTAAATGTTTAATTTGTTATGTATACGTTCTATATAATAATATACAAATTAACTACTCCAAGAATTCTATTTGTCCTCCAAATCCGGCTTACTTTTGTCAATCAAAAACTTTACACAAAATATGCATAAGGACATTAAAATATAACATATGTTCACATAAATTATATCAATCTTCCTTTATTAAGTATCTTACGTCAACTCTTTAATTTGACTTCTTTTTAAGTGGGGTAAACAGTTTTTTTCTTGGATGATGACTAGGAAATTTGGATGGAACAAAACGCAACGTTTACGACAAGTCTGAATATTTTGAAAATTCAATATAAAAGAGAAAAAACATTTTATGTTGAACATTTTATTGTTGACACTTTAGTATTTGGGGTTATCTAGATGGTTGTTACTTTGCCTCCACGTGGCAGCATTTTAAGATATCCTTATCCCATGTTCTAACTTTGACCCATTAATCCCCCTTCACTTCAAAATAACCCCTGCATTTTCCTTGTTTACGTTTTGACTCCATATTTGGTTAATGATACAATCACGTGACAAACAACCCGAAATACTGTAAACCAAACGAAACCGCCTAAACTCGGACCGAAACCAGACTGACCCGAGCGTATTTGGTACTAGTGTAAATGGATTTAAACTAGTAAGTTATTGAAAGTTTAAAACTAAATGCCATTCTTAATTGATAGTTACATGTACTTAGTAGACATGATTATTAACTATCTTAATAAGGTTGTAGTTATAAGCTTAAGTTGAGTTAAGCGGATTTGTCTCAACAACTTACCCAAACCTGGAAAATCTACAACACATAAAGTTTTAGTCATAAATTATATATATAAATGATATAAATTTATTTTTACATCAACCTATACACGAATCAAGACTTAAAATTTATGAATATCAGGTGTCAACTAATCGAGCATGTGAAAACATATATTAGACTCGAGTGTACGACTAATTTAATCCAAGCCCGCGAATATTTCATGAACTGAGCTTCATTCCAAGCGAAGCTTCGGATCATGTTTGCACAAATACGCACCTACAATAGAAAAATGATACATAAGTTATAAATATGCTCATATATTTGATGTCCTTTCTCAGCATACTCATACAACTTGGGCAAAATTTTAATCTGGAGGAAACTTTTGGGATCAAAATGCAAATGCAAATATATATGTCAAATGTGAATGGTAGTTTACTTCCATGCATAAAGGCCTTTCCACCATTACTTGGTCTTATATATGACCAAGTCCAATAAACAAAATTAGAGCTCAAATTGTCATCTTAATCCTCTTAAAACATCCACTGCATACCTTAAATTGACAACTAACCTTAATCAATATCCAAGGGTAAATTAGTCACTATCTTAAGGAATGTTTATATCAGATTTGCAACTTGGTCATATTAATAAGAAATAGTTTGTCTTAATAGGAGACTAAAGAATGTTTAATTATGAAAACAACAAACACTATAATCCAATACATAGAAACCTCAGAAAATATATACAGACCAATATGTTAGTGTATGTATATATATATATATATAGCAACATAAACTAGCAAAGCAAAAACATAGAACACTTAGAGTTCACACATTTGTAACTGTACTTTATTCACATATTTTTAACTATACTTTCTATAGTTCAAATGGAAATTCAATTCCAACAACAGCCAAGAGAAGGTAATAGAGTGTCGGTGCCAAAACCGAGCAAAGGGAGAGGTAAAAATAGCAATGGAAACAACAATAACAAGTTTGTGGGAGTGAGACAGAGGCCTTCAGGGAGATGGGTAGCCGAGATCAAAGACACGACACAAAAGATTAGGATGTGGCTTGGGACATTTGAAACGGCTGAAGAAGCTGCTCGAGCCTATGATGAAGCTGCGTGCCTTCTTCGTGGTTCAAATACACGAACAAATTTCATAACCCATGTGTCTCATAACTCCCCACTAGCTTCCAGGATACGAAACTTACTCAACAGCAAGAAAATGGCAAAAAAGAAGAATCTAGATTGTCCAATGCCCTCCGTTATTCCAGCTACGTTTAACGTTGCTAGTAGTGTAAGTATTGGTAGCTCTAGTAGAAGCAATAGTAGTAGTAGTAGCTCGAGTAATAGTGGTGGAAGTGGAGATTCGCTTTCTTCTAGCGACAAACTAGAAGAAAATGTTTCTCAATTGTTTGATGATGCTTATAAGCCAGATTTGAGCAACTGCTCTTCTGAAAAATCCGATTTTTCATGGACCGTTGGATCTAAAAGTGATCATAGATATCGAATGAATCAAGCAACACTTGATTTTCCAAAGAATGTGGTAATGCCCGAGATGAATCCTGGAATGGAGTTTTCTGAATTTGATAGGATGAAAGTGGAAAGACAGATATCGGCTTCTTTGTACGCTATGAATGGAGTTCAAGAGTATATTGACACTGTTAATGATCCTAATGATGCAATTTGGGATCTTCCGCCTTTATGTTCTTTGTTTTGTTGATTTTAACATTTTAGAATTTAATCGCAGTTTTTTAGAATAACAAGGAGCTTTTGAGAGATGAAATTGATGTACATGTTCTTGTTGTTGCTAAATTTAGCACAAAAAAAAGAAAAAAAAATATACCAAGTTGTTTCATTTGACTTTTGTAGAATGTTTCCAATTGTCACTTTCAATTTAGTTCAATCAGCAATCCTTCACAATATCTAAAACTGATGTCTTAGTTTGAACTATTTTCTCTCATGCTCATTGTGTTAGGAAACTTGGAATAAAATGACATATTGGTCAGCTTAACTTTATCTTGTTTAGAGGATCAAACCTACCTTCCCATACCAAGTAATCGAATGATTAACATGTTAAATTAAAACTTATCCTATTCTTCACCTAAACTCTACTTAGATGCCATTAGAACAGCATTGCTAAGAGAAGTCCAATGTTGTAGATATGTATGTTGTCTCGAAAGTCACTCATGATTGATGTGGCAATACTGGGAATGTGTAACAGGTAAAAATAGGATCGTTTTGAAATGGGTCGCTTTCATTAGTATGGGTCGGGTGGGACAGGAACAGTTTTTCCCAAACATTTTATGTCCTTGTTTTAAAACTTATGGTAAATACTACAAGTTTTATTATAATTACAAAAAATACATGACTAATATAAATCTTCTATAAGAAAGGTTGGTTTGTAGTTGGACTTCAACCCATTTGAACCATTTTTTAACCAACACATTCATAGTAAATGGCCAATATTGCAATGTCCACTTAAGAAGATTTATGCTGATTTCTTAGTCACATAGGGAAGATCATACGCCTACTAAGACAACTAAAAGTATACTATCGCGTCCTTAACGGGGAAAGACAAGGATTGGGCATCATTTTGTCATAAAGATAACTTTCTAATTTGGATATCAGTAGCACAGAGGACCAAACTTTCTTAGTGTGGAAGTTTCTAAAGTTTGGCGCACTGACTATGTCTCAATGTAATTTCTTGTGTGAAAATTATGTCAAACTAATCTCCTCTTCACATTTGACAAATAATTGATGATTCCTATGAATTACCACAAACTGTTAAGAATTTGGTAAAAAGAGTGCAGTGAACAAAGTGAGTAATGATATCTTCAATGCCATTATGAGATGAGTATCCGCATTTAGATTATTGTAGCTAGGAACGAAATAAGGTTTATACTTCAGGCTGTTGGTTTGTGTTTGTATAACGCGTGTTAGGTTCACATAGTTACGAAAGACATACCTACTATTCTTCTTCTTCTTCTTCTTCATGCTCCTCTTCAGCATCTTGCCCAACTTCCTCATAGTCTTTCTCAAGAGCAGCAAGATCCTCACGGGCTTCTGAGAATTCACCTTCTTCCATTCCTTCACCCACATACCAATGCACAAATGCTCGTTTTGCATACATCAGGTCAAACTTGTGGTCAATCCTGTTAAACACCTCGGAAACAGCAGTGTTGTTGCTTATCATGCAGACTGCACGCCTTGTTTTAGCAAGATCGCCCCCGGGTACCACTGTGGGAGGTTGGTAGCTGATTCCACATTTGAAACCAGTAGGACACCTGGAAATGGGAAAATATCGATCATTTCATTCTTACTTGGCCCATTTTCTTATTAATCTTACGCCTTGGGCTATTCTTTATTACATTCGCTAAAATAGAAAACTTAGACTAAAAAGAAAAGGATCATATGTGCTGCACAGTTAAGTTCCCCAGTGTACTTTTAGTGCTTACAATCGCCTATATTCTTGTTAAAAAGGGATAACGGCGTGCAATGGCAACATAATATCATGAATTTATCGTTTCATGCACCCTTTTTAGGTGCCCCCAGGTAATTAAACATGTAAAATGTGCGCTGCTAGACTTCAAGCATTTGTAAGTTCATAAGTTAGGGTGTACGAATAAAACTATGTTGCATAGACATTAAATTTGCAGAAACCTGACTGTTGCAGATACATACCATTATCCCTTTAAAAATTGATTTTATATCATTTTAGTATTACTTACCACTCATTTGCTCGCGTATAATTTGGAAAAAAGTGTTCCGTATGAACCTAACCAGTATAAGATATACTGTTTGACCCGCTCATAATGACCCATTACCTAACCTGCCCAACCCGCCCAATTCACTGCCTGGGACATTTTATCTGATGAATAGATAGATACTGCATAAATGAACATACCAATCAACAAACTGTACAGTTCGTTTAGTCTTCATAGAACCAACTGCAGTATTAACATCCTTTGGAAGGACATCACCACGATACATTAAACAGCATGCCATATACTTGCCATGTCTCGGGTCACATTTGGCCATCATATTAGCGGGCTCAAACACAGAACTTGTAATTTCTGCAACTGAGCTCATTTCATGGAATGCTCTAGCAGCAGAGATCACAGGTGCATAAGATGAAAGCATGAAATGGATACGAGGGTATGGGACCAGATTCGTTTGGAACTCATTTATGTCCACATTAATGGCTCCATCAAATCTCAAGGAAGTGGTCAAAGATGAGATAGTTTGAGATATCAAGCGGTTCAAGTTCTGGTAAGTTGGCCTTTCAATGTCTAAAGCCCTTCTGGTTATATCGTATATGGCTTCATTATCGAGCAACACCACCACATCCGTGTGTTCCAGTAGTGAATGAGTTGATAGCACACTGTTGTAAGGCTCAACAACTGCAGTTGACACCTGCATTTATAAAACAACATTTATCACGTAAACGTTGTATTTTACAAAATAAGATTTTGAAAACATGCTTACAACAGAACATGTTTTATGGATACTAGTAATCTTTTTATTAAACTTCTAGCAAAATAACCTGTGGAGATGGAAAGATACTGAAGCCCAGTTTGGGCTTTTTCCCGTAATCTACAGACAAACGTTCCAAAAGCAAAGATCCTAATCCCGAACCAGTACCACCACCAACGGCATTGAAAACCATAAAGCCTTGCAATCCAGTACAATTGTCGGCTAGTTTTCTCACTCGGTCAAGACACAGATCAACAATTTCTTTTCCCACTGCAATTATAAACAACGGACGCATCATTAGCTGAATAGACTCATCATTTCTCAAAAGTCAACTGGTATTTACCTGTATAATGTCCTCTGGCAAAGTTATTAGCTGCATCCTCTTTGCCAGACATGAGCTGTTCAGGATGAAAGAGCTGCCTGTAGCTTCCGGTCCTAATTTCATCAATCACGGTAGGTTCAAGATCAACAAAAACAGCTCTGGGTACATGCTTTCCAGAGCTCGTTTCACTGAAGAAGGTACTAAATGAATCGTCTCCACTGGTCTCACTACAAATCACATTCAAACAACTTATGAGATGAACAAATAAATGAAACAACAAATCATATCACATAAATCAAAATCACTTTGCTAAATGCAAGTATGCAACTTCACCATACACCTAGTTAGAAAAAAACAATGTTAAAACCTTTAAACACCAATGTTGACATTCATGTCCTAAAGTTTGTGTTCGACGGATATTTCTGGCATCACAATAACAATGGCACAACAGAAACTAAAATCAGATAAAGATTAGAAACACAAGATTTACGCGATTCAGCTAATCAACATTGTAAACCTAATCAACAACGCTCTAATGAGCCTGTTTTATCGACTTGAATCTAGAACCACAACCTATTCAGTTATCTTGATACTGCTATTAAGGGGCCGTGACCTGGCAACCGGGCCAAGACGAGTCATTTCGTCACCCCCCTGCATGCCAACGGCTTAGACTATATGGCAAATTAACATCCAGCCTTCAAAATATAACAAAAAAGCTCAATTAATAGCTCATGATATGCATTGGCACAACCCCCAAAATTTTCGTTTTTATATATCAATACAAATACGTTTTATATGGAACATGAATTTTCATATAGATAATAAGAGTTGCGTTCAACGTATTGATTGAACTTGGCCCTAAACAAATGGGTTTGGCCCCTAAACAAATTGGGCACGTTTCGCCGAGGACAGACATGCATACGTGAAACGTACCCTTGCAAGAATCCATCATTTTGAATTCCGTGTTCGAGACAATAAAGTTCCCAGCAAGCATTCCCGACCTGAATGCCTGCTTGTCCAATGTGTATACTTACGATCTCTCTCATTTCTATTGATTCTAACAACAGATATAAATATATTTTATTTTATGATTTCTAATCTAATGGGGATTCCAAAAAATAAATATATGTGTAACAAGAAAAATAAGGAATTAGTCGGGCAAGCGTTTGTTACGGCACCACCATTGTCTCACACCACAAATTATTTAATTTCACTAAAAAACAACTTTTAATTTATATATTTAGGTAATTAAAAAAATAATAAATTGAAAACATAAAATTGTATTTGCAGATTTATGTACGTCGTTTTAAAAAATTGTATGGGTCGATAAAATGGTTTTCATGCTGATTTTGTCATGTCTCAAATTAAAGCCAGCTTTTTTAATAATAGTGTCAAAAAATTAAATCCAAACCCAAAGTACATAAAAATTGCTTAGAAAAATATTTCCAAATAGAAGTGTAAGATTGTAAGAATTCGTTTTGATAGATGGGTCCGTTCAGTTGAGTTGTAAAGAAAAATGGTTTAAAAACCTTAAAATAAAAACTTAAGTACCAAAAGTTGGGAAAAACTAAAAAGACACCAATTTCTAGCCCGGACTAAACTCCAACTCCGACCCATGCCCACAAGCCACAAAACATGTTTTCCAATCACAAGCTCTGCCTCTATCGATAATAATGAAGTAGAAGTCCTTCCACACACACACATAAAAAAAAAAGAAAAAAAGAAAAAAAAGAAGAGAGCCGTTTAAAAGAGTCAGAAAAGAAAAAAGCTAATGGGTGGTGGTTTAAAGGCGGTGGCAGTCATAACGGGTGGAGATAATTCTGTCAAAGGTTCTCTTCACTTCCTACAGAGTCAACTCAATGGTTTCTTCCTCTCTTTTTTCACTTTCACTTTCACTCTTGAAGTTTAGTAACTTGTTACTTATGTTTTTTTTTTTTTAATACAATTAGTTATTGAAATATATGTATGTATATATACTTATATTTGTGTGTGTAATTGACAGGGGTGACACAAGTGAGAGGTAAGATAACAGGGCTGAAACCAGGTCCTCATGGATTCCATATTCATGCTCTTGGTGACACTACTAATGGCTGCAATTCTACTGGTTAGTTAATTACAATTCTTTGAATCCTTATGTTTTGCCCTAATATTAGTTATTAAAAACTGCTTAGTGACAATGTTATTTTACTTTAAAAATTGTATTTTGACCGAATGTTTGGTTGTCGTTTTGTCTTTATATTCGAATCTAATTGGTTGAGAGGGTGTTTGGGATTGCCATTTTAAGCACTTATTTATCATTTAGTTATGTTTCTTTTGAAGCAAATAATAAGCAGTTTTTGATGGATTGTGCATATTGTAGAGTAAAATTATGTTTGGATGAACTTATTTCCTTGCCTGTTTGAAATACAAAAAAGAGTTTAAACTTCAAAGCTTATCAAGTTGAGCTTATTGTTTCCTAAAGTTTATAAGCTCAACATAAGGCGGAGCTTATTGGTTTTTTAGCTGTAAGCCCAACATATAAGCAATTCAAAATTATAAAATAAGCAGGATGGTATCCTTTTATTTCCATTGTAGATACTCAGTTTAAATAAGCAAATCCCAAACTTCCTAACTTTGTCTTTGTGCGCTTTTGTAACCAGACTCAAGTTTCTCAGTTTGATCAGTGGGTGTTAGTATGAATTTTCTCTCATATTTTATATTTTTGTGTAATTTCGATTTTTAATTTAGGACCTCATTTCAATCCATTTAACAAGGATCATGGAGCTCCTTGGGATAATGTACGTCACGCGGGTGATTTGGGTAACATTGTTGCTGGCCAAGACGGTATGTGTTCCATTTCCCATAAAATTATTTAATTTATTGTCAATGAGTGTTTTGACATTTTCATTTTGTTGGTTCCTGATGACGTACCATAACCCTAATCTATAACCGGAGCTAAATATGAGGCTACAAACGAATATGAGACACTAATTCGAAACTAACCAATAAATAGGCTGCAGACCAATGGTGCTGCCATCATAGTTGTAAACATACAAAATATAGACTTAAAAATATATATATATATATTATATGTAAAAATAGTTATTTTAATAGTAAAATACTCAAACATGTGTTATTACATGACATAGTTGATAATAAGTAATATACTAATGCTTGCTTGCATTTACTAGAATATTACATGTTCGCCAGTTAGGAGTTAAGACTTACAAAGTCGCAAGTCGTAACTCAGATTTCATCCCGTCATATGTGTTGTAAAGTATCAAAAGGACACATGTGGTATTCAAAATAATAAAACTAGCTATCTAGTAATAAAGCAAATGACAAGATCATAAAACTAAGCATCATGGTCCAAAATTTCATCATCTTCATCAAGAACGGTTGTTTCATTGAGTTCAGCTTCATCTTCAATGTTAGCTTCGACTTCATCTTCATTGTCGTCTTCTACGCCAACAACATGGCTATTTCCCCTCTTTATTAATACGCACCTTGTTTAGGTTTCTCTATCCTCTCTTTCTTTTCTTACTACTACTTCCTTCGTTCTCGTTAAAACATTCATGTGTGTCCATCCACGAGACATCTCCCGGAAGACATGTATCCTCTTTCTCCGTTATCCATTCATCATCGGATTCCATGTCGGACAAACATATAGGATCATAAGTCTCCCCACTATCTTTTCTTTTTTGATGTCATGTTGAGGTTAATGTTGTATTTAACAAACATTAACGCATTCAACCTTTGTTGCTCCAACCTGTTCCTTTTTTTGTAGTGTATATGGTCGAATGTACTCCAATTCCTCTCACATCCGGTGGCACTACATGTGAGACTCAAGACTCCAATAGCTAAATGTTAAAGTTCTGGACAACCGTCTTCATAGTTTGACCACCATTTAGCTAAATTTTATTTGAAAGAACAAACCAAATATTATTGGCTATACTAAAAAGTCTACTGTAAGTTTACAAAACGATTGCATTTTTTTTCTCATTCCCACACTTGCTGACTTTCTAAACATTCCATTGCTCTCTTTAAACTTCTCAATTTCTTCACGAATTTTCATCATTGTTGGCCTATTGTACATCCTTTAAATGACATCAAACAATCCAGTTTTGACTTCAAGATCAGCTTTAAAGTTACTCTCAAAATGAAGACTATTATAGAAAAGACGTGACAACTATTATTATTTTGGGATTAGTACTTCAAAATGTAAGCAACTTTACACAAATTGTTATAGTGTGTATGAAACTTTAATCTTATGCATTGTATGTAATGAACATTCAAATCTTGTGCATTGTAAGTATTCGACCAATAAAAAACGACGAAGTGGTAGCTTAGGTGATTGCCACATATACCCGGATACATACAATGCACATAATATGAAAGTTCATCACATACAATGCATGAGATTAAAGTTCGATACACATTTTAACAATTTGTGTAAAGTTATTTACTTTTTGAAGTACTAATCCCTATTATTTTTTATCACTAAAATATGTATTGTTAATATAAAGTTGGTACCAAGGATTAAGAAAATATCCCACGGCATGAAGTGGCCTATGTATTTGCAAGTTCCACCTTTGATCTATCTTTTCCCAAATAGGTTTATATCTTGTTCAACATCATTAAAGTTATCTTTAATTTGCTCCTTTGCATGTTCAATTATTTTACATATATCCCATTGCTGGTTTAACATCACCATCAACAAGCCTTAATAGCTTGTAAATGGGAGTTGCACAATTCAAACAATATTTGTTTGTCTGCCAAAACCTTGCATTTCCTAGTATAATGTTTTGAACTTGTTTCCCATCACTTGTAGAAGCAAATGAAGATTGAGCCCAATCTTTAGAAGCAAATAATTCCCAAAGTGGAATCTTTAACTTTTCAAACCTTTTCAAAGTTAGAGATGTAGTAGCAAATCGTGTAACTCCAGGCCGTGTCAGTTCTTTATCACCGGAGAACTCGAAACATAGACAACAAAACACAATGCCTATAGATATACACAATAACTTTTTTTGGCTTTCTCCGTCGTGTCCTTAAAAACTTCGCCATCACGAAACATAGACAACAAAACACAATGCTTATAGATATACACAATAACTTTTTTTGCTTTCTCTACCGTGTCCTTAAAAACGTTTCCATCACCAATGTTTTGGAATATCTAAGTCAATCAAATGAGCAGCACAAAGAGACCAAAATAAGTTAGGCCTTTTGTTTTCCAACATACTACCACCTAAAACATAAGTCGAGACCCTATCCGTGATGAGTTAACTACATTCTTTTCACCAACTTCATCAACAAGTCCATCAAGCATTTCAAACAATTTCTTTGCATCTTTAGCAAATGATGACGTGTCAATCGATCTCACAAATACGGTACTACTAGGGCTATTCACAAGAAAATTTGTTAGTAACCTTTGTTTTCCGTCGGTCCAACCATCCGACATAATTGTACACTCGGTCTTTTCCCACTCTTTGTTATATTTTTCCAAACCCTCCTAGACACGATCCACTTCCTTTTTCAAATATGTAGCTCTTGCCTCATGATAAAAAGGAAGTTTCAATCCCTTACCATACTTCCCCCACAGGGTTCAAGGCATCTTTCCACAAAGGAGACTTCACCAAATTAAATGCCAAACCTTCACCGTACAAAAGACGACATAAAGCATGAGTTATGGGTTCTCTATCTTTTATCATTTGATTAACAAATGAAGCCAATCGTCCTCCTAACTTTAACTTTTTATCACCACTTTTTATTTCAAAGAATTGATGTGTATTTTCTAGTCTTAAATTTATAAACACGAAATACCTAGCTACCGACTGCTACACACTTGCGGGCAGTGAACCCGTTCGTATGCAATATAGTTGACTTGGTAAACCGAGATCGAACACAAGGACTTATTAAGCAAATGTTACAGAGTAAAGTGATTCGGATTAAAAAGGGGGGGGGGGGTTGTGACCGAATTGTCACGTTGCAAAAGTTAGTAAGAAAAGTCAGTAATCCCGTAGGATTAATCGCAAGAGAATATTTGGTTGTTGAATCTTAACACAGATTTAAAAGGAACACCTACTTGGGTCAGCTCACATGCCAATCATCGGGTCTAAATGTTACTTGCATTTGTTGAACGACTCAAAAGGTAGTCAAGATGAACTCCCGTTATACTTGAAACTTTAACCGCTCAAAATATAATTATTGCTCCCGCACTTAATTTCTACTCTAAACAGTTAAGCAGTAAAAACCTGAGTTGGTTTTATGATTTAATCTTTTGAAAGCTTTGTCCCGAACTGCTTATTCGCCTAATCAGATCCCTCTATCATAAGCGTTTACACACTCAAAATGAATTACTTGTTTAAAATCTTTATCGTTGATTTCTCCCGAACTCCAACGATTTTAGGTTAATTATAGACCGATTAACCATTTCATAAATCAATTGACAATGACATAGATTTCTCCCGAACTTCTAATTACAATTATCAATCAATTAATATAAAAGTTGAAAATAATATTTAAATCCAAATAAATGTGGATCTTCTATTAAACATATAAACCTTGTCCAACACTTACAAGCAATATTAATTCGACCCTATGACATGCTTACTACCCAAGCGGGTGCTAAGGATTTAGCTACTCATATTAAAAACACAAGAACAAACGAATAGAGAAGAAATCATATTATACCAAATGATCGAAGATAATCCGGTAGCAATGATGATTATAATCCAAAGCTGAAAAGATGTAAAACCCTAACAACTTGTTTGCTCCAAAAGCCTAGAATTATGAGAAAACTAAAGAACGTTTATGCCAAAATTCGTCCCTGAATGCAGAACCCTAACTGACCTTATATACAAAATCAGCGTGTAATGGCCGTTAGTGTAATAACTGGCCGTTACACTTATACTAGAGGACTAACGCCCGTTAATGGGCTAACGGCCGTTACTCGCTAATTGATTACTAACGTCCGTTTATGTAGTAACTGCTAGTTACAGGAAAAACCACAAACTCTTGCTATAACGGCCGTTACTCTAGTAACGGGAGTTACAAACTCCATGATTCGTTTTCTTTGTCTTTAGCTCGATTTCAACCGAATCTTCCTCCCGTTTCTTCCATATATCATCAAACTCAACCGATTCATTCGTCTTATCAATTTCCAACCTGAAAACACTTAACACACCTTCAAAGCATCGAAAGTTGGATATAAAACTATCAAAATAACGAATAAATGGTTCTAAAATCACGTGGGAAATGGTATAAAATATGACACATCAAATCCCCCCACACTTAAGCTTTGCTTGTCCTCAAGCAAATCCAAGTTGAAAAACATAAAATACCTTGGCACATTATGGAACCACATTTCAGTAATCAAAAAGAAGCTCAACCACAATCAAGAATGCGAATAAATGGTTAGGCAGTTTTAATCTTAAATGAAAACCGGAATGTTTGACAATATTTAACCGATACACAAGCCTTAATAACAGGACTAGGCACAAATGAAACGAAATAGTGATATCTCGCCTATCCTACTCCAACAAACTTACTTTTGGGGTTGAATATTTGAATAATCACTCCATGCCAAGTCGTGATGCATAATCTTTTTACCATAGGCTTGTACTAGGTTCGTTCCTTCGTCGCCAAGGCGCTAGCGTCCTATAACGTCTATCAGAAGAGGACTTTAAGGGTTGTAACGTAAGGCTAAACAAGGTTTTTAAACAGGGTATGGAAATTTGGGTAAACGAATAGTGTTAACAAAGAACTAACACAACATTTAACAAAGTTTTCACATATAGTCTAGCCCAAATAAACTAATGTCATTAGTTGCCAACGGTCCAAAACCCCGAGAAGTTCTCCCGACAATTCCCCCAACAGAACGATAGAAACCGATACCATTGTGGTGTATGACAATCAAACAACTCCTTCCGCCTAACTACCCATGTTGGCTTAGACGAACGTACCAACTAAAGAAGAATAACTTATAGGATATAGTATTGCAAAATCCTATTTCGTTGGTTATAAAGATGTACCAACTCAACTCAATAAATCTAAGTAACAATGAAGCTTATGTTGGTGTAAATGATGAACCAACTAATAAAAATGATTTGACAAAAAGGAGAAATACCAACTGACAGCCCAAGCTCTTTTTTCATTTTTTCTTTCTCTTTTTTTTTTCTTTTTCTGTTTTTCAATTCTTTTATTCTTTTTATTCATTTTTTTTGTGAGCTACTTTTACTCTGACTAATTGGTATTCTGTTACATAACGAAGAAACAGTGACAAATCATTTAATAATATGCTAAAATAAACAATCCAGACTTAATCTAAAATCATGACGTAATCAAACTACCTCCATAAAATGAGAATATCCTAACCCGACATAACAAGATATAACCCAAACCATCCACTAGCATAGGCAACCCACCCACCAGGACTTCGACTATCGGTATGGCTAGGAAAGGTGTATATTTGGTGGATTTAATACAAAGAACGGCCTAATGACAACATGTTTTCTATTGTTTCTTGCACTAAAAGTGAGTGCAACATAAGGGTTTTAAACGGGTTGTTCACTAACCAGTGTAGGTAGCTACTAAGCACATTACAAAACATGCACATATAACAGATTTTTACGAAACAAGGGTGAAACATACAAAGAACAAAGGTTTAATCCTAAATTTGCCTCTTCTTCATCTAGAAAACCATGGAACGATCAACCAGGACAAGTTCTAGAATCAACGCTATCACCGGCATACTCATAGCAAATGAAATAATTCGGAATTGGAAAACCAACCTCAAACTTGCACATCATAGTTCAGGGCTCTAAAAGAGACCCTTACTTCCGGATAAATCCAAAAGCCTAAGAGAGGGACAAATTTACAAGGCTAATAGTTCCAAAACCGTACACCTATCATATCTAATAATGAATTAATAATCTCACAATTTGGTGTTTTGGTGCTATAAGCATGCTAGCAATGTTATTAATCCAGAAGGAATGCCACGTTAATCAGTTAAAAAACATTCCACAGATTAAAATTTTGCCAAGGGTGTAGTTACATTGCTCAATTATATGTATAATTAGGTGACAAAAGCAATTAACTACAAGGACAAGCAAGCAAAAGTTTAAAAATTCCTCTAAAATACCCGACTTTTTCCTATTTACCCCACACTTAAGTTGGACAATGTCCTCAATGTCCAATAAACTGAGGCAAAACTATGGGAAATAGGAGAAGTAACGAAAAAGAAAAATAAAGAACAAGAAAAATTTGCCGGGTATGAATGGTGTTCCATGCGTGAATGATGCCAAGAAGGAACATGAACGCTGAACTTACTGCCAACATATGCATATGACAATCAACGTGCTATCACCATGAACACACAATAAAATGTTAACGAATACATAAAAATAAGCCCTGCAATGTACAATTCTACTTAATCAAACCAACATAAAAAGAAAGTAAACTAGTCTCATCACCTCACTAAGGTGGTTACAAACAAATAAACACAAATAAAAAAAACTAAAAATGTAAAAATGTTCCAATAATAATAACCATAACCCATCAATAATCAAAACTCAGGAGGAGGAAAAGTTGAAGGAGCGCTGTCACCGTCACCATCACGTCTCTCCCCAAATATGCCATAGAAATCAAAGGCATTACCAGAATACCTATCACCACTGTAGGAAGGCGGTCGTGAACTACTGGTACCTGCATCAGAAGGAACCGGCTGCCCGTACTGTGGATAGTAGTGATCAAAAGCATTCTGACTGATGGGATAAATCAACGGTGGCATAAACGGCTGCTGAGGAGGGAACTGCTGGTGAGGCACCTGCAATGGCACAGATGGAACCTGTGGAGGAGATTCCGAAGCAATCCAATTCTGCATATATGGCTGGAAGAACTCCTGCTGGTACGCCATGCGGTTAACCTGACTACCAACAAATCACGACCAATCATCCTGGTGGTCCAACCGGTCGTTTATTCCAGTAATCCCATGAAAAATCTCATCCACACGCTGCCCTAAACCTAAAAAATCAAAAGCATGTGAGCTAGAGGTAGCACCTCTAGTAGGCATAGAAGCACTAACACCAGTCTCCTGCTTCTCATCCTCATCATCCTCAGCATCCATATCCTCCCCTTCATCCTTCGTTTCCTCATTCTGTGTAACCATACCCATCCTAACCATTGTCGCCCTATCAAGCACCCCACTGCGACAATAAGCTTGAAAGCCCGGTAAAAGACCAAATTGATCAGTCTGGACCAATCCCATCCGCCTAGCCAAATGACAAACAAGGAAACCACCGGCAACATGTCCCTTAGCCTTACCATGCCCCTTTTCATACAAATATAAAGCTACGGCCCTAGCTAAGTTACAAGAGACCTTCCGAACCATGCAATATAAGAAAAATAAATCAGTACTAGTAGCATTATTTGAACTACTATGTCTATTAGCAATGGTTTCGGCTATCATTCTCAAGAGCAACTTATACACCGGATTCCTAACAGCAGACTGTTTGACATTATAATGGAATTCCTGATCACTCAAATCTTCCTACTCCCAAAACCTAGCTGCATTCATAGATGCAGGCCATTGAACAATACCTTTAGTAAAAGACAGAAAATTTTTCGAAACGGGCGTATTTCAAGGGTGTTTTGTCAAACAAGTTTTCGAAAAAAAAAATTTATGAAACCAGTTATTCCGGTTTTTCAAATACCGGATTCAAAAGTTCGACTCGAATCTGGTATTTGAAATACCGGTTTCAAAAAAGTTACTTTGAATCCGGTATTTGAAATACCGGACTCGAACAATGTGTCAACCGAACAGTGCAGTGAGACAGAGACGCAGAAGGACAATACGCAGAAGAACAGTGTGACGCAGAAGAACAGTGACACAGACACGCAGAATGATTGATAAAATGACAAGTCACTGGAACCCGGTATTTGAAAAACCGGGTTCATGTCAGGACAAAAAAATATTTGTAACGTATTTCAGTTATATATATACATGCATTGTATGTTGATAGCCTTCATGCAAACATATATTTCTCATATAAACAAGCATATATTTAACATTTTTCAATCACTAACAAAGCAGTATTTTCATAAACAAAAATGGCCTCTATCAATGTTAGTTGTGTTCCCAGAAACCCAGAGTTGTTGTGGCTACAAGCTGCAGATGAACATCGGTCATACAACATCTCCCATGGCCGTGCCCTCACAGAAGAGCCACATTGCAGAAGAGGTGATGGAGGGATTAACAGACTACTGCAAGATGGTGTGCCTGACGAGGTTGTACGTTATATCAGGAGTGCTGGGTTTTACGAACTCTTCCAGGCATATACATGCCAACTTGATCATTCTTTGATCATCGCGTTGGCTGAGCGATGGCGTCCTGAAACCAACACGTTTCACTTTCCTATCGGTGAAGCGACTGTCACCTTGCAAGATGTGCAGGTGATATGGGGTTTACCCATACAGGGACCACCGGTGTGTGGTAAGTGGGTTACAGAGACCCGAAATGTTGAGTATTGGAAGAATTTGTGTCAGGAGTATTTGGGTATTTACCCGGAAGATGACGACTTGCGCAAAGGTCGGATGAAGTTTAATCGGTTGGCGGGTACGATTACTTTTGAACATTGGGACCCGAATGATGAGGAGCGTTGCCAACAAATGGCTAGACGGGTTATTCTAGCTCTTATTGGTTCGCAGCTTTTTCCTGATTTTAACAGCTATGATGTTAGTCTTAACTATTTGTCATTGCTGGGAGACCTGAGCATAGCGGGCCGAAGGAGCTGGGGTTCAGCAACCCTTTGTTGTTTGTATAGGAATTTGTCTAAGGGGACTTGGCCTACTAGACAAGGCATTGATGGACCCTTGTTGTTGTTGCAGTATTGGGCGTGGGAAAGATTCCCACGCATTGCCCCACGAGTCACGCCATTCAAACTGGATGACGGAGAAGAAGAAGAGGTGTATGAATACGGAAGCTGTTTAGCAAACAAGTGGTGTGGAGACCACTCAAATCGTGATACACCGGGACACTATATAATTTCGTTTCGTTCTTTTTTCAATGCGCTAACACCTGACCAGGTAATAATTAATATGTTTTAATACGTTTTAAGTTATATTTACTTATTAATCTCTAAGTTATAATATGTTAATATCTTTGAATACTTTTTAATTAATGCAGTTCGAATGGACTCCGTATACCAACTTCTTCAACATACTCCCCGCGAGTTGTAAGACTGGGCGAAGCATATGGAGATACATGGGCCCGTTGATTTGTTGGGAGGAAGTGGAGTTCCATCTAGCAGATAGAGTTGCTAGACAGTTCGGCTTGATACAAGCCATTCCTGATAATGATGCTTTGGTGGCCCGGCACAGCATAAGACCCTCATCAAAATGCAAAAAGCGAGGGTCGATTACTGTGAAGTACATGCCGACTATATCGACGAGTGGAACAACCGAGCGCAGCGGATCCACCAGGGAGACCGAGGGGCCACCTGTGCACCAGGGTATATGCAGTGGTATTTGGAGCGTACCGTCTTAACAGTCGGTAAGCCCGGTCAGCAACAGCCTCCAGGCCAGTACCCTCAATGGGGCGTTACCCAACAGTTTTATGTAAGTATACTTTTGTTAATTAAACCTTACTACTAATAAATATTTATTTGTTACTAATATTTAAATGTGCGCAGCAAGACAGTAATAGGTTGACGAGCGAGCTCGTCAACAACAAGAAGCAAATCCGCAGATAAGTCACTTGTTTGGGGATTTTAGAACAATAACGAGGGAGACATTTTCGTTGACTCAAGAGGAAGAACGAATGAATTATTCATCTCAAAATTGGCAGTTTCCTGAGCCACAGCCATTTGAAATGCCTCCCTCCCAAAGTTATCAAGCTCCTTCCAGTTCTGGTGCTGGTCCTTCTAATTGGGTAGGTGGTCCTTCCAGTTTTAATACCCAAACTGTGTTTAGGCCGACACCCAATTCAGGGTTTCAAAGTTACCAACCGGGTAACCCACAGGCTGGAGCCTCGACTTCAGCAACCCATCAAATGTTCCCGGGTAATTTCTTCATGGGTAGCTTTCAAACACCGAATTATTATTCCCAAAATGCAGGACCAACTAATCTGTTTGATCTCCCTCCACATCATTTTAATCGTGATTTTTACTACGGAACTGGTCCACCGGCTCGAAACATTTCTCCTTATCCGATGCAAGACTTCTCTCCTTATATTGGTTCTTCTCAACTGCCAGCTACAAATCTGGCAAATTATGAAGGAGAAGAAGGGGACGACGTGTTCGAGCCAAGAAGAAGTAACCGGAACGTGGCAATCCACCGGGATGTGGAACTGGGGGGCATAGATAAATTAAATTTTTCTTGTAATTCTTTCTTACGTTTGTGTTAATAAGTATCTGTATATTTTATAAATAAATATTTTTTTTTTATAATATTGTTTAATTGAAATAATTAAAAAAAAACAAAATGGAAATATAACTTACATCAACTTACATTAAATTAATATATTCAAAATAAAAGATATCAAAGTAAGGATAAAAGGAATACGTAAACTTAAATAAACATAATACATATTTGAAATACTGCATAAACTTTGTAACTGAAACCGTCTTCAGCTTCCAATTTATAAATTGTCGCCAAGTCGATTTTTTTGTTAACTAACTTTAACAGTTTCTCAAGTTCAGATGTTATTTCGTTGATACTTGGTAATGCCATCTCAAGATAATCCTTATGCATTTCTTCACTTATAATCATTCCGATGCCCTTTTTGCTTATTTATTTTATTTTCTTGTTATGTTCGAGCTTCCTTTGTTCCATAAGCAGCTTACAGTCATTAATTTTCAAGTAAAGTTCATACCCGTCGCTTATATCTTCTTTACATTGCGCTTTCAATGCATGAAATGTTACCGTAGGAGGTGATGATGGGTCAGATGACGATGAAGAAGCCATAACTTACAAATCGTTATGGGTTTTTAGATGTCGGATATATATGTTACAAATGATTAAACACTTGAGTTATATATATATACTATATTTAGAACCGGGATTTGGAATACCGGTTTTGAAATTGATGCACGCGACCACTATAGCCAGTCAACAAACTGTAGCCAGTCAACAGACTTGTCACATCACCTGAAGACAACAGACTTAATCAATGTTGCTTTTTGAATCCGGTTTTTCAAAAACCGGATACTGCAGGTTTTTGTCAGGTTGATGTGATCGTGAATAGGGGTAATGGGTACTAAGTTCGAAACCGGTATTTCAAAAACCGGTTTCAAAATAACTGACCAAAAAATACAAGGATGACGTAAAAACAAACATAGTTTTGTTGATGGTTAAGATTTTGGCTTATATCCTAATTAAATAGTTTTTTTTAACTAACAACCATTATTCTAGTGTTTTTTTATGTATATTTTTTTTATGTTTGTTGTATGTATTGTTATGTTTACTTTGTATTTTAATCAAAACACAATTTTATTCATAATTTAAAAATACATAGAACTTATTAACGACAAACATACAACATAATAATACATAGAACACATTATTTCATCATCTCATGGACTCCTTTGGCCGTCATGATGAACTCGTTGAATGTGTAAACCGCATTAGCAAGTTGGTCAATAGCAATTTGAATTTTCTCGTACTTACCCTGCAAATAAGTAACATATTGACACTCAAGCTCAGTACAATGCCCGGTTTGTATATAACGGATTTCTTCAGCATACCATTTCTTTTTCGCTGCCAGTTTGAGACCAATTTCAACAATTTCCTCTTTGGACTTTTGGTGGTCGAGGATATCAGCCATGATACTGTCATTCACTTCGACAGTCATTGGTGGTTTTTGGTTACATGATCGAAAGACATTGGATGAGGAAGCCATTTAAGATGTATAAGATTTTGAGAGTTTGTAAGAAATATCTGATAAGGAGCCAATATTTATAGCTAAAATATTTACACAATTAGTCCCTATAACATTTTAGTACCTCAAATTCAAAAGATGTACAGTTTTGGTCCCTTAATCTAAGTTATAAATACAAACTCATAGACAGTTCATTTGCACGACGACACATTTTCAATTATTTTACAAATTCACACACTCTTGCTAACAAAATGGCCTCCTCATCATCAAACAAGAATGTACAACGACCTCGTCTGACCGAAGAAGAGATGAAATCAAGAATCATTACTGATGTCAAAGAGGATACTCTCCTTCAAACTGAACTCTCTAACCAAATGGGTTACCTACGGGAGAAAAGGCGACAATGCGAGCATCGCCTTGAGGCACTACAAGCACTAGGCCGTAAGCTCTCGAAGCACGAAGAGACGTATTCGTTGGTTCTGCAGGATGAGATCAAGAAGATAAAGAGGGTGGTGGATGACGTTTTTGACGCTGGTCACACGTTGGGTGACCAGTGCACCTGGGCTGAATCGTTTCATGACAACTGCGGGGAAAAATGCCCGCAACACGACAAGTGGTGGACAAACGGAAAAGTTTACCGCGGTTGGGGAAAAATGTCAAGCAAAGATGAAGAGTAATTTGTGTTGTATTTTAGTTTAAGTACTATGTTTTTTATATTTTGTGTTGTAACGTTATCAATAAAATGTGTTTTTATTTCATGTTGGAACCAATTAAAAACAGATAACCAATTAAAAACAGATTAGGAATTCAGAAAAAAACAAACATAAATTTCAAATTCATCAATACAAAAAGAAATTTTAATTTCAGGTAAAACAAACAAAAACAACATTTTAATTGAGGTTGAAATTTCATGGCATGACATATTCAAATTTCAGGGCATGTCTTCCTGTTATGGCCCAATTGACCGCAAATACCACATCTAGCTTGTTGTCTTGAGGTTGAAGATCTACTCGTAGAACTCTCATCCATCTCATTCCTGTACCGTCTGGTGCGTCTCCTACCCCTTTGCGTGACCAGTTTTTCAAGGTCTACCTGAATCTGCCAATCTACCGGCGCCCAGTAATTCACCTCTCGAAGGGGAGAAAGTGCAGCATTATACTGATTTATCCATGTCCTAATTGTGTACCATTTACTTGGAAGATTAGCAACTCTCTCTTGTCTATACCCGCAAACAGCAATGGCATGAGAACATGGAAACCTTTGATGCTGCCAAGCTCCACAAGAGCATTTTTTCCTATTCTCCCCCATGACAACATTGTATGTGTACTCGCCTTGTGCATTTCTTTGGTTTGTTCTGACCGTGTAATTACCTGTTCGTTCATCACGCATGGCTTGTTGACGCTCGTTCACGCATCTGATAAACCTGCCACATTTTGCGAGCTAGTGGTGGGTTCCAGCTACTTGCCTTCCGGTATTGGCTGACAAAATGGTCTCTTGTCCAAGTAAAAGTGCTCTCAATTAAAGCTCTAATAGGTAGCATTTGAGCCTTACCAAGGATATTGTTTTGGCACTCGGCAATGTTTGTCGTTAAGTTACCCCAACGACGAAGCGCCGAGTCGTGCCTTAGAGTCCACTTCTCCAAACCAATGTTCCTCAAATACGGCCAAACAACATCATCTTCACCTTTGATTGTGTTTATCGCCCAAGTATACTTGGATGATTGGGAGGTGGAACTGATAACCCAAGCCAGATTCTTGATTCTCCTGTTCTTGAAGTGCGAGTTCACATTGCTACAAACGTGCCTCAAACAATACCTATGATGCCACCCATCAATTTGGCTCACTGCATTAAGAATGCCTTGGTGACGGTCTGAAATGATACACAAATCACCTTGCCTCTGCGACCCGACATGCTCTTCAAAGAGATTTAGAAACCATCCCCAACTTTCATTAGACTCTTCATCAACCAAGCCATAAGCGACCGGCAATAGTTGTCCATTGGCGTTCTTTGTCACTACAGTTAGCAACTTACCTTTGTAGCTAGCCTTTCAAATGAGTGCCATCGACAAAGATCACCGGAATACAACGTTGGAACGCCCTAATTGCCGGTCTAAATGTCCAAAATACATACTTGAATGTATATGGCTTGAACTGGTTGGAGAATGGAGCCATTCCACAACAGTGTCTGGGTTAGCACGTTGTAATTCAGCAACATACTTGGGCAGTGCATCAAAGTTACTCGGCCAAGTTCCATACAACCTTTCAATTGCTAACCTTCTTGCATTCCACGCCTTGGCGTAGCTCACATCAACATTGAACGTTGTTTTTACTTGGGTCTGGATCTGTCTAACTTTTAAAGTTAAATCCTCTCGCACTTGTGACAAAATTTCAGAAGCAATCATACTTGCTGTCATACAACGATTGTTATTAGATATCACTTCTCCATAACAATTGTGACTCTCCACCCACTTTGTGATCTGAAACAATCCTAATCTGTTTCTGTTAGATCCAGCTACAAGCCACCTACACGGGACCCGGTCCAAAACACCACGATAATTCTTCCCCCTGGTCATGCACTGTGCTTTCCAAAACGCTGGCCTTGTATCCATAACAATAAGTTCTCTGTTTTCTCTTATGTTCCAAAGCCTAACAGCGTGTATAAGATCCGCCTTGCTCTGAAAAAACATTCCTTTTTCTATCACATTTCTATCTGGCGACCAAAATACCACATCTTCTTGTACTTCATTGAATGGCATTAGATGATCTTCATTATTTTCTTCAAGATTAACAAGTTCTTCATGCTCTAAAGGACCTTGTGCATGAGCCCCTTCTTCTTCTTCATCTCCAGATACATCCCCATCAACGCTATATGCGTCGATGGTATCATCACTTGTATAAGGTGCCGCGTCGCTTGATCCACCAACCATTGGGTCAATTTCATGATCTTGAACATGTTCATCGTCTTCATCGTCATTATCTTCATCATCGTCATTGTCTTCATCATCGTCATTGTCTGCATCATCTTCGTTATCTTCATCATCTTCGTTATCTTCTGGCTGGTTACTCCCTTGAAAAAAACACTGGCTTTGAGTCAAGCTTAACAACTGGTTTGTAAAAGTAGGCTCGAACTTCACTTCAAATTGCGCTTCACCGAGATGATAAATCATTGCCAAAGTATTATCATCCGTAATTATGTTCCTAAAAGGAACACCCTTAAATTCATACCACAAATATAATTGCAGTTTGAACTGTTGTTTTGAAACACCAAAACAACTGTAAGTTATATCACAGATTTGTGAATAGGTCATCATGTGGAAAATGGGAAAACTTCTTATTTTCGATGGATCTGTATTTTGAAGAATCCCATTAATGAATGATAGTTGATCATCCCATACTAACTGAACTACAATGGGTTTGAATGATGAAGAAGAAGCCATTTTTTTTTTAAAGTGTTTGAAATGTTATCTAAAAATGTTTGTTGAGTACTGATAATGTTTACTGATGAAGAAGAAGCCATCACATACCATATATATACAACAAAAATTAGGGTTTACATTTCAAATTAGGGTTTCACCACCATTCGACACGTGTTAGGGTTTCCATTGAAACCGGTTTTTCAAATACCGGTTTCGAAAACCGTGCGAGTAACCACTATAGCCACCACTGTACCACCACTGTACCACCATTGTCCTTCTGCGTCTCTGTCTGACTACACTGTTCGGCTGAAACCGGTATTTCAAATACCGGATTCAAAGTAACTTTTCTGAAACCGGTATTTCAAATACCGGATTCGAGTCAAACTTTTGAATCCGGTATTTGAAAAACCGGAATAACTGGTTTCATAAATTTTTTTTTTCGAAAACTTGTTTGACAAAACACTCTTGAAATACGCCCGTTTCGAAAAATTTTTCATAAAAGACACCCTCTGAACATCCTCTTCACTATAAAAACCCAAATGTACCCTAAACTCTTGATAAGACATGCAATGAATTTGACCTCCTAAATGGAATGTCATAACCGTTTTCTTACAACTACCTTCGTCTGTATTCAATCTAAACGAACTAAAGAATTCGTTGCAAAGATGTCTCCAAATGTTAGTGTTAATGGAGAACAAAGCCCTCCAAGGGGGTGTCAACAATCCATTCAATTCATCAACATCTACCCCCACTCCCCTAAGTTATCAAAATCTAACCTCCGATTAGCGACATAGGCTTACGCCTTACCGCGTCCAAAGTAATCTTAGGCTGGTACTTTTCTGGTACCTCATCGGGAGTACGGATTACGGGGGCTCGAGCTTCTGGTTGTCGAGCTCTTGAAGCTGAAGCTTCAGCTGCTGCTGCAGCTCTCTGCAGCTCTCTGCATATCACGTTGTCTCTTGGTAGCCATCTACAAAATCAAACATAAATATATATAAGGCTACAAAACAATGTAATGACTTTCAAGTCTTCAACTTAAACCTTGATCACATTCTATCCATTCAATTAATTTATAACAATCAACCTTACTCCACAAAAACGTATGCCAAGAATTAAATCATAGAAATCATCTAATTAAAATTTTTCTCTAAATAATAGAACAAAAACCTTAATTTCGATAAAATCAATTTAAGTGATTTATCATACAAAATAATTCCATTATCATAACCCTTGCAAATTCTCAAACCTTATCTTTGTTAAATAATCACAGAAATCATCACATTAAAATTCATCCTCTAATTAAAGAAAAATTAAACTCTAATTACGAAAAAATCAATTTAAGTGACCATTAACAAAAATCATCCATAATTCTTAATTCAACAAACTTTAAGCTTTTTTGCTGAACTTGAGTTAAAATGAACACAAGGTCCGATCTTTTTTGCTGTGAGGCTAAATATGTGCTTAAGGGTAGGTTAAGTGATCTTTTTGGGGTAGGTTAACTGAACTTTCTTTTCCATTCAATGCATCCACTTCAAAAACTCCATTCCCCAAACTTTTAACAATCATCCTATATCCATCTTCAACATTGTTCTTTTTACAGAAATTAGTCCACTCGGTCCACTCAAAACCAACAGCATGAACCCGTTCTTTGTTCCTACTATCAAAATAATGATCATAGATGACACTAACATCTCGAGAACTGTAATTCTTACCATGAACCTCAATAGTGCAATTTGGTTTATGTAACCAGATTTCATTCAACTCTTCAAGTAGTAGGTGCGGAAAGTACTGAACAACAAAGGAAAACATGAAATTATGTTTGAATACAAGTATCACAGAAACATAACACTAAGAATAAAAACAGACTTAACAATAAAAATAAACAATCACCATTTCTTCAATAGTATCTTCCGTTACATCGCACAAATACCTTTCTAAAATCAACTCACCGTTCTTATCAATAGATGTCTGTAGACAACCATCACGGAAACATAACACTTCAACATCTTTATTAGACAACAACCTAAATAATAAGTGGCTAACATCCTTACGAACAAGTATGTTTTCAGCAACAAAGGCATGCCAATGACCTAAGGAAAGCTGAAATTGACCGTTACCAGCATCTAACAGAGAACTTGGATATTGATGTCCTTGAAAATCAATTACATTTATAGAATCAATATCTTCAGGAAGCTTACTTTTAAAGATCCTTGGTAAAACCTATTATATCATAAGTATAGAAGAATGAATAAAAAAAAAAACTAATTTCATGAACAAATATGTTATAACTAAAAGAGACATAATACCAGATGATTTAGAAGGTTTTCATCATTAGGATTAATATTCACCAAAAACTGAAATGGAACCTATAAAATAAAATTCATATAGACAAAAGGAATAAACAAAAAAGTGTTAGAACCTAAACAAAGAAAATGGTCCCAACAATATACCCTATTCAAATCCCCAAAAAAGGTATAATAAATATAACCTAATATAGAAACTACAAAAAAACATGATGGTCCCCAGTGAACAACAAATGAAAATAAAATATGAAATTAACTGAAAAACACAACAAACTATGATTGAAAAATCCTAATTTATATTATAATATTCAAAAAATGTATTTTAGATTAAGAAACCCTATATTCGAAAAAAAAGAAAAGAAAATAAAGTGAATATATACATTACCTGATCCATAAGAGCCATTGTAGATTTCCCACTTTAAGCAGATTCAAATGATGTAAAATATTGATAAAGATAGATACAAACGAGAATCGCCGATTAAAATATTCATGAAGATAGATACAAGCAGATGTAAGTGTTAGGTTTGAGAAACTTAATAAGTATCGATGATTGAAAAGTTTGTTTCGGTCAAAACTGATATACTAAAATTATTACAGGTGTATGGTCTGATATTCTAAGATCATAGAGACATCATATGCCCAGAGTCATACTCAGTTTCTGGAAAAACATAGTTCCCCACTATGGTTGAACCCAAATTTCTTTGTCCCCTTGCCATTTAAGCAAAATGAAGATATTAACCTGACAAAAGCAAGCCACCCGGGAATGAACCCAGACCACACCCAACTCGCAATTCAAGAATGCCAAAAGCTAATAAGCCAAAACCTTATAGAGCCAATGAATAAATTACCCGGGAACATTTGATGGGTTGCTGAAGTCGAGGCTCCAGCCTGTGGGTTACCCGGTTGGTAACTTTAAAACCCTGAATTTGGTGTCGGCCTAAACACAGTTTGGGTATTAAAACTGGAAGGACCACCAGCCCAATTAGAAGGACCAGCACCAGAACTGGAAGGAGCTTGATAACTTTGGGAGGGAGGCATTTCAAATGGCTGTGGCTCAGAAACTGCCAATTTTGAGACGAATAATTCATTCGTTCTTCCTGTTGAGTCAACGAAAATGTCTCCCTCGTTTTTGTTCTAAAATCCCCAAACAAGTGACTTATCTGCGGATTTCCTTCTTGTTGTAGACGAGCTCGCTCGTCAACCTGTACCAAACTGTCTTGCTGCGCACATTTAAATATTAGTAACAAATTAATATTTATTAGTAGTAAGGTTTATTTAACAAAAATAAACTTACATAAACTTGTTGGTTAACGCCCCATTGAGGGTACTGGCCTGGAGGCTGTTGCTGACCGGGCTTACCGACTGTTAAGACGGTACGCTCCAAATACCACTGCATATAGCCTGGTGCACAGGTGGTCCCCCGGTCTCCGTGGTGGATCCGCTGCGCCCGATTGTTCCACTGGTCGATATAGTCGGCCCTCGCTTTTCGCATTTTGATAAGGGTCTTATGATGTGCTGGGGCCACCAAAGCATCATTATCAGGAATGGCTTGTATCAAGCCGAACTGTCTAGCAACTCTATCTGCTAGATGAACCTCCACTTCCTCCCAACAAATCAAGGGACCCATGTATCACCATATGCTTCGACCAGTCTTACAACTCGCGGGGAGTATGTTGATGAAGTTGGCATACGGAGTCCATTCGAACTGCATTAATTAAAAAGTATTAAAAGATATTAAAACGTATTAATTTTTATAACTTAAAAGATATTAACATATTATAACTTCGAAATTAATAAGTACATATAACTTAAAATGTATTAAAACATATTAATTATTACCTGGTCAGGCGTGAGCACATTGAAAAAAGAACGAAACGAAATTATACAGTGTACTGGTGTATCACGATTTGAGTGGTCTCCACACCACTTGTTTGCTAAACAACTTCTGTAATCATACACTTCTTCTTCTTCTCCGTCATCCGGTTTGTATGGCGTAACTCGTGGGGCAATGCGTGGGAATCTTTCCCACGCCCAATACTGCAACAACAACAACGGTCCATCAATGCCCTGTCTAGTAGGCCAAGTCCCCTTAGACAAAGTCCTATACAAACAACAAAGGGTTGCTGAACCCTAGCTCCTTCAACCCGCTATGCTCAGGTCTCCCAGAAACGACAAATAGTTAAGACTAACATCATAGCTGTTAGAATCAGGAAAAAGCTGCGAACCAATAAGAGCTAGAATAACCCGTCTAGCCACTTGTTTGCAACGCTCCTCATCATTTGGGTCCCAATGTTCAAAAGTAATCGTACCTGCCAACCGATTAAATTTCATCCGACCTTTGCGCAAGTCGTCATTTTCCGGGTAAATATCCAGATACTCCTGACACAAATTCTTCCAATATTGAACATTTCGGGTCTCTGTAACCCACTGACCACACACCGGTGGTCCCTGTATGGGTAAACCCCATATCACCTGCACATCTTGCAAGGTGACAATCGCTTCACCGACAGGAAGGTGAAATGTGTTGGTTTCTGGACGCCATCGCTCAGTCAACGCGATGATCAAAGAATGATCAAGTTGGCATGTATATGCCTGGAAGAGTTTGTAAAACCCAGCACTCTTGATATAGTATACAACCTCGTTGGGCACACCATCTTGCAGTTGTCTGTTAAGCCCTCCATCACCTCTTCTGCAACGTGGCTCTTCTGTCAGGGCACGGTAATGGGAGATGTTGTATGACCGATGTTCATCTGCAGCTTGTAGCCATAACAACTCTGGGTTTCTAGGAACACAGCTAACATTAATAGATGCCATTTTTGATTGTGAAAATGTTGCTTTGATAAATTGTTGGTTGCTTATATGAGAAATATATGTTTTTGCGTGACCATCGGAGTAAATATGCATGTATATATACAGTAGAAAGTCTGTTACGTTGCATGGAGTTTTTTGTCTCGACGTGAATCCGGTTTTTGAAATACCGGATTCATAGTCATGTCACTGTCACTTTACTGCCCTCTACTACCACCTTTCATGCACCTCTGAACCACCGTCACATCACATCAATTAGGGTTTCACCCGGCTAAGACACGTGTTAGGGTTAGGTCAAAACTAGTTTTTCAAATACCGGTTTCGAAGTACGTGAAGACAACCACTGTTCAGGTCAACATGCAATGTCAGATTGTGTCACATCAATGTCGAATCCGGTATTTGAAATACCGGATTCAAACTTTGAAACCGGTATTTCAAATACCGGATTCGACTAGAATTTTTGAATCCGGTATTTCAAAAACCGGATTCACTGGTTTTGTATTTTTTTTTTTTCGAAAACTTGTTTGACAAAACACCCTTGAAATACGCCCGTTTCAAAAAATTTTTCCTAAGTTGCGTCCCAGAGTTTTACCTGCCATCTTTACCATGAGTGCTACACGTCAAACCACTTCACAAAAAACACTACCGATACAACAATGGTTCGAACACAAACACATCCCAGAAGAGATCATAGAAGTAATTGCAGACCAAGCACTTAAAGAAAGATCCTTGCTAAACTATAAAACTTTCCTTACCATTTTGTTCAAGAAACATGGTATGTTTATGCAAGGCCTTTCATTTCATCCAGATTATCCTTATCTGAACGTTTTCCACATCAGTGATCTCTATAACTTCCCAAAAGAAGCCCTGTGTTTTTTCCGGTACCTTTTCGAAGCATTCTCCATTTCCATGAGCTTTAACACTGACAAAGTGGTCCGGTACCTGTTTGAATGTCACTTTTGAGATTTAGAAAAAGAGAACAAGCTTGCTCTTACTTTACTCCAATGGTTCCTCCCAGCCCATCGATGAACGTCTCATATGATTTCCCCAGCAAAGAAGTATTGTTTGGTGGTGTTCAGAAGACCAGCTTCCTATATTCCCCCATCAGCTTTTTCAAGTAATCAAAGCGGAATCTACCATTCACCATATTGTTTCATACATAGCTGGTCAAATATCAAACCCATGTATAGAGTCCCACGCATGAACGAATGGGCGCATGCACGAGAAATGATGGCCATTGCAAATAAAGTTGATCCCAAGGGAATTCCCAGAAATGTGCTAAAAAATCAAGGTGTCTGGAATAATGATTACCCATATTCTAAAGCATGGAAAGAAGCCCATGAAGAATACATCAACAATCATCTGACAAAATGGAAAAGGCATGATGAAGAAATGCGTGAGGCAAAATGATCACCTTGATCAACGAGGACGTCAAGATACTTAATCCGCAGAAAGAAGTTTAGTATTGTGTGTTGTTTCGTTATTGTTGTCTAAATAATGTTTTAAGTGTGTCTTAAGTGTTAAGTGCGTATTAAGTGTGTTTAATAATTAAATAAGGTCTTAATCACTCTTAAAGTGATTAAAGCATATCCTGGAATATTCCATCTTGATAAGTATATCTAGATTTTTATATTATTATTATGTTGTCATGGAGTCCTTTCCTTTGCCTATAAAAGGAAGTCTCCCCCATCATTTGTAAAACATCCAAGAAAAGAAATAAAAACTTCTTTCTATACTTCTCTCTCTAGTTCTATAATTATCTCTTGGTTCCTAAGAGCTCCTTTGAGCCTTAGCCTTGCATAGCTCCTTCCGAGCTACTAAGAACTCCTTCCGAGTCTTAGTGTTTCATAGCTCCCTCCGAGCTAGTGAGCTCCTTCCGAGCTCCTAAGTGCTCCACGTGAGCCTTAGTGTAGAAGTTCCGTCTGGGTTAAGATCCTTCGAGATCTTCTAACTCAAAAGAGCTTTGAGTTCTCTTACTGGTCTTCTATAGATCAGCTCTACCCTCCTCCTATCTTGATACCATAAGAAATTATAGAAGTGGTCAAGAAAAACAACATAAATGACCCATCCCTCTTATCTTGGAAAACATTTCTCACCATCACCATAAAAACATGTGGCAAACCTCTATATGGCCTTCATTTCCTCCCAGACCACCCATACTTAAGTACTCTACGTATCAAAAGAATGGATGCTCTGCCAGATGAAGCTTTAAGTTTCCTGTGGTACCTCACTGAAGAGTTCTGCACAGCTTTCGCCTTTAACTCCCAGAAACTTGTAACCTACCTGGTGCGTTGCGAATTAGGTGAATTGACCAAAAGTGAACTCAACACCTACCGTCTTCTACAATGGTTTCTCCCGATGGATGAATGGATTTATGCATTACGAAGAGCCCCTAGGAAACATTGTATCCTTACTCTTTACAAGCCTAAATTCCATAAAACCACCCAACGATGCAGCCCAGATGAGTTCATGCAAGGTTGGATGGATATGACTCCAGCAGATTCATTTTACAGACAAAATCACTATGAATCATGGATAAGAACTCGCATGGTGTTGGCAGAAGCAAACAAGTCTGATGTTGTAGAGAAAGACCCAGAGATTCTAAATGGGACAAAAGATATTCATAATCTAACCGGGCTAACAACTGGGCGAGATTAAAATATATCCGTGCGGACCGGGTGAGATTAAAATATATCCGGGCGAGAAAACCGGGTGAGATGAATATATATCCTGGTCATGAGCAATAGGGTCGGCTATGAATATAGAGATTGATCATACATATAAAAATGTTACGAGGGAAAGATCCGCGTATACGACTGGGTGAGACGACCGGGTAAGAAGGAAAAAGAAGGAAACAGGGCCGGGTAGAAACATGGATCGGGGAACAAATAAAAGATCCCCCTTGGCGATCCTAATGGATCTCGGGTCGGCAAGCCTAATGGATCTCAGATTCGGGTCGGCTTTACATAGTAAAGGGATAAGCAAGGGGATGTACAGAATCGGGTCTACCTGGATCGGGTCGGAATTCTATCACCGGGTCGGATGTCTCATGAAACCAATGTTTCTCTTGCTTTATCCTTTACGCCCGCCCCCATATATATCTAAAATATATAGATATGTATACGGCAAACATATATATATATATATGGGTGAGATATTTTGAGACCACCTCTTATTTTAGGACCAACTAGGACCATTGATTTTTGTATACCATCATCATCTACTACGATATACAAGATTTTTTTGTAAAAACACTAAGACTTACCAGCGACGGGCCCACAGAAAAATCATGTGTAAGTTACACAACTTACACATGATTTTTCTGTGGGCCCGTCGCTGGAAAGTCTTAGTGTTTTTACAAAAAAGTCTTGTATATCCTAGTAGATGATGGTGGTGTGTAAGTTACGAAAATCAATGGTCCTTTTTTGGACTTTTTTTAGTTGGTCTCAAATTATCTTTCCCCTATATATATATATATATATATATATTATTACTTTGGTAATAAGATAGGAAGGAGGATGGACTTGTTGATGTATAAGGGCTCGGCCCAATACAAATAGTGTATAGCAAGATACCTGGAAGTTCACATGTTGATATGGATCCCATACTTTTAAACATACTTATACCATATGTTATTAACACAAAAGGAATTCACTATACAAGAATATTAGAAAGAAGTTTGATACTTTCTTAATATTCTTGTATAAATACTCTTCAAAGAATTCTTCTCAAACACATTCAATTTAATTGTATTCAATTCAATCGTATTCAATGCTTACAATCAACCAAGATTCAATCATAGATTCGTATCACATTTATTACACAATCATTGCCACCTTAGGTTCGTCAAGAACTTGTTAGGTTTGCACTGAATTCTCAGGAGTGGTAGGAGTGGTGGTGATTGTGTCCTTAATCTTAGTCGGTTACTGAACCGGTCAATCTAGGTTTAAACAGTGAGGCTCTATACAAGTTGCCAGTTAACAATGTTTTTGTAAATCATTCTCTTTTATTTTTAACCCATATGTTTCTTACAGGGATATTACACGTAATTAACATTTGACATTTATTTTCCACGTGTAAATTCCACTCTTACTCTAACACTATTTATATATTCATATTATTTTTTTGAAGCCGATTTAACCTCACAAAACTACAAAAGCACAAGGAAACACCATTTCTTTATTTCTTTTCTTATATCTCGATTTTAAAGATGGATGCCATTTTTTGGATTCGTAGCAATAAGAAAGTGGAATTTAAATTTGTAGAAAGCACCGCAAAGAAAAATAAAAGCAAAGATATCATTTTCATCAATGTCTCCGTCAACCACAACCGCTGTCAGCTCTCTCACGATCATTGTCAACGTAACAATCACTATGCAGCCTCTTGCCATTTGTTTCCTTACAATAGACCCTGTTTTGTTTAAAATTAATTTTGAAAAGGCCTATAACTCGATTTCTTGGAGCTATTTGATTAAAATTATGGAAGTCATGGGATTTAGTACTAGATGGGTTGGTTGGATACGAGCATGTCTTGAATCTGCTCGTGCTTCTATTCTTGTAAATGGTAGCCCTTGTAAGGAATTCTCTTTACAGCGGGGTCTACGTCAAGGAGACCCTTTGTCCCCGTTTTTTTTATTATTGCTATGGAGGGATTACATATAGATATGTCTAATCTGGTGAGGAATGGTTGTTATAGAGGTGTTCAAATTAAGGAGTTACATATTTCACATGTGTTTTATGTGGACGATGTGATTCTCATGGGTGAATGGTGTAAGCATAATCTCGACACCATCAACATGGCTTTTCATTTTTTCTATATGATATCTGGGTTGAAGATCAACATCAGTAAGTCATCTCTTTTTGGAGTTGGGGTATCTCGGGAGGAGGTTCAATCATATGCTTCTGTTTTAGATTGTAAAGTTGATAGCATGCCTTTCACTTATCTAGGCGTTTCTATTGGTACCAACATGTCGCGAGTCAAGGACTAGTCTCTTATTGTTCAAAAGTTTAAAAAAACGTCTCTCGACTTGGAATGCCAAACTTTTATCAATCGGCGGTAGGCGCACGCTTCTCTCATCAGTGCTTGGTTCACTTGGTACCTATGATTTTTCATTGTTTAAATTACCTAGAAAGATATCTGATCTACTTGAATCATTATGATCATTTTTTTGGGGCAGTAATGGTAATGATAAGAAAATTGCTTGGGTGAAGTGGAAGCTGGCCCTGGCAGCTAAAGAAGAAGCAGGTGCTTTGGGTATTGGCAGCTTAGATGGTTTTAATCTGGCATTGTTGTATAAATGGCGTTGGCGAGTGTTGACTAGTCAGAATACATTATGGTGTCAAGTCATTTAAGCAACGCATGGTGAAGATTGTTTGGTTAACTTTCAGCCGAAATATAATGGAACATGGGCAAGGATTTGTAAAGCTTTTGCAACGGTTCATAGCTTTCCAACTTTTCCTTCTCATAGTATGAGTCGCAAGGTGGGAAGGGGTGATTCTATTGGGTTCTGGGAAGATCTTTGGATTGGAAGTGATAAGCTTGCCTCTTGCTTTCTTAGACTATACGCATTGGAGATTATGTGATGGTGTATGGGTATGGAATTGGCACAGACAAGTTAGGAAAGGAATAAAGGAACAACAGTTTAATGAACCAATGGTTCGGTTGATTAACTCAACTCGTTTGGTTGATAAGGATGACGAGTGGAGTTGGAATATCCCTGGTCAAGTTTCTTTTTCGGTCCGACAAGTTCGCTCCATCTTTGATCGTGCTCTTCTCCCTAACGAGCCGATTAACTTGAGATGGAATACTTTGATTCCTAAGAAAATCAATATCTTCATGTGGAGGTTGCTAAAAGATCGACTAGCGACACGGTTTAATTTAAGTCGGAGAGGGTTGGACATCCATAGCATCATGTGCCCTGTTTGCTCGCTTTAGGTGGAGAAAGGTACATACACTTTCGGATCATGTTCTTTTGCAACAGAATTTAATACTCTTATGGCACAATGGTTTAATTTGGATATTGCCATTTCTCAACCAATAGATGTCTTAGAGTGGTTACATAATAGCTCGTATCCGAAGAAGTTCAAAAGAATAATAGAGGTCAGTGCTTTGTGTGGTGGTGGTCGTTATGGAAACATCGAAATCTGATCCTCTACAATGATAGCGTAGAAAGTATTCTAGTTGTTTTTCACTCTATCATTTCCTTGTCTTACAATTGGGTGTCCATTCATAGTAAAAAGTCTAATCTCTCTTGGTTGTCATAGTCAATGAGTCCGTCTTTTCTTTTGTAACTTCTTTGTAATTCTTGCTTTGGTTACTTGCCGAAGTTTTTCAATTAATACAAATTATGTAGTTAAAAAAAAAAAGACCCTGTTTTAAAAGATCTATAAAGCTGTTCGTCGGATCAGTAATCTATTGTAGACGAGTATGTCTGTGTGTGTAATGAATTTTTGTTGGATAGATGATGGTGATTGTCAAGTGTTAGAAAGGCAAAAATGGAAATTACAAGTTGTGTCAACGAAAAGAGATGGAAATGGAAATAATGATTTGTGTCGGATGAATTTTTGTTGTTTAGATGGTGCCTTCTTCCTGGGTTTGTTTTAAGATAACACACTTGTCGAATAAAATGCAATGGTTTGGAGAAACCTACCGAACCACCGCAGCAACCTCCGACAGACCACTATGAACCACCATCGGTCCTTCGTCACTAAGCTTTCAACCGCCATCGGTCTCGTCGTTAAGCTTTCAACAACCCACTCGTCTCCCCACTAAGTTTATTGGCAACCTTCAATTACCACCACCTTTCGTCATATCCAGCCAGCATCCACACCATCTTCTAATCAACCATTTGGGAGATCGGAAAAATGGGGAAATACCAAGAGTTTGAAGTAGTTCAGGTCGTATATTGTATGTATAATTACAAGATGTAGGTTGATGATTATTATGAGTGGTGTCTGGATTTGATTATGGAAGTAGCTCAAGAAACAAAGGGTTTGAATTTGGGTGGGTACGCTTTTAATCTGGGAGAAAGTTTTAGCTGTGTATTATTTTTTGCTATTATATGTGTTAAATAAAATGCACATTTCAAAATATGTGGCTGATGAGGTGAAAAAAAATACTTATGACTGGCTAAATAATGTCCAAATCAGCATAAATAGGTCATGGCCTAACTAAAGAGATTTTAGCCGTTTTAATTCCCCCAAGTAGAATTTTTTTTTTTTGGGAGCCCCACAAAAAAGCAAAAGTGTTCAAGTTGGAGTATTTCCCAAGCAATTAGCCCTAGATTATAACGATTGGAAAGAAATGGTAATACTTTTTTACCAACTTATTTATATATTGTATTTGCAGGGGTTGCTGAGGTATCAATTGAAGATAAAAATGTAAGCATCTTGTAACTAAGTCATTGGTACTAAACTTTAGTTTGTGTGAAATGGATCAACATATCTTGAGTGATGGGACTCGTTCTTTCTTGAACGCCGTTATTTTGTAATCTTGCTCATTTTTAGTTGAACATGTTATAGTTTTCTCATGTTGTACTCTTTGAAATGTTGCGCAGATTCCGTTAAGTGGGAAGCATTCCATTTTGGGAAGGGCTGTTGTTATTCATGCTGATAGTGATGATCTAGGCAGAGGTATGATCTCATTTATAATGATTACCTAATACTGCCACTAGATGCCTCACATAGTTTGCAAGATTTCAATCTTTTTCGTAAGTCAATGATTTGAACTACCTCTTTCACATTGTCTTAGAAATCATTGAAACTATGGATAATCATTCAAGGGCACTGTTCACACATGTTCTTTATTGATGTCATGATGTGTTTAGTAATATGTTGTGATTTTAATGCAACAGGTAATCATGAACTTAGCAAGACAACTGGAAACGCAGGTGCCAGAGTTGGTTGTGGTAATTTGCATCTTTTTCTGTTACAAATGATACTAGAGATTCTAAAATGACTTGTTCAATTCAACTATTCAGTATCATTATTCGGCCATTTTCTTTATTATTTGGTGCTTTAGCAAAGATTATCTAATGTTGGGTTCTCATTAATGTTCCTGGTTACACCAATTACCTTATTTAGGATTTTCTGGGACAGGGAACTAACATTTTTTACATTCCTATGTAACAGGCGTTATAGGGCTTCAATCTTCTGTGTAAGGCTCGTATGTACCTTGTAGCTTGTACAACATACATCCACTACTTAATCATGTTATGAGATTTGAGAATAGAAAATGACTGATGAAGCATTCCGCTCAAGAGCTCAAAGTTTATATCTTTCTATCAATAAACGAAAGGTCTTGTGTTGAAACGTTAAAACTAAGAAAACACACAAACACCACAACTTGACTGATGTGATGAATATTGTTATACCCTATATCATCAAAATTTTAAAATCATGAAGCTCTTTTCCCTTTTACTGTTCGATTAAGTTCATATTCAAAAGTCAACGTCTAAGGACGTTTCACTTCCAGATGCGTTGTCTCACTGGAGTTCGATGCACTTCTTGATTAGCATCGTTACTCCCGATGAGGAGTGTAAGCAAGTAAAGCACCTTTGAATAGATCTACAATTAGGTTTTTGAGGTGTTCAAAGGCTACTTTGGTCTTTTAACCGTTTCTTTTCATGGATTTTTTCTTCCTTTGATTATCAGCTTTCTTGTAGATACATAGTTATCATATATTAATAAGGTTAACGCACACTATGGTCATTGTATCTTACAAAATTTTTCATTGAGTCTATAGTGCATTAGATCATTCAAATCATCATTCCCTTCATATTTCAAAACGTATATTTTGGAAGGAACACGCAAGTACTTGGCATTCCCTTCATATTTAGTTAATTTTTTTATCGAGTAATGATACATACACTTAAAAAAAATGTCTAATAGTCAAATAATAGTATATTCCAATTATTTGTTGACACTATATTATATATTATCTATTTTTTAATCTTCACTATTGTTTTCCATGTCACTCCTCCTTGTTAGGTTAACTGTTATGGCACATTAAACATTTTTTTTTTTTTTTGTATGCTATAAATCGAATGATCAGATTAAATGTTTGATGAGTCTATAGTGCATTAAAGTTTTACAGCCCAATAAAGTTTTATAGTGTTACTGATTCATATATTGAAGATACAACCATATTGTATATCATTATCTGCCAAAGATGATGCGAAATATTCTTTTAGAATACATCCAAGGAATTATCATATCAACTACTTATAGAGTTAATGTTTAATTGGTTTGTACTCTAAGATCTTGACTATTGAAGATCTTGATGATATAAACTAATAGCGGGACTAATTTCTGGACGATTGTTATACATACAAGATTCCGGATATGCTCAATATCTTGAAGACAATACGGAATATATTTGTTTGTTGTTACTAACGATTACAAAGTATATAGTACTTCAATGGGAATTCATGGAGACATGGTCTCGTTACTTAGTCGGGGTCTATTTATGTACACGTTCATTTGGCTGGCTCAAGACGCGCCTCAATTTTCCTGCCCGGATATTGCAGATAGTTTATGTACTTGGTCTATATAAGTGAGGTTTATGGTCAATAATAGGCATTCAATCTTCGCTTGTACCGCGTACCCACACACGCGCACACATTCAGTGCTCTTGTATTATTTGCTATTCAGTTGCCTAACATCCTTATTTTTTTTTGCTTTTGTGGTTATCGGTTTTTAGGGTTTTGATTCTGAATGAGATTTTTTAAAAGGACTTTTGAAATTCAAAGTTACAGTTCGATTAATTGTAGCTCTGAAAATGAAAAACTGATCAATAGCATTGAACAAGGTTGAGATGTGAAGAAGAATAATAAGAAGAAAGTGGAAGATTTTAGTAGGGTTTGATTTGGGGGGCATGTCACCAGATGTTCATTTTCTTCAATAAGTACTTAAAACCCTCATATTTTTTCTTTCATTTACTAAATTATATACCTAACTAGTAAATATATAAAAAAAATGGGATTTTCTATTGAGTGTCTTTGGGGCATTGCTTAAACCTCATTAATTATCTTAATGTTTCTAAATATAAACAATACTTGCATTTAATGAATGTAGTTTATCTTTTTATACCAAACTTACCCTTCTTTTTTTTATTGAATTGTTAAAAAATTTGGGGCTTTTTAATCCTTCATTAATTTCAATCGTACATTTTAGAATTTACTTTTAATTATTATTATTTGCACATTTTAGAGCTTATTTTAAATTATTATTTTTTTAATATATTTAAATATCATTAACCAATAATAATATATTTCGTGTAATTGAAACTTTATTTATATAATGTCAATTATATTTGAATTTTTATTTTAATATTATATAATATGTGTTTCGTTACTATATATTTTTTTTTTTTTCATATTTAAAATATTAGATATCTATATAGAGTCTGATTTGAATTAAAAAATAAAAAACATGATTTAAACAATTTTGATGCCAAAAAAACCAACTGTGATAAAAGTTAATGATTATTATAAAATTTTGAGAAATATAGATCAATCGTACAAAACTTTTATTTGAAAAGTAATTATACAAAACTAAGAGTTAAATATATGAATATTAATGCATGTTAGCTGTAACGTTTTCAAAGAAAGAAAGGGTAAACTTGGTAGGAAAAAATAAACTAAATTCATTTATTGTAAGTATTGTTTATATTTAGAAACATTAAAGATAATTAATGAGGTTTAAGCAATGCCCTAAGGGCACTTGATAGAAAATCCCATAGTTGTAGCTTCCGTAGTTGGTTTGTAAATATATAACATAGACTAATTGACAGGATATAATAAACCAAACTTTTTAGAACACAAAAACTATATAGTGAAATGAAGATAAAATAGATTGCATAAAATCCAAACATAAAAAGACTTAAGATGGAAAACAAATAATATTTGTAACAAATAAAGTTGTCAAAGACCCTGAAGAACTTCTTTGTAGACAACGTTTGTGGTATGGTTCGTAGGATGACCTTCTTCATCACATATAAGCACCCCATAATGTGCAATCAATTTGCAAACCACTATACAAATTTAAAGAAAGCCAATTGTACCATCGAAAACGTTAAATTTTGTAACAGGTGATTACAATTAGATATAAAAATATTAAATATGTACTCAGCATCTTCAAGACGAAGGATTCGTCTTTTGTTAGCCTTAATCATTGCAAATCGTGGAATGACAGCCCCTACATGTATAACCAAACCGATGATATCTGCAAATAACGACAAATTAGAGTTGCACAAAGCTTATACTGACAATGCAAATGTGACAAAAAGTTTGATTGGCTTACCAACAATCTGATTGGGCTTAAGCTTGTTCTCGATAATATCAGTGAAAGGGCTAAAATTAAAATGATGTTCCGGTCCAACAAAATTATCAATGACTTTGATTTTGGTGTCAGGTTGGAGGCTAATTCTGAAAGTATGTGGAGAGTAGTGAAAAGTTTCATTGTTTGTTCCAACTTGAAAGTTTGACAACATAATCGGTAAACCGTCAGTTAAGACGTTTCGAAATTGCTCTATCCATTCTTTCTTCACATACCTTTCTATGGTGTCTCCCTATATATATATATATATATAAGATATAGAACCAAAAGTAAATATAATAAAAAAAAATAGCCAAGACATGCATGAACGATATGTACAAAAATATATTGTATCATGGATTTTTGAATACACTACACAACATACCAGTTCATCAACAAATACCATTTCAAATGATTTATATTGCGAGGGGTTGTAAAATGAGAGAGCAAGCCATGAACGAACAACACGAAGCCGCATATGATGGTTACAATGAGTGGGGTTCAAATCAACAACATGCACCAATGTTGTTTGTTTTGCTGCAGTCACGAAAGAATCCAAAGAACATTATATGACAAAGTTAAACATTTAATAATTTGTTAAGTCAAAATATTAGAAAATAAACCATATAACCCTTCAATATAAGTGGAATCCATAGAGAACCTGCAAAACGTGAAGAAAAGCATAAGTGTAGACTTTACATGGGAAATCAATAAACAAAAAATGGTTAACTAATCATCATTAAAATTAGAATTTGATATGGAGAAAGACATACGTATAAAAAATGACTTTTTTTTTTATGCGCAGACTATTGTGGTGAATGAATTAGATTAGTAGGAATGAAATATATATAGATTGAGATGAGATGTGTTATTATCATATTTTAAATAAAGAAAATTTTGAAATGTCGCCAAGAATTGAGGATATATGTTAGCTTTGGATAAGAAAGTTGTAGAATTTAAAAGTTTAACTTGTTGAATTTTAGGAGTTTTTAAACTTAAAAAGGTTCTGTTATATAATTTAGGAATTTTACATTTTTTAAAATCTTGTGTTGTATATTTTCATAGAGATGGGTTATTTTTTCTAAATGTAAACTGAAAAAACAAAAATATATGTAACAGATTAAAAAACAAACCTGTTGATGAACTCAAGTATTCTCAATGAGGCATTATACTTTGTGGGCATTCAATACTTTAGCATAAAATTCAGCCGCATAGCAAATGAATTCAAGCAAATATAGTTTACCTAAGTGTTTCCTCGAACATATAATCTTACAGCAACGATAAATGTACGTCTTCATCAATCTTATTTGATTCTTCCTTAATTTGACCATGAATAAATCTACATATCAAAGAAACCCATATGTTATAAGCTATATTAAGTCAACACATAATCCATTGTTTTACTATAGCATAACCTATGATGCACTGAAACTCCAAACAGGTAGCCGTTTCTAATTAATATCCATGGATACGTTTCCGCGTACAAAACACATATGAAACGTTCCCTTGAGTTTTCTATAGATACCGAAACATTTCTTTGAAGTTTTCATACGGTTTCTAATTAATATCAAGGTTTTAATGGACTTTTTCTATTCCCAAACCCAAACAGGTTAATATTATATACAATTTGATCAACATTAAATTTTTTTCTATTCCAAAATCAATTATTAAACACTAAACATTCAATGAGTGATCACTGATCAAGCATGTATTATACAATTATACATAATCTTTCGAGCCTCAAGTATTTCTCTATAAAAATTGATATAATTTATATTTGTATATTTTTTTATTGTCGTACCCGTATCCTTGATTTTTCGGTTTTGCCGTTCACTGTTCCTGTATCGTTCCCGTACCCTTTGCCGTACCCGTTTCGGTGCTACATAGAGTATAACAATAACAATTTATCATTTCAATTATACCATACAACATACTGCTTGCTTGAGAACATCAGATATGAAGCCATTATATTTTCATCAAGCTTACATACATCAGGAAAATGATTCAATTTTCCTATAAAAAATAAATTTAAACATGGAACATGGAATGGAAGTTCGATTAGATCGATTGGTACCGAAACAAAGGTCCAACTTCTTATAAATGTGGATAGATAGATCGATAGAATTTTTTTTTAATTAGAGTTTTTTTGAAGTTGGAATTTGAAAAAGAATATTGAAAAAGGTATTTTGGAATAATTATGAAAAGGATAAGGAAATTATTATTATTAGAATTAGAATTATTAGAATTTTTATAATTAGAAAAGCAAAAAAGAAAATATAGAATGGAACGATGGGCGGGAATTGGTACTCTCAAGGTGGGCTCCGGTAGCTCCAAAGCCTTTTTCAATATCCTGTTTTAGTTAGTATTGAGATTGAGATTATTAAATTAACTTGCAACATTACCATTAACGTTCTAAATAACTTCATTATCCCATTTAAATCAATAAATTATACTACTCATTGTCATCACCATCAATCGTTGTCATCTACCGTCACCACCATCCGTCACCGTCACCATCACCGCCTCCATTATACTGGCGCATCACACAAATATATGACTAGCTTTTTTAAAAAATAAATAGATTAATCTTTGTAAAATTGTATTAAAAACTACCAAAACATGACATATGAATTACATTAATGCTCTATCCTAATCCATCTCTTTATTTTACCACATGTCACTATTTTGTAGTTAGAAAGATTTTTAAGAAGATTATATATTAATCTTTCTAAAATCTTAACTTGTCAACGATGGTGGCGATGCAATGGCGGCGGCGATGGTGACCGTGACGGATGGTGGTGGCGCGAGATGACGATTAGTGGGGGTGGACCGTCACTACACCGTCACATCGCGTGGACATATGATTAGTTTTCTAAAAGAAAATGATTAATCCTCCTAAATTATTAAAATATGATATGTGGATTTCATTATTTCTCTTTATTAAACTCTATCTCTTGATTTTACCATATATTACTATTTTATAGTTAGAAAACTTTTTAAGACAATTAATTAAAAAGATATATCATTTCTCTTTCTAAAAACATAACATGTTCCTAGTTAAACCAATTACCTTATTATTTGGTGCTTATTCCAACATTATATATATATAGAATGGTTTATGCGTAATCATTCATGTTCTGAGTTAACCAATTACCTTATTAAGAATTTTTCAGGACAGAGAGACTATCATATTTTTCATTCTTGTGTAACAGGTGCTATAGGACTTCATTTCTATGTGCGGCTCTTATGTAGCTTGTACAACATACATCCACTACTTAATCATGTTATGAAACATGCGAGAAGAAAATGACTAATGAAGCATCTCGCTCAAAAGCTCATAATTGATATCTTTCTATGAATGTACGAAAAAGTGTTGTGTTGAAACTTTCAAAAGTATGAATACACAAACACAATAACTTGTGTTGTAGATTAAAGATGTAAAATCAAATCACATTCATATATTTATATCTAAAAATTATATTGTAGTCAAATCTGGTTAATAGTTTGTAGCATGGTATAAGTAGGTATTAAGTCGATTGCTACTTCATATATTTTGTGTATAAAATATTTATCAAGAAATAATTATGATGTACACCATTTATCAAATCATCTCATAAGCACTCAAGTATTTCTTGTCTTCAAATTTCTTTTTCTTTTTCCAGAATTTAACTTCTTACTAATTATTAACTCAACATATCATATAAGAATACGAAGACACCTTTTCATGAAAAATGGAGGGTGATAGACAGATACACACTTGATTATATATATGTTTTAGCAGTAAAATTTACTTAAATGAAAATGGTCATTCAAAAAGAAAACCTTTAAATAAGAATATATAATTTGCGGATAATGATAAATCAACCTAATTTGTATGCCTAATAATAATTTAATTATAAGATGATGACATGTGAAAAAATCAGGAGGCAAGAGAGTGGAATTCACATGTCAAATTCTTAAGGTTTTAGATTGATTTTTAAGCATATGAATCAGGTTGTTTAATCATTTTTCATAATTTGCACAGATAAATTTATTTATATAAAGAAACTTAAGTTTTTTTAACACATTTAGCTTAAATATATTAAGAGGATATCAACTAACTCTACTTTAGAGTGTTGTACACAGCCAACATCACCATAGTATAGAACATATGAAAAACAAACAATAACGAAACTTAAAACAATGACTACCAATATTTTAAAAAAATCTGCATGAATATATTTAGAGGTTACATCAACCCGATCATCGTTCTCCTCAACCATCCATTCATATTTACTTCATTAAAGAATTCATTCGTATAGATAGGTTAAAAAAAGGCCAAAGCTAAAACAGTTATTTCATTCCACCAACTTCACCAAATCAAATTAAATAGCGTTAACATGAAATGAGGTTGTTGTGTTTCATTTAATTTACATGAATGTCTTCTTTATTCTTAAATTTATTTTAAGTTAACAGTACTCTTTTATTTGTATCAAAATGCATAACACGCACAATATTTCTTATCTCTCTTTCTTCATTCAGCAAAACTTTCATTTCTTATATGAGTTATCTACTTATCACTAATTTTTCCTTTTTATTTTGTATGGCCTTTACTCTATTTTTGACTGAATAACGACTTTTTACAATCTCATGCTGCCTCGACCAGCAACTTCCCTAGGAACCGGTATCAGATTTGTCAACCATGGTCTCTGACGCATGTTGCCTAGTTCTTGGTAATAAGATGTTGTTTTCTCGAAGTCGTCTAGCCTTAGAAGAGCACTGTGGTAAGCTCTATTGAGGCCTTATGCACTCTCAAACCATTTTGTCGTAATTTATTTTATTGTATGAGATATTACTTAATTTTTTTATATTTCGTTCGAGTTCAATCATCCACATAATGTCTTGTTTTGCATGGACTGGATTCACACTTTCTTTATTCTTATTTGATGTTCGCGAGTGCTAATGATTGCAATCTTCTACCGTTCATTATAACAATTATAACAAAACATTAGCAACACCGCGAATATCAAATATATCGAGCCATTAATGAGGTATAAGCTCTCATTCGAGAATAAAAGAATAAAGAAGAGGTGAACCTAACGCATGCAAATAAGGACCTTATATGGATGATTTAACTCGATTGAACAATAACACACTTGAGGAAATAGATCCCCTACCATAAATGGAATGACGAAAAATTGGCTAACAGACAAAAGGCTTCAATAGAGGATATTGCATTGCTCTTCTAAGGCTAGATGACTTTGAGAAAACAACATCTTGCTACCAGGAACTTGGCACCATCCGTCACAGTCCATGAACGACTCTTTGATACCGGTTCCTAGGGGATCTACTGACGAGGCAGCAAGGGCCTTCAAAAGATAATGTTCTGTTGAAAAACAGCGTTGAGATACCATACAAAATAGGAAAAAGTAAGTTGGAGACAAATAGATAACTCTGTTCTAAACTTGGCATATATATATATAAAAATGGGTCAATGAAATGTCATTAACCAAACGTCTTTTTGTAATAAGATGTTTTTAATGGGAAAAAGGTTGCACCTTGTATACTCGAATCACTCTTCGTCGTCCACTTTTGTACTTCAAACGGCCAATGAAACTGTAGCTCCTGCAAATTCGCTCTAAACAATTGATCCACACTTAGCATGAATTCCAAACAAAAAAAAACAAACACTTAATTGCTAAAATACAATAAAGACATCACATATATACTCGTTTTTTCTATATGAATACCCGTTTCTTCTATATGATTTTGTGAGGAAACATAGAATTTTCTGATTATAAAAAACTCATATTTGTGCATCAAATGCAAAAAAAAAAAAAATTTTGCATACTAACTCATTTGATATATCTTCATAGAAAACATGTAAATTCTATAGACGAAAGTTACCAAAGGTGTCAAAAAGCACCATATAACAATAGTTTAATGGCAGCCCAAACTATAACAACAATTTAAGTACACGTATAGATAATTCACGCAAATTGTACAAAAAGAAAAGAAAATGCATCAAAGATAAGATGTTTGATGCTTTTTTGCCAATGAATTTCCTAAATCACCGGGATATTCGAGTGTCCGGAGATGAATCCACATATGGATATGATGATTATGAGTCGTATATCAGTGGTCACGACTTGTCCATTTTGATGACGAGGAATAACACGTAGTGGTTGTCCCTGTATTATTTGCTCTTCTCTAATATCTGCTTTCAAACAATTTTAACAACACACTAGATTCAACTATATATTAAAGCTCTTATCTTGTACTTTTCATTAAACAATTAATAAAACAAACAAGGCTGGGGGATTTTCTCCACCGAGGCTTTATATGCCACTAAACCTATAAAGGTTGAAGGGCTTTATATATAACTTGCACAAGTTAGTAGCAGGTGGATGAATGGTGTCGGGTTACTCCAACATGTTAGCTTTGTTGACAGAATTGATTGATGGTTGTGGAATGTAACAGGTAACTTTTTTTCCAGTTCATGGGTGTGGAATGTAGCAGGTAGCATTTTTTTGGTTCGTCATTTTCGCTTATGTCTTGAGCGTGCTCTCTTACCATGCGAGCCACTCAGGTCGAATCCATTGGTGCCTAAGAAAATTAACATCTTTATATAGCGTCTATTACATGATCGGTTACCATCATGATTGACTCTTAGCTCTAAAGCTTTGGCCATTGATGACATATCTTGTCTGCTTTGTCATCATAATGTCAAATCTGTCGAACATTTATATTCGCATTGCAGTTTTTATACTCAACCAGTGCAAATGTATAATAATTGGTTTCGCTTAGATATGGCCATTACTAAACCGGGGTTATTGATAGAGTGGATCCATGTTTCTCAATTGCCAACTGGATTTAAAAGAATTTTGTTGGCCACTTTCTCCGTATGGTAGCGGTCACTTTGAAAACATAAAACTCATATTGTTCATAGTGCCATTGACGATTCATGGGGTTATGTTTACCAGTCCATTGTTTCTACGTCATATTGTTGAATTTCGGAAGTCTCGCATCTCTTGGCCGTGATGGTCATTATGGCTAGCGAGTCCTCATTCCTTTTGTAACTCTATTGTATTCTTTTATTGTTTAGGCACATCGCCGAAGCACTTATTAATAAATTTATAGCTATTTCAAAAAAGAAAAAAAAGTCTGTTTACCTTAAAAACAGTCTCTGATATGTGTCTGGGTCTTGGAAGTCGGTTTACATTTTTGCAATTCTCTTTATCATCTAGCACTTTTACACTTTCAAGATCTTACAAGCTTGATGATTGATAAATATATAGACATTTCCCACACAGTGTTATATACGACACCCGACCGTTTGTTCCTCTTTATCATCTAGCGTGATAGCAGCAAAGACCCGGGATCATGTTTAGATTTCATTTATATAGGACACGCAAAGCTTCAAGAAGAATATGCAGAAGCTAAAAGTCCCAAATAAGCAACATGAAACATGTTGGCCAGCTTACCAATTGAAAATCTTGGAATTAGCATCTCACTTGGTGATTAGATATGAGGCTAAACACCTGGTCCATAACGCATTTATTGATGATGAAACTCTACTAAGTGATGAATCAGCAACATGGTCTCCACACAAACTGACTATTCCAAGCACAGCCCTGAGTCCTGCCATCGTTTTGTCCTTTAAACCTCACAAGGGGTCGTCCTGGTATTCGGGTCCAGAATAAAAATGATTTTATACGGGTGGAGATATCAAGTTCAATTAAGGCGGTTCCTTGCTCTAAGGTTACTAACTGTGTTCCAATACAGATTAGCACATAGAGAAATGACCGATACCGTTCCAAAATGAAAATCCCCATTAGATATCATCTGTTACATTAGTATTTTTAAAGATAAACTAAAGAGAAGCAACATGATCTAATTTAGAGAAAAGAGAAATTGATGCAGAACTATAATCAAGATGATAGAGAGAAAATATATCATCCTTAAACTTGATTGTATTTTCATAATTTAGTGGTGTTTTACTCACTCTATTAGTAGGGATGGAAATGGATCAGGGATTACCTAGAATCCCATTACCCATCCCATACCCGATATGTTACACCGTGGACCGCTACAATATATTTTAAATATGACCTGCAATTTCAAATGGAATATAACCTAAATATGCCTATTGATACACAATGTCGAAATGATCAGGTATAAGAACAAGGTAATAACCGGAGGAATTTTGGTGTAGCACTCCAGGTTAATGAAGATATCCACTGGCTTTTACTGGTTACTCGAAGTCATACACTTATACTAGTTTGTGCAACCTACAAAGGTAATTCAATGGGGCCCCAGGGGACTCTAATTGGCATGGGCTCATATATTGATTGTTGGGTTCTGACCTCACATGGACGGAAAATGTTGCATGAGGTGCACAAATAAATGGGTTAAGGATATGTTTTGCTGCTGATGCCATCAATCTATTGATTTTTTGTAGTAAAGAATGACCGGTAATAAGGAAAGGCTTTGTATGGAAAAGATTTTCTGTTATTTGGAAACAATCTATTGAATGTCAATGACTATGGCTTTTACCGCTAAACTTACTATCAGGTGTAACTGCCATGGGACTTATCATCCATCTATTCTGTTAGTAATTTAGTATCTCAATTTGCTTAGCCTAACAGCAACAACACCTCACAACAGACAATATATCGAGACTAGCAACCCAAAGGGCCCTACTCGTCTGCTACTAATGACACTTCACATATTCATTATGCACTTTGATTAAATATTTAAATTGCAAATGGGTTACATGAAATATAGCAGGAAACAAGGGAATGTAGAGAATCCAATATGTAAGCATGAAAACAACTAATACACTGGCCAAAGAGATTGAGATCAATAACCCAAAGGGCCCTACTGGTCTGCTACTAATGCAGCTCTGCTCACTCAGTACAGAAAATATTAACAAAATAATCAGAGGATTACCCCCATACGGCCATAGAGCTACCGCATCAACCTGCAATCAGTGCTAACATAGAGCAAGGGCCAAACCCCAAAATCCACACTATTAACGATGCATGCGGTAGTTGTTTCCAGGCCACATAACAGTTAATCAGATTCATAACTAACAGTCACTTTTAACCTACTTCCTCAATTTAAATTGACTCACATATAGGGATAGGCGAAAGTGACAATGACATACTATTTTGATAATAAACTAAATAGCATTTATCAAACTTTAATAATCAAATCAAGAGTATTCGCTACAAGTCAATCTTTGTTTTCTCAGCCACCAACACTTCTTTTTGCATTGAATTGAATCTCACATAACAGCCACTAAACTCCGTTAATAGAATTACCCTTACAATTTCAATGGTTGTTTAAATCTTTAATAAATTCAACATAAACATTCACAAAAATCCACATAAGTACAGCCTACAAATGTAAACCTGCATACCAAATGAAAAAAAAAAAAAAAATTTCACTTGTTGATAGTGAAGCCAGCTGCTAGGATACGTACTACATGTAGAACATAGGTTTCTAGTAGCGCTGTAGCAGTAGTTTAAACACCTCATACTTTGATGATTAAAGTAGTAGTGGCAGTGTGGTTGCATAAAAAAACAACATTCTATATGAGTTTGTGAACCTCTATTCTCAAGTCAAGCAATTACACACCACAAGACTTACAGGCTAATTAGTTAACTGGTTATGATTAGGTTGCATATCTAAAGCTACTAATAAGTAAGGCTTCTTCACCTATGTAAAATATGAAGAATACACCTTTTTAATGGCTTCAACTGATTCATGATCACTGAAAAGCTATACCTGCAATTGGATCTTTACAAATTGGTCATCCAACTGATCCAGCAAAAGTAAAGTTTCGGTGTAGGAACTCACAAAGGCAGAATGTTTGTCAACATTAATCCCAAGACTCTTGATGGTTCTTGTGCGTGGTTCATAAACATCAAGTGATGCTAATCTCTTATAACCTTCCATAGTTGTTTCCATAATAGCTTGGTCATTCTTCCTAAATCCCAGTACCTTAGTGTCTAATTCATATAATGCATATCGGATTGTGAATAGCTTTGTGAACGATTTTGAAACACCCATCATCCATACGTCATAAACTCGTTGCTCATACCCATCAACCTGCAATCAGTGCTAACATAGAGCAAGAGCCAAAAGCCCAAAATCCACACCATTAACGATGCATGTGGTAATTGTTTCCAGACCACCTAACAGTTAATCAGCTTCATAACTAACAGTCACTTTTAACCTACTTCCTCAATTTAAATTGACTCACTTATAGGGATAGGCAAAAGTGACAATGACATACTATTTTGATAATAAACTATATAGCATTTATCAAACTTCAATCATCAAACTGAGAGTTATGCTACAAGTCAATCTTTGTTTTCTCAGCCACCAACACTCCTTTTTTCATTAAATTGAATCTCACATAACAACCACTAAACTCTGCTAATAGAATTACCCTTGCATTTTCCATGGTTGTTTGAATCTTTATTAAATTCAACATAAACTTTCACAACAATCCACATAACTACCACCCAAAAATTTAAACTTGTATACGTACTTAATGTAGAGCATAGTTTGCCAATAGCAGTAGTTTAAAGACCTCATACTTTGGTGATTAAAGTAGTAGTGACTGTGAGGTTGCATACACAAATAAAATTCTCTATGAGTTCGTGAACCTCTATTCTCAAGTCAAGCGATTACACACCACAAGACTTACAGGCCGGATTGTAGGAAGTGAGCGAGAAGTTTTTTTATTTCCACGCAATAATAAATTAGATCCAATGTTACACATTTCATCTAGAATTATCATTTTCACTTAAAAATACAGAAAGGTAAAAGTTTATAATAAGGATGCATATCTAAAGCGGTTAATAAGTAAGGCTTCTGCACGGCTGCACCTACGCAAAATATGACGAATAAACCTTTCTGATGGCTTCAACTGATTCATGATGACTGAAAGGCTATACTTGCAATTGGAGCTTCACAATTCACAAATTGCTCATCCAACTGATCCAGCAAAAGTAAAGTTTCAGTGTAGGAAATTACTGAGAATTTACAATGTTTGTCACCATTAATCCCAAGACTCTTAATGGTTCCTGTGCGTGGTTCATAAACTTCAAGTGTCTTATATTCTTCCATCGTTATTTCCATTATAGCTTGGTCATTCTTCCTAAATTCCAGTACCTTAGTTTCTAAAAATAACGTGTTTCGTATGTTGATGGTGAATAGCTTTGTGAACGATTTTGAAACACCCATCATCCATAGGTCATAAACTTGTTCCTTAGCATCAAATTCAAGTACAACAAAAGACTCCCTTATCTTAGAGATTGAGACGTCACCATTAGACCGGTGTGCTACACTACGAGGGAGGTTTATTTTCGTAAAGTCTTCACTAAACATATCAAACGCAACAACTAGATGAATACCCGTCTCCTTAGCTAGCCAGTACATACACCCATCAACTGTAGGTACCGCAGACAAGAACATAGAATTAATTGACACGGGAGGCAGATTACCACGTGAAACTCTCCATACCCGTGAGCTTAAAGTAAACACCAAAACCGGGTAAGGCTTTTGAAACGAATTAATCATTACAATCATTGGATCACAATTATCAGGACGAACCCCGAAACCTAAATGAGAGCTATATATCTTACCAATTTTATAAGGCACATCAATAGCAATCGATTTTCTAAGCGACGGGTTCCAAATTACAGCTACTCTCTTATAAAAACGACCATTCTTTGGTAAATCACCGAATAAACATAACAATCCGTGAGACCTACCAACAAGTCGTTGTCTCCTAAGTGGTTCAAGCGAAACGGGAACATTTCTAACAGGATGTTGTTGGAACAGAGTATCATTATCATTATCGTCCAAAATGGAAATATATTTGTAATCATAATCACCTCTGTCGACAACATAGTACCTTATAAGAAGCCGATGATGCTGACGCAAGTTGTTGTACTAGGTAATAAAAGCAGGGCTGTCGATCGTAGATTTCCATGCTTTTGAAACCGATCTGCATATAACCAGTGATTCGACAGGAAGTATTTTCATGATTTCTGTTTGTATATCTAAAGGAATGTTATCTGACATCCTTAATTTTTTCTGCATTTTTAGGGTTTATCGGTTTTGAATGGTTTTGATTTTTCGAACGGGAATGTTTAGCTCTGCCACTGGATCTAACAAGATTAAGTCTAATGTACAAGTGCGGAAAATCTTATACAAAAGCAATCAACAACAATATATTAATACGAACACGAATATGTATATGAATAAACTGGAACCGTATATTACTTCAGTAAATGCAATTACAAGTAAATACCAAGTTCCTAAGTGCAAGAGTACGAATGAAAACAACTAAAAGATTAATGAGTTGCAACTCAAACTCTCTCCTTCTCTCTCTCCCTTTTGAAACCTAAACCTTACATCTATATATATAGGCTTAAACATGGACCGGGCCAAAGCCTTGACTTGACCTTGACCTCGACCTGGTCAAAGGTCGAGCTTGACTTGGTCAACAGTCAAGGTTGACTTTATTATACGCGAAAACTTAACGTTTATTACAAATACATATTCAATAGACTCAAGACAAACTTCTATAATGATGTTATCACCCGGAAATGTACCAACAATATTCAGAGGTAGAGTGAGATGATTTAATAGGTCTGAAAATGAAAACCTTAATAGCATCGAAGAAAAAGTTTGAGATGTGAAGAAGCAGAAGATAGTGGAAGAGTTAGCAGGGTTTGATATGGGACAATTCACTGTTCAATTTTTTTTCCTCCATTTGATGAACACCCTACACTGCATTCTCGATTTTTTCATGAAATGAAAAGAAAGTGAAAGATTGGATACGAAAAGAAAAGAATACATGTAAAAGCTATTCTTGAGTTGGACTGAAAATCAAAGAAAAGAAAGGGAAAATAACAAAGTGTTTCATTCTTGAGTTTGATAGAATGGAAAAGAAAAAGAAGTTTCATATGATTTTACTATAATATCCTTATATGATTTCTAAACAAATGTTTTAAAATCAAGTTTAGAGAGGGTAAATGAGTAATTTCATAAAAAAAAACAAAAAAATTTTTCTTGCAATCCGCCCAAAATGGGCTGGAAATTTTAGGAAGAAAAACGGGTGAAACTTTCCTACCTTCTCCTTTCTTTTCTTTTTGAGAAAAACTTGAGAATGCATTTTTGTCTTTATTTCTTTTTTATTCTTCCCCTTTTCATTTAAAAAATAACTCAAGAATGCACCCTAAAATGTTTATACCTTTTATTATCTATTTTTAAAAAAAAAATAAAATCAATTTGACCATTTTCGATTTGTACGTGTCATCTTGACGCAAGGGTCATGCTAATTTTTTCTGTATCGTTCCAATTTTATCGGGTAAGATATTTTAGGTCAGGTATTTTGAATTGAAATATTTATAATAGTCTTAGGATGATTACCTGTGATTATAGTTAAATATGTCAAAATATCTATGTTATGTAAAGTTATTGTAAAATGTCTATCGTAATAAATGCAACTACTCTTATAATATAATAAACTTTCAAATTTTGCTTACTGGATGTACCGGGTATATGTGGTAACCATATAATCTGTCACATATAAGTTTTTGATTGGTCAAGTACATGCAATAATCGAGATTTGAAAGTTCATAACATGACATAGACATTTTACAAGATCATTACATAACATAAATATTTGTCATAATTACTTATATCCGTATATTTCTACGATTTTACTTTTAACGATATGCTTTTGATTATTCGTCTTGTTTCGTTGCATACAACATTTTTTAATATATAATAGTTTTCATTATCTGTTGTGTCTTAGTATGTAACAGTTAAAGGAATACACTATATTACATTAGCGTCATCAAAGTGTCATAATTTGTATTAATATAGTTGTTTCGTTCTATATTTTTGTACATTTTATTATTCTTATTGTTTGCATGTGTTATTTATTATTGCAAAATTTATAACAAAACTTTCCATTTCTTGCTTTCATAGAAATTTCTTTTGAAAATCCCTATTACACTACAATTTTGAAATCCTAAAAAACATGGATAAATAATTAATCAAACTAAATCAGAGATAAATTGCTCAAACTAAAATGGTAAAAGCTACTCATTCGAGAATATAAGATTAAAGAAAAAATGAACACAATCCATGCAGATTGCCATGGAATCTACCAAGGCAGCAAGGGCTTGCAAAATAGGAAAAATTAAGTTAGAGATAAATAGATAACTTTGATTTAAATTTGACATAAGATATAAGACATGAGTTAATGAAAAGTCAGTATACCTTGTCAAGAAGAATGGTCAACACCTGAAAACTCACATAAGAACCTTAATACGATGCTAAGGCAAATGAAAAATATAACAAACAAAAGCACATATATACAATTGGAGTTGTTTATTGTCATTAAACAAAGGTTTTCTGTAAATAATGTGCTTTTAATGAGAAAAAAGGTCACACTTTGTATACCTCAAATCACTCTTCGCCGTCGACTTTTGTACTTCGAACAACCAATGAAGCTCTAACTCCTACACATTCGCATTAAACAATCAAAATCTATGCTCAACAAAATTCTAAACAAAAAAAACAAACGCTCAATTGCTTAAATCTAATTAAGACATTACGTATATACCCGGTTCTTCTATATGATCTTGTGAGGAAACATGAAATTTTATAATTAAAAATCTTATATTTATGCATCAAGTGCACAAAATATCAAATTTTGCATACAACTCATTTGATATAACATAGATAAATTATACGGTTGGTACCTAAGGTATACCGCAAATTACTTTTTTGGTATAGTTTTTTGAATCTCTACTCGGACGACCATACCTAGACTTTTCAAAATCCTATTCGTACGATACCGAAGATTGACGACCGTCTATTTAGTTGTTAAGTCCAAAAAGCGACAAACCCAGGGACCATTCTTGCATTTAACTTTTATTATTATTATTATTATTATTATTATTATTATTATTATTAAATTTCATTCAATATAAAATAGTTTTTGCACGAAGTTGGATGAGAGTCTAGATACAAGTTGTGCTCCCACGCCTTATTATTATTAGGGTAAATTACAAAAATCATACATGAGGTTTGTTCGAAACTACACTGGTCATACCTACAATTTAAAAATTACACGAGGCATACCCAAAGTTGTCAAAAACTTACACTGACCATACCTATCGCTGACGGTCGTCTATTTGACCGTTAAGTCAAGTCACGTGTCATGCATGTGAGGTATCAAAATTGTAATTTCTAGTGTACTTCAGGTATCATTTGTGTAATTTACCCTAATAAAAAATTATTAAGAATTTTAGACTTTTATTTATACTTCAATTGTTGAGTTGAGTAGATATGAAAAAAAAAAGAATATAATTTAATTATGAAAAAAAAAAGTTTTTTTTTAATGAAAATTGTATCGAGAAAAATAATTGATACAAGAATGCATTTATTATTATATATATTATTATTATTTTGTATAGTGAATATAACAATAATGATAACCATAAAAACCACTAAAGTTTTACTTTTATATTATTATTATTATTTTATTTTTTATGATTTATTCTTTTTGATATAAACCTATATATAAAAAGATACAAAATTTTATTTTTTAAAAAAAAGCAATATAACTTTTTCATATGGTTTTTGTCATCCCCTGAGACTAGAGGGGTAAAGCAAAATTGAAGACTCGTTACGGTTTTAAAATATTTCTCAAATTATCTGTAGCATTTTGGGTTTGGAGTTCCAGAGAAAAACATGTTTTTTGTTTTGTGCATTCATCTTGGATGCATATTCTTCAAAATGATGCATCCAATAAAAAACGTGACTTTTCCGATTTTGACGGATCAATGTGTTGTTAAACACTTAAATAATGATAATTAGTTGTAAGTCTCTTTGCCACCGGATCTAACAAGATTAAGTATCTAATGTATAAGTGCGGAAAATCTTATACAAAAGCAATCAACCACAATATATCAATACGAATACAAATATGTATATGAATAAACTGGAACCGTATATTACTTCAGTAAATGCAATTACAAGTAAATACCAAGTTCCTAAGTGCAAGAGTACGAATGAAAACAAAAACTAGAAGATTAATGAGTTGCAACTCAAACTCTCTCCTTCTCTCTCTCCCTTTTGAAACCTAAACCTTACATCTATATATATAGGCTTAAACATGGACCGGGTCAAAGCCTTGACTTGATCTTGACCTCGACTTGGTCAAAGGTCGAGCTCGACCTGGTCAAAGGTCGAGCTTGACTTGGTCAACAGTCAAGGTTGACTTTATTATACGCGAAAACTTAACGTTTATTACAAGTACATATTCAATAAACTCAAGACAAACTTCTATAATGATGTTGTCACCCGGAAATGCACCAGCAGACTCCCCCTTGACATCAGCATTTAGAAGTTTCCATCGATCTTCAAAGTCTTCACTTGTAATACATGGAGATAGTAAAGGAAATGCTCAATCAAGCACTCCTTGACTATTGCTATCAATAATGACAATCATTAGTTAAAAAATCTGCAATCAACAAATTTTCGTTAACTAATAATATTATGTCTTCTTTTGGTAAGACTTGATCTTTATGCGCTGCACACTAATCTTCAAACTGCAAAATCTCTATATCCTTATGACAATTAATAAATCCAATACTCAGATTGTAATTCTCCCCCTTAACAATACCAAATTAAGCTCCAAGCAATATTATCATGCCAAACATCATCACTTCAAAGTAATACAGACATAATTGCCTCCTTATGCAATTCGGATATCATCACTCCAAATATTATGCAAAATAACATTGCTCAATCTATTTAGATCTTCAAGCTTAACCGTCATACGATAAAGAAGTTGAATATCCAACAATCAGCATCGAATTTAATCAGCTTTCACAACGATTCATGAAACACAAATGTATATTGATGCACGATGATTTTCATGACGCACAGTAAAGAGAAGCTTAATGTATTATTTGTTTTACTTTAATAGTTGTTTTATTTTACCTAGAACCTATTTATATATGCACATATATTTGAGTTTATTAAAAAAACATATAAGTTTATTATAAATTAAATACATAATAGAAGAAAACCCAACCGTAAAGAGTAAATTATCATTTGTTTTGTTAACTTTACTTGTATAAAGTATACAGTACTAAAAATAAGTCTTATATATGCACTTCTGTTGTTATGTGGTGGGTATATGTGAGTGATTATGACATATCCAAACTTTTGTTCCCGCCGCTAAGAATTTACACTAGTGTCACTCTTGTTACTTAAAGATACATAAGGTCTTTTATGAAAAATAATTTCCAAAAGCGGAAAGCTGTTTTCAAACGCTACATAAAGCAGCGTTAAGCTGCAAGCTGTTTCTCTAATTTTAAAAGCTTAAAGCTTTTAAAAGCTAAAAGCTTAAAGTTCCTAAAAGCTCACTGCCAAACATACCCTATTTTTAGTATCTTAAAGCTTATAATTTTACTTTTTCCATACATACATAAAATGAATAGACTGGCGCCCGCGCGTTGCAGCGGTTAAACGGTGATGGCAATTTAAAACATGTGAGGTGAGACGACGACAATAAATTACGGAAACCAAGAAAAATCAACCACAACAATATTTAAATATAGGCTTATAACACTATAAAATATCAAATAGTAATAGTTATCGTAACAGAGAAACATAAGGTGGCAGAATAATTAAAAACTATTTTGCCTCAAAACAAAAAACACAAGACATCGTAAAGAAGAAACATAAAGTAGTGCCTATTGCAACTTTGGTAAATTGGAAAAAAGGTAGAATTGGTATTTTAGTGTTGTATTGTATTGAGGTAGTATAAATATAGTGTGTATCTTTGGTATTTTAAAGATATAATAGTTGAAAGTTACTATGGAGTAAAGATATGATTATAAGAGATGGGTACCCGCGCAATGCGGCGACGGCGACGGCAACGGGTGGTGCTGGTGCCGGTGGTGGTAACGATGTGGTTATTAATCTAAAGGTAATTGACGTAAATGGTGGTTTAGTTATTTTATGGTTAAGGCATATTAGATGGAAATATTTAAATTAATTAATAAATAAGATAGATAGATAGTTTGGATAAATATGAGTGTAATTAATTTTAAAAATATATTGGGTAGATTTAGTGTGTGAGTTAAGAATGTGATAAAAATTAATAAAATTTTAAAGATAAAAAATTGTAAATAAGAGAGTGCAGTTTGTTTATTAATATAATATAGATATGACGTTCAATTTTTTTGTGTTAGAAAACTAGAAAATTTCACACGCATCCAAATTCCAACCTGTTAGTAAAAAACACGATTTGCCATAGGCGGAAGGCAAAAACCCTTGAATCTAGTTAAACCCCCGATAATAAACATTGATTAATACAGACAGACCAACAGAGAGCGATGGAAGACATAAATTTCGAGGACCTGGAAGATCGTTCATCGACCAAACCAGTAGTTAAGAAATTCGCCCCTAAGAATTCCAAGTTCAAACCCCCAACCACTAATCTCCCTATACCTAAATCCGAACCACCTGCTGCTAAATTAGAAGAAGAAGAAGATTCAAAGCAAAATATTGTTGCTCCTCCTCCTGATGAATCAGATATTATTGTTCGAGAAATCGATATTTATTTTGCTCCTTCTTCGCTTGATCATCCCGATTCCAAGGTAGTTCACCACCTACCATTTATCCCCATTATTATCATTATTTTTATTGTATATGTACATATATATATTTATTATTATCTTGTTCTTGCGGTTCTTTAGCATAGTAACTATGTAATGCTTTATCACCATGAATTTTTGAAAATGTTTTTGTGTGTTGCGAAATTAATCTTGACTTCTAAAAAAGGGTATTGGAGGGAACCCTAGCCCGGTACCACAATTGGATACCCATCGACTCACCCTGTATGAGCCATATGATGCCGGTACAATACCTCCATCCTAATCCCCACATGATCTTGGCACCCCGAAGGATCGAACCCGCGTATTTAAACTTCACATGGAGGTCTAGGCTTCATTGGTAACGGTACCTTATAGGAATTATTTATTGTGCCAACCGCACCAAGTGTTTTCCTTGCCACTAAGCTAACTCTTTGTTGGTTTAATAGTGTCTTATAATGTACGGATTTTAGAAAAGAAATTCGGAGCTAACTAATTTTTGAAGGTATTAAAAGTCATTTGGCTGTTGGATTATCTTTTTTTAAGTCTCACATAAGGTCGTTGATCTCACTTTATACCAAGTCTCTACACGCGTACACATATTAAGATAGACATTGATTCCTGTAAAACTTGGAACAGTTGGAAAAACTTTATGATGATTTTGCTACTTTCATTCTCTGTGCAGCTGTATGTCTTGCAATATCCTTTGTGGCCGTCTTGGCGCCCTTTGGAACTAGAAGATCGATGTGACAAGGTATATATGTAACTCCATCTTTTTAATGTCTTTGAATACTTCCTAGTATTGGATCTTGATTTTAGGCTTGATGCATTTTGAGGTATTTGTATATAGTAATGATAGATAGGCCCCAGCGTAAAAAATAACAGTGAGATGGCCAAACATAAATGAAAAGATATAGAGAGAAATTGCTTAAACCATGTGTTGATGGATTAAAGCATTACGCCCGTTTGTAGGTTGAGCTATTGAACTTATGTATCATTAATCATCTAGATAAATCGACGTTTTCAGGTTAGGTTAGATCCAAAAACTTCAGACCTTGAAGTTGAAATGTCTGCACGATTTGATTCTGAGAATTTTGATGCCGATGTTGGTGATGACAGAGCAATGAAAAAGCAGGTAGTTTCTTTGTTTCGCGTGTCGAATTGTGTGTGTATCCCTGTTTGACTTATTTGGCTCTTTAGCTCTGTTTATAATATGATGTTTTTAATTTATATTTAGGTATTGTCATCTGCATGGCACCCTCCAGCTACAACTCGTCATGCTGTTGGGATTCTGATAGGCGATAAAGTATGTGTTCTGTTCATGTTCAACTTTTTAGATTTGAATCTTGCTATAAGCATGTTCGGGAATGCTGTAGACATGTAATTGAAGTTACGTCTTGTTGGAATGTTAAATGTTTTTGTTCCAATTTCTTTTGCAGCTGCACCTCAACCCTGTGCATGCAGTTGTGCAGCTACGGCCATCATTTCAACATCTTAAGCCTCAACATCCAACACATGATGAGGAAATGATTGTTCCAATCAAGGATGAAAAAACCATAAAGCAATCCAAGAAACAGGTTCAGTATCTCTTAGATTTTAGTAAATCAATATCCACTCATGCATGACGATCATCTGCTATAACTATAATAAAAAGATTGCAGTCTTGGAATTCATCAAAGTAAAAGATACTGATTCGCAATCAACTTTTGAGGCCTCTTCTGCCTAAGATAATCCAATCATGAATCTTTTCTTATATTGCAATTAAGTTTATGGCTGTTCAGTTTAAGATTACATTCAACTATGATTGACAACTTATACCTATGAAAGTAAAACCTATATGCCACTCCAAAAAAAAAGGATCAATTCCCATTTCTATTATCCTATCTTTTTTACAATACAACTATGCTCATGCAACATTTAATCTTTCCTTGATATACATGTAAAGTTTTATCTAAAATCTACAAAATAATCCTTACTTGATGAATTTGTTAAAACTTCATTATTTTTCTAGTGACAATATGAATCCAACAGCGGACAGCCTATAATGCCTGGATGTGCTATCTTTTGTGTCATCTTAGTGAGGTAAAGTTCTGATTTTTTTGATGTTACTTTCAGAGAAAGCTTCCGGGAGTTGAAAATGAACAAAACGAGGATACCAAAGAGGTCTTTAGCCCTTTCTCTTACAGTTAGATTAATCATTTTCCCTGCTTCCTCTATTGCTCTAGTTGCACAAAGTTAACATGTGTGTATTGATTAGATAAAGAAGGTAACTGGCAAGTTTTAAAGGGCCTGAAACTTTCTTATCGGTTTATTAACTTTTGCTGCAGTGGATGCCCCTCAACTACCATGGCGCAATGAGTCAATTATCACGTGGATATATGGAAGATATGATCGCACAACAAGCCTCTCCAATACAATTTCCGATGAATCAGTAGGTCCACTATGCTGATCTCATTCGGTTTTTGCAATTTTCAAATTTGCTCATCACTTAGCGTTTGCTTAATGTTTGTTGATTGCAGGTTGGATTATATTGACTCCCTTTGTCATGTTACAAGTGACAAACTCAAATCCAAAGGTCCATCTCGAAGGTGTATACTCGGCCCCTTGTATTATTGTTGCTATTCTTAGTATTACTGCTGTTTTTGTACAACACAAATACATTATAGTTATTTTAGGATCATAAGATTCCCACTCCATGGGTAGTTAAGTTGAGCAATTACTCAAGAAACCTTCAGTAATGGGTTTTAGTAGTAGCGGCGACTCTAGCATGAATGTTAGAGGTGGCATTGGAGCAAAATAAGTGGATTGGATCGGGTCAGGTAACAGGAAAAAATGAGTTTGGCCTTTTAGTTTGTTTTTTTTTAACTTCCAATTGCGTTAAACTCACATTACTTGACCATGTTCCACCACCTCACTGTTATGAATGATACTTAGTGTTTGCCGGAATAAAGCTACCATCCAACTATTTTCACATACTTCAGTTTAAAAAAAAAATTACATCTGTCAAAAAAATTTATATATTTTTTACACTGGGGTACACACATGCTCTACCCCACATATCTATTCTCTTTACAAACATTTCTATTTTGTTAAAGAGTTGTTATTTAGTATAGTATGATAATATGATAATGTATGTATTTATGATCTGTATTTCACTATATTTGAAATCTATAGATCAGCATTCATAAGCTGTATAATGGAGAGTTGTGTAATTGTATGAAAACAGATCTTCTAATTATGTTACGTTTGTCTTACAAAGTATGGGTGGCAAATTTATGTTTTTCGTACGTGAAAAAATGGGCTCGGGTTGGGGCTAAACGAGTTTTGGTTGGGGCCACACAATGTACTGGCCTAATACCTATCGAATCACAACTAAAACCATGGGAAGATATTGGTATTATAAGGTTCTCATACTTATATTCTTATTTCAGTCATTCAGTGCCACCCGGTTATTACATAGAGGTGGGCTAAAATTTTGACCAACAAAAATTTGCAAAAAATGAATGATATTTATTTGTAAGTAGTTCTTGTCCAGGTATATAATCAATGTTTTTTTGTTCCATTTTACTAATGTTAAACCTTTTTGCACCAAGATATTTTATCTAATGTATCAAAACCTTGCCTAGCACAAGTCAATATTATCATCAAAAAAGTCATACAACATGATAGACCATCTCATCTGTGATTAAAGCAAAGAAAATAAGTAATAAAAGTTAATCCTGGCTTTTATATTAAGCTTTTTCTCTTCAGGGGTTGTAGGTAGTTGAGGTGAATTTCTAGAATATACTAAGTTCTTATATGTGCTAGATGTTAATGATTGTAAAAGTTCAGTTTATTTTTTAAGCTTAGCGTTGAAAAAAATGTATGAACTGTTGGATTAGCTTCGAATATGTTCTTGATCATGCACCCACAGCTTTCACATTATCAAATATCTTCACTCTTTGCCTGCTTGATAGTCATTCAGAACTTCCAATGCAATAGATGTTACTTCAAACAGAAACAAGTTTCATGTTGTTTTTCTCTACTATGGAAGAGATTTTGCATAATTTAATTAACGTGTGAAATACTGTTTTCAGATTTCTGTATTGATTGTGTTTCAGCTCTTTGCTCAAACTTCCACTAGAAGAGCGTTACAAGATTTGCCTTCTTGAGGTTAGTGTAACATGTTATTGTTTCCCACTATCGATACTTTTCCTTTTCATTGCTGAATTTCAGAAGTAATTTGTCATATATATGATATTATTGCAAATATTCTTATAACTATTAATATTTTTCTTTGTTTTGGAAGTTAAATAATCACGCATTCATCCACACATTTACAGTTTATTCACCATGGAACTAGAACCTACAACCTCTTGGTTGATGAGTCACCTCAAATACCCCCTGGCCATATGCCCTTTGGTTCTTATAAATGATCCAGCTTTTCCTATAACTTTTTGGATTTTGTAAACACTATGTGCTGGAAGACTTAAACCAGTTTTATCCGTTTTCTTTACCAATTTATTTTCTTCAACTTGTTTTACATTTATTGTTTCATTTACTTGTAATTTTTCAACAGGGGCCTCCAGTACATCGATTTCAAGCTCTTAAACACTTATCTCCAGATCACTGTGATGAATATATTTTCACAGTCCTACAGAAGCATGCTCATCTAGTTCAAGGATTATGGGTTGCAAAAAGTAAACTGAAGCTTGGAACAGATACAGGAGAGAAAGTTTTACTCAGAAATTATGCACTTCTTCAGTTTAGCAAAACCCCTGTCTTTCATGAAAGGCAGTTACCAACAAAACGCAAAGAGACTATGACAGGCATATTGGATGAATTTGCTGCAAGAAGAGATTTATGTAGAGATTGGAAGTTCAAAGAGCTTACAGATGATTCATTTATAAAAGAATATCCTGAAATTGTTGAAGAACAACAGAAAATATGGGATCTTGCAGAGCCACAAATAATGGAGGCTTTATTCCGAACGAGCTCAAAACTCAGTATTGGTGTTAAGAGTTCTTCGTCTGATAATAGTACCATTGAAGTTGCACTAAGAACTACAAATGTGGCATCTTCTAGAACAGAGATGTTAGATGAAACTCGAGAAGCATTACCGAAGGCTCTTCAGAAAGTTTTCCAAGCTTACAAGGTTTGCAGGTGAGCCCGATACTAAAACTGTTGGACATATATATCTCTTTAATTATAATAAAGTAGGTCTGAGTTGGTTAAAAATACGGGTCTGCATCTTGAGTTTTGATGGTATTGTGGCTCACTTTGTATGGATTTTGGAACACTTGCACAAAATTGACGTAGTAAAAATTTAACACCATTTAGTCTAAGTTTTTTTTTTTTAGTCTAAGTTATACCACTCATCTTTTTATTTTCTAAAAAAGTTCATTAATGTTGGATCTCCAATTGGTCATATGGATAAAGTTAAAAGTTTTATCTACAAAGGAAATGGAACTGTATCTGTAATTATACAACCATTCAGATTGTCCTGCTATAAAAATCAGATTATTATTTGATCATATAATCTTTTTGTAATCCTATTTAATGTGCTGTTTAGTTATAAAATCTGACTGAAAGGGGATTGCTGTAGAACCTGACTGATTTGTTTTTTTATTCAACTTTTTGACACGTGCCTAAAAGTTAGATGTTTTTTTTCGCGGTTCATTTTCCTAATAAAGGAAATGAACTCACCAGCTTTTCTTTTATGATGACAGCTTGAACCAAATACGCCAAAGATTGCGTGACATGGCAGTCTCTGAAAACACACACCGGAAAGGCACTCGAGAAGCCAGAGCTTCAGCTGCAGCTGCAGATGCTCCTCTAGAGGAGCTTCTCAAAACCTTAAATCAAGTTGCTGTTGACATACATGGGTCCTTTGTTTCAAGGTCGTCCCCAGATCACCCTCAGTATGATGAATTTAGGTCAGTCCTTTAAGCTAATTAGATCATGTAAGTATGTAACCAACTAACCACCTACACTTAATTTTAATAATTATAGTTTTCTATTATAGGAAAGTTGTCATCGACCTTTTTCTTGCTGAAGGACGTTCCGCGAAGCTCAAAAAGGCCTCCATCCACGCAGCTGCAAATGTGAAGCTGAAAAGGGATATAACTACTAGCGAGTATCAAAAGGTTAGAATGTCGGATTTGCTTTGTCTGTTATCCTTTTTACTTGTTAGTTCGATTGTTTACTTTTATACTACTTGTTGATGGGAATACTTGCTCTTTTTAGGTCTTAAATGAATTGTGTGTTTCACAACGTTCCGCATGGGTTTTGAAGAGTGGGGATAGTCCAACATAAAGATCTTTTATTCTCATCTGGTAGACTGCAAATTGTGGGTAACTTGATTTATATAGTTCCTATTGCCTGCTAGCATCCAGAGAACTGCTAATGATTTTGCATAAAGCTTATCATATAGCCATAATATGTTCTCCCCTCTCCTTGTCACCAAGATTCCTATGCGTTATCTATTGTTTGTGTGCTCTGGCAAAACTCTAGGGTTGGACAGTTAGTACTTTTGTCGACAGTCATCATGGGTCAACTGGGTTGAACCAGTAACATTTTTTGTTCTTTTTTATTTAAAATGACACCAAAAAATTGCTTGATTATTTGTAGTTTTTGATGTTTCCAGGGAGATGCAACCATTACAGCTTCTTATCAATAGAGATCAGTTGAGAGGTTAGGCTTTAACCAAAGGTCCAAAATGGAGGAGTCATTTCGTGGGTTAAGGCTACCCAGTGTTGCATTTATTTTTCAGTAACAATATGAAGAGAAGAAGGGGTAGGACTGGTAATTAATACTACACTTTAGTAAAAGTAAAGCTAGTACTTCTATTTAGGATCATCCCTAAATTTGGAGTCTTCTATTTATCTCAGATTGTTTGTCTTATACATATCGTGCTTAGAGCATTAAGTCATGGGTAGTGTATTGTGGTGGATGAATCAAGAAAAATGAAATACGGTGCTCTTTTTAACAGTAGAAGTATTTTATTTTTGTGATTAGATGCTACAGGTCGTAAGAAAAAGAAAGTGCAATCTAGAATGCACGAATTTGCACAAACTAGATTTTTCTCGTATCTTTAACGACGACGGATATGATGTATCTAGCATTTGACATATCGTTTTCAGTATATGATATATCTTTGTCAGTACTAGGATTACGGGATATGGCCCCCTTTCTCATTGTGCAGTAAATAGGTTCAGACGGGTTTCTAATATTCTAAACTGCAACTTAAACCCAACAGGCCAACGCGTTTAATAAATTGGTTAGGTTTTTTGGTTTTTACGATGTATTATTAACATCAGTGTATAAGCAAACATAAAATATTTTGTAGACAATATAGTAACCCTCAAGGAAAATATAAGAAAAAATAGATTATTAGTCTCACGAACAAAATTCAAATTAAAGATATGTGTAATTAATGAAGTATTTTTTTAACGAAGCGCGTAACCGAACAGGGAAAAAGAAGTAACCGACCACCTGGTGGTCCCCACTATTAGCGGCGACGTCGCCGCAAATAGTGGGTCCAGGTCACATGCACCTACAACGTCACGTGGTGGTGGTCCCCACTATTAGCGGCGACGTCGCCGCAAATAGTGGGTCCCCCACTGGCAGTATTTCGATATAAACAATGCACCTCTCTATTCGATCCATTCGTGAATACTTCTCCTCCTCCTCCTCTGTAAGTTCCTCCTCCTCTCTAAGGAAAATTTTCCAAGAAAATCATTTCTTCTCCATTCTTATAACTCACAAATCTGGCCATCTATCCTCTCATCATCGTTTTCAACATTCCTTTTTACACTACCTACCTTTTCCGGCCTCCCGGAGTCCATTTTCAGGCGTGGTTTTAGCGGCGACATTTTTCCGGCGAAAGCAGTTTTTATAGTTTTCCGGTTTACTGCGGCGATAGCATTTTCCGGCGACTATTATTTTTTCCGGCCAGCCAGACAGTCCGTTTTTTGCTCTACATATTTTTCCGATAAACCATTTTTCAGAGGAGGTATTACTCATTTACCTTTTAAATAGTTGTTTTTATATAAATATATAATAGTGTTATCAAATATTTGTTTGGTATATAAATTATTAGTTATAGAGAATAAATGTTATATATGTTTGTTAGAAAATATATGTTGAAAAAAAAAGTTAGAAAATATGTGTTAGAAAATATTAGTTATATAAATGTTATAGTTTAATGTTATATAAAATATATGTTCGTTATAGAAAATATATGTTAGGAACAAGTGTTAGTAAATATATGTTAGAAAGTATTAGTTATAAAAATGTTTGTTAGAGAATATATGTTGAAATCTAAAAACTCTAGCAGATGGAAGCAAACACTTTGCGACATAATTTTTTTGCCAGTAGTAAAATAGATTTTTGGCGTTCTTTTTGAAATAGCGCATGCACAATACAAATCTAAGTTGTGATAGTTCCTGCAAATGTAATAGCTTTCAACGTTGTACTGCAATTATTAAAGAAAAAAAATGATAAACACATAGTTCTACTGAAATTGTTAAATATTGCTAGATTGGATATGGGCTTATCACTATAGAGTATAAAATGATGAGGAAAGAAGAATGGGTGCGCAGCCCACATATTGAAGACCCCTGTGGACATTAAGCCCAAAATTATTATGCCTGAGATTAAAGGCGAGTTTGGTTCACATAATGTTTTGAGAAGAGATGAAATCTGAAGGAATGAAATTTGATGGAATGTTTTTGATTTTTTTGAAGATTCAAGTGAGGGAAGGTGACGGACGGAATGAAATTTCTCCCCTCATCCCAAGGAATGAACATCAGATGAGAGAATGTTTACATTCCAACGGAATGTGATTCATCCATCTTTAACCAACCAAACACGCTAAGGAATGAAATTCAATTCCAATTCCATCAGATTCCATCAAATCATGTGAATCAAACACGACCTAAAATGTGAGTTGGTCGAAAGATTTGGAGTGCACTGTGCACACCAAACAACATGATGATTTATCAGGTTAAATGAAAACAAGAAAACACCCATTGTTTTTCAATATAACATAAAATACAGAAAATGTGTTCTAATCATAGTTTTTTTAAGAATATTTTCCAAAATAATAAATAATGTTTTACACTTTTTAATAAGAAACTTGAAAACATTTTTTTTTCCATTTTACATTTCTATTTTCCATTTCATTCTATTGTCTCTTCTTATATCTTTAACATGTTTTCTAGTTTTATAATATGAACAAGTTTTCAAAACTTTTATTTGTTTTTTAAAAAATAAAAACCTCTTCTTTTTTCAAAAAATTAAAAATAAAAAACTAAAGAATATTTTTCTACAACCCTCAATCTCTTGTTATATTTATTATTTGCAAGTAAAATGATTAATCCTCCTAAAAATGAGCCTAAACTTTTTTTTAAAAACTGTTATTCACTAATTCTCTTTTCTAAGTCTACCCCTGATTTTGTCCCAGGTCATAATTTAACTAGATTATAACTCGCGTGAAACGCGAAAAAAATTTAAATCTATAAAAAGTTAACATAGTGGTATAATAAATACTTAAAAGCTATTAAAATTTACAAAACAATAAATAAAATAAGAATAATGAAAATAAACCGTTTGATTTTTTCATAAATCAACTATACTATAAATACTAGCATTGTACCCGCGCGATGCGGCGGCGGTTTGATGGTAACGACGACTGGTGGTGGTGACGAACTGTTGTTGGTGGTTGATGTAAATAATTGATTTAATGTAAGTGATGTAAAAAGGTAGTGGAGATATTTTTGAAGACAATGGATTGGTGATGTAAATTAATTTATAAAGGGTAAAATGGTAATTTTCAAAGATTAAGGTTTGACATTGGTTTCCCATCCATCTGACAAATATTACAACACACGTCTTTTTCCAGTGAATTAAAAACTAAAACGGTTGATCCAATGCATGGAGGTAGTAAACTACGTATAGTATAAAAAGTTATAAGGATTCACGGTATCCACAAAATAATTGGATACACAAATAGTAGTGGTTTTGTAGAAGCTGATTTTATGTCTATGATCCACAAGCATGTAATCTCCTTCATTGAATCTATAACGAAGTTATTGATTTCCTTAACGCCTCCTTCATTAAAGAGGGGCTCGAATGAGACAATTTTTTTGTTGTACGTATACGTCTGCTTCCAAAGTAAGACAATTTTAACCCAGATATTTCAAGATTCCTTGAATGCATCGATGTCAACCATCCTATCGCACAAAACTTCATCAGCTATGATATTGTATATAGTGATATGGAAGCAACTATGTAATCTTTATTATGCTAATATGTAGTTGATGTATAATACTCATACATTTTTCATATCACGGTAATAACTGTTTGTCACAATATTTCAATTCCTACTAGCTCATTCAAATGATTCACTATAAACAATAACAACCTTATATTTCAACCTTAATCATATATTATCATGTGTTTAGTTATACTTCATAACATAAGGTTAATTTAAACCATACAATACAAAATTATTTGCTATTAGTTATTTGTAAGTAAATCAAATACGAAAAATAAACTATAATGGAAGATGAATCATAATATTACTTGACACAAGTTAAGCAACTACAAATATAAATGCTAATACTTATTAAAAAATCAATTATCAAAAAAGTTATAACATGGATCGACATAGCTTTTTGAAACAATCATTATTTGTAACAAATCAAAAAAACGTATTTTTTTTATAAATAATAATAATCTATAAGAAGATTTATAAGAAAATCAAAATAAAATTAAAAGAAAGATAGATGATGATGTGAATCAAAAAGGGTATCTAAAATGTTAGACATATTAAATTGATATGATTAGTAGAATATTAATTATTAATATGTATTGTTTAAACATTTTATTCATAGTGGAAGGATTAAAATAATATTTGATTATATGTTGAGTCAATAATGATGTCATCATTTTGATTTAAGGGTAGAGAAATAAGAAATAAATTTTATAAAGGATCTAGATTACTCTATTTTTGATTTAAGGTATTTATTAAAGATAGTTAGAATTCGTTTTTTAATAAATACCCCGTAACGGTATGTGGGTTACCAGAAACATTTAACTGATTAAATAGCGGATGAGGAGGTTCTCCTGGATTGTTGGCAATCTCCACTTGGGACACAAGTCTTTAATTCCCCCTGCTGCTGGTGGTGGTGGTGGCAGAAGATGTCTGAACGGTATAGGGCTCAAGCGTTCCTTGTCAGGACTGACGTCAGAGAACGAGGAGTCGGAACTGAAGGAATTTAATGATTATTTGAATAATCTGAAAAACCACGAGAAATCTGGTGTTCCTCAAGGTGCTGGTACCGATTCCGATGATGGTTTTGATCTTGGAAGAATGAGGCGGCTTATGCAATCACTTGGAAACCCTCAGTCTAATTACAAGGTCTGTGTTTTTATTTGCTTTAGTTAAAATATTTTACTATTTAGTTTTACCTTGATAGTTATTTTAAGACGAGCCTTTTGATATCATTTACGTAGTCCATTCATATTGCTGGGACCAAAGGAAAAGGTTCAACTGCTGCATTTTTGTCGAATATTTTACGTGCTCAAGGCTATTCTGTTGGATGCTATACTAGGTATTATTATTCGTTGATTAGAATAATTGATGGGTATTGTTTCTACCTACATGATAAGTTAAGTTTGCTATTAACCGTGCGGTTCCTATACTTCGAGTAGTCCACATATCAAGACCATAAGAGAACGTATAACGGTAGGAAGACTAGGTGACCCGGTATCAGCCAGCGCACTTAATTCCTTGTTCCAAAAGATAAAAGTTGTTCTTGATCAGGCCGTGCAAATTGAGATGGGCCATCTTAGTCATTTTGAGGTATCCCTTTTGTTGGGTGTAAACATATTTAGAACTTATTTACTTGTGATATCGAAGTTCAATAAATGTAATATCTTATCTGGCCCTCATGACATAGGTTCTCACTGCTGTGGCGTTCAATCTATTTGCTGAAGAAAATGTGGACATTGCAGTTATCGAGGTCGATGTCTTCTTTGATCTACAAACACCCTTCTTGAATTGTTATATATTATTTCCTCACTGTACTTTGTCTTTCCATTTAAAGGCTGGCTTGGGTGGTGCTCGTGATGCAACAAACATAATCTCGAGCTCAGATCTTGCCGTTTCTGTCATAACAACGATTGGCAAGGAACATTTGGCTGCACTAGGAGGCTCCTTGGAGAGTATTGCAGTTGCAAAGTCCGGCATTATTAAACATGGCTGCCCAGTTAGGTGGTTTCCCCCAGTTCACATGAATGAATATTGTTTTAGGTGGTATTACAGTAGCACTTTTTAAATATGGTTTCAATATGTTTCAGTAACAAATAGTCTCGCTTTTTATTAGTTTTATGAACAATATAATGGTAAAGTTAGGCATAATTTGTAAACCATATAATCTGACTAGGATTACATTCGGGGACAGGTCTTGTAAGTCTGACCTTGCTAAGTGTGATAATTTCAGGTGGTTCTAGGTGGGCCTTATCCTCCCCACATTGAGCTCATTTTTCGCAATAAAGCATCTTCAATGTGTTCTCCAGTAATACCCGCATCTGATGCTGGAAATAGAAGTATCATTAAAAAAATTAGTAATGTCTCTGGCAGTCCTTGCCAAGTCTCTGACATCATGCTTGACATTGAGACAGACTTGCAACTAGTATGCACCTTAATCTTTCCTTGTACCATACTTAATTGTTATTGTCTCCTAAATATGCTATATCATCACTTCAATTGTGAACCCTGACCTATAAACTTTGTAGTTTATTAAGCTCTACGATGTAAAATTGTCTCTGCTGGGACTCCATCAACTTCAAAATGCTGCAACCGCCACATGTGCTGCACTCTGCCTTCGTGATCAAGGTACTTCAATTCTAAGCCTTTATTTAGCTCATACACCCATTCAATATCAGGAGTAAATCTGGCAAAATGCTGATAAGTGTTTATCTATTTTTTAGTTTAATATATACTTATTGTGCTGCATAGGATTGCGAATTAGCATTATTACATTACTAATCTTTAATAAAGGTTAATATTATTTTGGAGTAAATTTTGACCAATTCATCTTGAATTTTCCCTAATAATAATAATAACAATGATTATTTTTATAGAGGTTTTATGCATATTGAATACTTTTTGAATGACTTTCAGCTAATTGATTTTTCTGACTAGTTTCTTTCTTAGCTACATCCTTCAGCTTAACCTGTTTGACTGGGTGGATATTAATCATAAGTCATAACCTGAATTAGCTCAGTTAGGTGAATTGGTCAAAATTGCCATCGCTGATCAAGAGACTAGTATTTCATTACCTTACATAACTTTGTTGACTTTTGGTCTAGGTCTTCCTTCTTATCTAGCTGTAACTTCCATTTGTTTTATTTCAGGATGGAGAATATCTGATGGATCAATTCGTACTGGTCTAGAACGTACACAGTTGATGGGAAGAAGTCAATTTTTAACATCACTAGAATCTGAGGCATTAGGACTTCCTGGAGCTACTATACTACTAGATGGAGGTCCTAACTAATTATGATCTGAGGTATTCATCTCATTTGGTTTAAATTGTTGACTAAACAGTTCACTTCTTTTGTAAAACGAATTTCAGCTCATACCAAAGAATCTGCCAAGGCTTTGGTCGACATGATTCAGATAACATATCCAGAGGCAAAATTAGTTTTTGTGATTTCTATGGCAACGGACAAAGACCATCAAGCATTTGCCAAAGAATTACTTGCAGGTACGGTTCTTTGATCACCTTACATTTTATTAGTCTTAGAGGGGCATTTGCAATCCTGTGGGTCAATTTGGGTTACAATTGTTTGCTAATGGGCGAACCTTTCAAAAATTGTTAACGGTGTATGAAAGTATCTGCAGACTATTAAAACTTTTTTATTCATAAACAACTGCTCATCGTTGAATAGAAACTTTTGTGAATATTGGTTATATATTAAGGGGTTGGGTATTGTAAAATAAGTATTAAAGTAAAATAAATAAGACAAGATCTTGACCCTTAGATCATGATTAGATTGATGCACGAAGATTCACGAAACAATTGATACAAAACAATTTTTAATGATGCACGGTGATTTTCGGTGAATATAAACTTATTGTTTTATTTGTTTTACTTTAAAACTTTAAAACTTGTTTTATTTTACCTAAAACCTATATATTAAATCTAAAAAGAGGTACAGGCTCAAAAGTTTTAATCTGATATGTAAAATCTAAGAAGTAGTAAAGGCTATACCCATCCCACTTGACCCTCCCATTTTGCCACATGCAAAATATCCCTCAATTAGAAGGGATAATATGGTATGTTATAAGCTAGAACCTTAAGCGTTTGATACTAATATGTTGTCAACTTGTTGCAGTGAAGCAATTGGAAGCTATATTCTTGACAGAAGTTAGCATCGCCGGGGACCGTTATAGGACTGCGTCTTTGTCGTTACTAAGAGACCGTTGGATCCAAGCTTCTAATGAGTTGGGTATTAGATTTTCTGAGGTTGGGGTCGAAGAATATAGTGAATTGCTCAAAAATCGATCAGTTAGGTCTGCTGAGAAAGTGAATGACGGAATTTTACTTTCCACTAGTAGTTCATTGATGAAATCGATGAGGATTGGAGATGAGATTCTTCGATCAAAGGACAGTGGTGAACCAGGTCTTATAGTGGTTACTGGATCGCTACATGTTGTTTCTTCAGTGATATGCTCCATCAAAAGATAGTTGCATGTAGGGGCGGATCTACAGTGCAAGTAGGTAGATCCTAGGTAGATTTCGGAAAAATTAGAGATCATGATGTGGGACTATTCGGTTTCTTTGTTCACAATAAATTTTGGGGGTTTTTTGAATAATTAGGGAGGTGAATATTGATATCATTATCATGACAATTCAGTTTTTTTAGTTTATTAGTTATTTCAATTTGCATTGTTATAATTTCCCTCTATAAATAGGGATTCAAGTTTTGTTCTTGAGATGTTTTTTTTGATCAATATATGAATTTCGTTTTTCCTTACTGTCAAAAGTGTGTGTTGGTGTGTGAATTTTCCAGATTATCGGTATTCAATGTGAATCAACGATAGATCTGATTTTTTTGCTGCGATAGTATGTAGACTTAATGTTTAAATACAAGTAAAATTCTAATTTGTTACTATGGTTAATCTGTGTTTTTTTCTTAGTGAAACAATACACTGATACAAAAGGTTTTATGCATTTCAATGTCTTTCGGATGACTTTCCATTTGTTTGACCTCTTTTCTCTTCAGTTATATCTTTTCGCCTTAATCCATCCATTTGACCCATAAAACATTACCTAAATTGACCCATTTGTATATAATTAGGCCATAATTGCCAACTGCCGTATACATTGTGGTTTTCTTCGTAGCTTGCCTATGCCTTTTTTGAGTTAGCTGTGGATGATCCGCCGAATCCATTGTTGACTTCACCACGATCGATTAGGTGAAACGGTTCTGTGATCCATATAGGTTTCTTATTATCTTGCTAGAAACGTTATCTTCATATGTTTATTTCACTGCCAATTCTTTCTGAACTTTTGGTGTGCAGTTGAGAAGATTATGGTGTGAAGGACAACATATTGCTGGCATTCCTGCTGATGAAGTTCCAGATTTAAATTGCCGTCTGTTGTATCAGCAGTTGCAGGTTATCAATTGCTGTATTTCTAGGAAACAGCGTCGTGCAATTGCTACAGAATCACTAGATTCAGTCTTAAAACAAGCCAATATCAAAGATGACATGTCACCTTTAAATGAAGAAACTACTCCGGATCTTATGTATGCTCAAGTTAGCTCTGGAGAGCTGCCGAGCAATGTGAAAATTTAACACTGTTGGAAAATGGTGGACCTGTGTATGCCCCTGTTATGCAGGATTTTTCTAAGTTATTTGAATTTTCAATTTAATTTGGTGAGGTCAAGCTGCTTTTGTTTTAGTGGGAATATATTGATGTGTCATTTTTCAGGAAGAGCCCTTGCTCACAGAAGATCTTGTCAAGGAAACAGAGGAATTCATATTATTATTGCGTAAAGGGAGGTTAGTAACTGAGTAGTCAGATTCTATATGACAGGATCTCATGCTATCTTTCTGTTTCTTTGAAGTTTTACCTTTATTTTACTGATGATGATTGTATAAATAAGAGATAAGGTGTTGAATGAGGTAAGTTGTTTGATTTTCAGCTGTGTTCAGGATGTGCAATTGCAGAAGCCAAAATTTCGTCTAATGAATCTTTGTACAAGCTGTTCCTCGAGTGCAAAGATTATATTGGTACTTGTCAAGGAAAATTTTGGTTTGATATATGTCAGGTATATTAATTTTCTTAATTTCATGTATTTGTGAGTGACTGTTATCATTCATTAATTTTATCATTGGTGGTAGGTTAATGACACAGTGGTGATGATGGTACTGAACCCTGACGAGTTCATAAGGCTCACGAAGCATCACCAAGGGGATGATACTCCTACAGCTGGTGCACTTGAAGGTCGATTTTGAAGGCTGAGTTTTGTCTTTGGTTACAAAGACAAGAGTTCCGGGAAAACACCACCAAAAGAAACCCATTACGCCAATCTATCTCCTCGGTGTTTTCAAAGAAACCACCGAGAGCAGAGAGTGCATCCCCAGTTGTGAAACCAGTTAGTTCAATTCAGAATGATTGGATAGATGTAGATCTTATTCTACTGCACCGTCAACCAGGTACAATATTAAATTTTCAGACTGCCATGTATAATTGCACACAGATTCAAGAGATGACAAGATTGGCGGGTCAAGTGTGTAGCTTGTTCGAAAATGGGTCAGAAATGGACTCTGGTTTGTCATATTAGTTTGGCTTAGAACATCCAGCTTGGGTTGGGTTGACCCACAACTCGACAAGTTAATGTGTCAAAAGTCAAATATAGTTACAGTACAGTTCTATTACCGTAATAATTTTCAAAACCTGAATAATTATTTATGAGGTTGTCTACACTAAATAATTTGGGTTACATTTGACCCGTTCAACATAGGTAGAGAATCGTACATGGGATATTTCATATTTATGAATCAAATTGACTCATTGTTGGGACTGATTAGTGTTTTGAAAAGCAGATCAGACATTGAATTGGTAATCAGGAAAATGCTGTTTAAGTAGAAAAATAATCTGTGATGATGTAACTTGTGGTTCAATTCGGTTGATCGATTAATTCACCTATATATGCATTTGGTCAATTACAACACAACTAGTATATATGACAAACGGAAAAATGTTGAAATTGATAATAAAAAAATATGAGTACAATTATAGGTTGGTGCCTGCATTTATGTAGCCTCACAAAACACACCATTCATCAACATACAGACACTATTGTTGGTCATCACTACTAGCATGCAAAAGATTTTTCTATAGATGCAGTTTTGTCACGTCAAGTCATTTAACTCATCATCCTTTTTCTCTTTAACGAACTGAGATACAGTACGTTGTATCTAGTTTACGGGTGATCATCAATGATGATTTAAAGAAAAATCTATATCAAATTTTCATAAAATTTTTCCTTATATACAACTTATAGCTGTACGTAATAGAATCGCTCTCTATGCATGGTCTTATGAATAATTTTTAAAGAATAAATCCGAAAAAGAAAAACTTGGTCTTCTGACCAATAAGGATCAACAGGGAATCCTGCAAAACGAAATGTAACCCCGATAAAATAAATCAACATTATTGTCGCGATGAATGGTCTGTTTTGTGAGGCTACATATATAAATGCGCGTGCAGAAGGAAGTGTAAACCATCAAAAATCTGCTTTTTGTTGTGACTTTTGTCTTCGGAATAAAAAGTAAAAGGTCTGTTTTGTGAGGCTACATATATCGTCGTGATGAATTTCGTTGGGTCCCACATGAATAAAGAAAACGAATATGTATTAAAATGAAAAGAAATAGAAAACCTATTGCAACGACATGTCAACCAATATGTAACTTTTATCTTTTACTTTTTATTTATGTGTTGTCTATATATAATTAACTTTAATATTGCGACAACTTAGTGGTGACAATAGTCAATAGGGAAACATTTTAATATAATTTACGAAGCGCGTAACCCGACCAGGGAAAAAGAAGTAACCCGACCACCTGGTGGTCCCCACTATTAGCGGCGACGTTGCCGCAAATAGTGGGTCCCAAGGTCACATGCGTCTGCAACGTTTGACTGGATCACGTGGTGGTGGTCCCCACTATTAGCGGCGACGTCGCCGCAAATAGTGGGTCCCCCCACTGGCAGTATTTCGATATAAACAATGCACCTCTCTATTCGATACATATTCGATCCATTCGTTCCTCTTTCTCCGAATACTTCTCCTCCTCCTCCTCTGTTATTTCCTCCTCCTCCTCTGTAAGTTCCTCCTCCTCTTCTGTAAGGAAAATTCTCCAAGAAAATCATTTCTTCTCCATTCTTATAACTCACAAATCCGGCCATCTATCCCCTCATCATCGTTATCAAAATTCCTTTTTACACTACCTACCTTTTCCGGCCTCCCGGAGTACATTTTCAGGCGTGGTTTTAGCGGCGACATTTTTCCAGCGAAAGCAGTTTTCCGGTTTACTGCGGCGATAGCATTTTCCGGCGACTATTATTTTTTCCGGCCACTGGCAGACAGTCCGTTTTTTGCTCTACATATTTTTCCGATAAACCATTTTTCAGACGAGGTATTACTCATTTACCTTACAGAAGAGGAGGAGGAGCTTACACGGGTGGGTCCCAGAGGCTGGCAGAACTGGAGGGTCAACCTCCGTATAGGACCAGCGAGCCCCGGATGATTGCTGCCCAAAGAAACACGACAAACAGGCAGCAACAAAATAATTTTGTCAGTACTCACGGTCGGCAATCATACGCTCAGCGTGAATGGCGTTACGCTGTAAGTTATACGTAATTATTTATATCCACGTATGTAAACATATATCTATACAGAGATACACATACAAATATATAACTTTGATTAATGTATATACAGGAAGATAATGACGGGCGACATGAGGAGCCCCCCGAGTTTTATTTGCGGGCCCACACGAGACGAGATGGGATGGTGCAGGACGCAGTTAGGCCCATTTATGTAAGATCTTGCACAAATCCTGGAGAAAGATATTTTTTGGTATATTTATATTAAGTATAACTAACTTTTAGTAATTACTAACTTAATTTTCATGTGCTACAGGAGCGGCTTCTTGATACCCACCCAAGACTTTCCCAAGTGCCTAATACCCCGCCTACGCAGACATATGTGGACGCTTTAGGGACACGATCGGGACATACTCGTGTGGTTGGGCGTGTGGTTAGGGGAACACGTGGACTGAATGTCCCCCTCCCAGAGGATATAGAGCAACCCTTCCCAGCCCAACAGTCACCGTCCTTTAACGTCAATGATATGTTCGCTCAGGGTAGCCCTTGGACCCAGTCATCATTCGAAGCCGGACCTAGCACGTCATCATCCCATGTTGGGCCTAGCACGTTACGGGCCCCCACACAGCGGTTGGGTAGTGATAGTGATAGTGATAGTGATAGTGATAGTGATACTGATAGTGATGATGAAAGTGATTAGTTTTCCCTTTTTTTATTATTTGTATTCATCGTTCAATTGAAGTGTGATTTCCTTTTGTAATCTTGATTTCCGTGATATAATCATTTGTAATTTTTTATGTTTTTATACATTTGTTGATAAAAAAATGATTGGAATCAACTTTAGAAAAGTATTATAAAATCAATGTATGTACAACAGAAAAGTATGAAAAATTATTGATTGAAACTTGTTTTGGAACAACAACTTAAATAAATAAAAAATATATACAATAAAAAAAGTATACATACAAACGACCTATATAAAACATTGAACGAATTTAATCATTTATTACAATAGGAGGGCCTGGTGGTACTCTTGGCATGTTTGCGTACAACCAATTTTGATACGCATCTTCTTGATTTGCGTACGTTAATGCTAGTCGACGTGCAGGATTCGGTTGCATGAAATTCCCATTCCGGATTCTTGTAGGCCATTGGGTAGTCGCCTACTAATTTCACTGCAACAAAATGGGTTTCGTTGTTTATCAGAGAAATACTTATCGGTTGTTTGAATAACAGCTAATCTAAGCCGTGATGCATCAGAAATACTGTGCGGGGGTCACGTAGGCTAACGCAGTTGACTATTATACCCAGCTTATTGGCCAGGAGGATATGGAACCACACTTTACTCATCCAATGATGTGTGGGCCGGCTTCGTCCATAATAAGATGTTCGCAGCGCCGACAACATTCGGTTGCCCTCTATTTGCCCAAACATTTGCATGTACCCATCGAGGTCAGATTCAAACTCCGCGAGCATCTGCGTACGAACCCACTCTGCACCCATCTCCTCATCTAGCCCCAAAGCTACAACGGTAGCTCGAAATCCACAGTTACCGTCTCCTTTGACATTTTGTGCGCCTACAACGTACGGCCTTAAGTATGATGGTATCTCACCTAGTACCCAATCGTAATTTTTGGAAAGACTGGCGTTATACGGTTCCGCAACATACCCAACCTAACTGGCCGATGACTGTGCCTCTGACTCCGGATCCGTAACCTACGCCTGCCTTGATTCATATATGGGTGCATTTCTAGATTGTGGAGGTGGTGGCCCGAAGATGTCATCTACTAAGTTGGAATATGGTTGGTCATAGTTGAGCCAATGGTCTTGGGACGTATCGCCGAATCCATATAATTTTTGTGTCACATATGGTGTATCCCCGACCCCGTAGGATTGGGACGGGTCCCCCCACGTATATATATCATCAAGACCTGGATATGGGTGCAGGTTTCCGAAAATGTCAGGATTATCTTTGACCCATTCTGATTCAGGGTGGGATTAATCGTCGAACAATTTTCGGTTCTCGGGATAACGACAGGACTCGTCGAACATCGTCTTCTTCGTCTTCGTCTTCTATGCATGTCCACGGTGTTAAGTCAAGCTTTTTCCAAAACGGGTCTATGACATGAGGCTGTATACGAGTCCCTGCATTTTTTTTATATAAATAAGTGTATGAAATTATGTCCTTTTGATGAAAAAATACAAGTAATAAATCGTACTAACCGCGCTGCATGTACTCGGCAATCTTGCAGGCACATGGTAGCCCGCAACTGGACTGAACCTTGCAGCCACATTTGTTAACCTGTCTTTTAAGGACTTTGTCTAAGCGTACAATTTCATCAGCCATGATGTCCAAAGCTTTAAGTGAAACCTTTCCCAACAGGTCCTTCATACAATTTGTAATTATGTTTCCCCTTCCGGGTCCCGTTGTTATACCCCAGTTGGCCCCTTATTTCTGCTTCTTGACTGATCAAGACAGAATCAACACATTGGAGGATTCTAGTAAATGTGCATTTCCCCCTCAATTCTTCCTTCAGTAAATGGTGCTCGGCCTCCACTCTGTTTGTGGTGTGGTTTTGGTAGTTGAGGTGTTCATCGACCCAACAGGACACAAACTGCTCTCGGTATGGGGACAACCAATTATCGGTCAGGTACTTGTAGACGCCTGGAAAACCCGCAAGTTTTTCCTTTAACTCCTTCTCATTTGACTTAAACTCGTCAAAAGTCCGAGACTGATAGACTTTTTTCCACCAAACGTTAAGCCTGTCAATGTTAACATCTTTCTTCATCCGCAATGCCGGTTCGCAGTGCTTGATTATGTTTTGCCATATATGGTACCTACACAGCAGATGTTTCGCTTCCGGGATAACAACCTTCAAAGCTCTCATCAGGGCCAGCTCCCTGTCAGTAAGAACGACACGAACGGCAAAGCTATCAGCAAGGGTGGACCGAAGACATCGTAAAACCCATTGATAATTTGCCTCCCGCTCGTTTACGATAAACGCATACGCTAAACTGAAGGTCTCCCCCGTTGAAGTCACGCCGACGATCTCAACTAGCGGCATGTTGTAGATGTTAGTTTTGTACGTGGAGTCTATTTCAATAACCCAGGGAAATGCGCGCCATAGGGTCATTGATGTTGGATGAATGAAAAACAGGTTCTCCAAGCGTCCATTTTTGTTATTTGTGGTGAACTGGTAAAAGTACCTTTTCTCTTGCAACAGTGAAAACATAACCTGCGATGAATGACCAAGATAGAGTAAATAAGTCAATTCCAACAACGTAGTACAATAGAATATTTAATGTTTGTACCTGCATTGGAGTACGCCCTGCTTGCCCCGACCTTCTTCTCTCTTTTAGGAAGTTCGTAATGTCTCCTTTGCGAGTCAAGTTTCCTGGAAATTCAAGTTTGAGGTTTACCAGGATCTGATGTGGGTACAAACCGGGATCCGATTGGGTCTCCACAAATTCCTTTTCTTCATCCGTCATCCGTCTGGCGTATGCATTCCCTTGCAGATTGGTAGTTGGATCATGATTGTGTCTCCAATCCTTGACAGTTAACCTCCAACCACCATCATGCCCAGGGCGGCCAATTAAAGTGAAGGGACAACCTATCTTACTGGACCATTTGGGTGGGCCAATTAACCTTGCATCGCGCGCTCCACCGTGGTGACATATAAGTGTCACTTTATTCACCACCTCTTTTGAGTTTTTGTTCGTCCGCCGTATAACTAGAACATAACCCAAATCCATTGCTGTTCTTTGAGCCCACTCCGTTAATTCTTCAAAGGAACCGAACACCTCATCAGTTTCAAAGTCCCCAGCTTCGCATTCATATTCACCGTCTGCATCAGGTTGCTCAAACACATTATCCGGCACTTCAATACGTACGTTTTCTGGGTCTGCCCAAATATCCTCCAAACTATCCATCTGAAACAATTCAAGTAAACATCAACCTCATTAACTATTAATGGTGTCCATACTCTCTCTTTCTCTCTATATATATATATATATTTACATCTATACTCAATATATATATATATATATATAAACAAAACGCTTGAAAAAGAAAGATACACAATACCATCAACTACAAATACTGTTAAAATATATATCTTGAAACGCTTGAAACAATACGCTTGAAAAAATATATATCTATACTCAAGAAATTTTTTTCAGAAACTTATATTGTTGCAATATAGTTCCGCAACATATATAGTATCTAAAAATGATGGGCTGCCATCATTTTATCCTATCAAAGAATGGTTCGGTATGGCAAATTTTCATTCCCAAGGTCGACACAGTATGACATGCATGACTGAAAGCTTGTGGTCGCTGAAAACGAGGTGCCACGTCACCGGCATTAACGGCGATGTCGCCGCTAATGCCGGTGACGTGGCACCTCGTTTTCAGCGACCACAAGCTTTGTCAGTCAGCGTTGTCAGTCTGTCGGGGGTCCCACTATTAGCGGCGACGTCGCCGCTAATAACTTGGTGGGGTTGACCGTTGACCTGGTGGTGTTACCCAATGCCACTACTATTTGTTTATATGTATCTATATATGACAAGTAGTAATAAACTATCTGTTTGTATGTATCTATATATGACAAGGAGTAATAAAAAATCGATTAATTTATTAGAAGTTAATATTATTATCTATATATGACAAGTATGTATGTATGAATGTATGTCCATTCGCGACACAGTTATGCCGATTGATAAGAGTTGGATTTGGAAAGACAAAAGATCCGATGAATTTTGGGATGGTCTCCAAGCATTTCTTGTGAGGTGTAAGGACTACCTCAACTCTGAAGGTAAATGTCCTTGCCCGTGCATGAACTGCAATAACATCGAATGGGGTACCCTTAATGAACTTGAATGTCACATACATTCAAAGGGTTTTTCTCGAGCCTACCAGACATGGATTTACCATGGTGAAAGTTTTGAAATGCCGAGCGCAGTACAACACATACCTCAAACGTCATGTGAGATGCGCGATGCCCTCAACGATGTTGCTTGGGAGAATACCGGCAATGAATACCATGCGAATAATGACGCCAATAACGAGCAGAACAGTAATGAGCCAACTAATCAAGGTGGGAGTTCAATAAACGCCGATCTTAATGAGTTGTTTACCCTTGCCGATACCCCACTATACCCTGATTGCGATTGGCTCATGACGTTAGACTTTGTGGCCAAGATGTCGCACCTGAAAGCCACCTATCATTGGACTGATACTTCTTTTGACAAACTTTTAAAATATCTTAGATTTGCATTTCCCAAAAAAACAAAATCCCTAAGTCACAATATGATGCTAAAAAGTTAATGAAAAAGGTTGGATTAGGATACGAGTTGATCCATGCTTGTAAGTATGATTGCTGTTTGTTTTATAAAGAACACGAAAAAAGGAAAAATGTCCAAAATGCAAGGAGAGTAGATGGAAAGACAATACGACTGATGGGAAAAAAGTTCCTAACAAAGTATTGCGTTACTTTCCTTCGACTCCTAGATTAAAGCGCATGTATAGCTTTGAAGACGATGCGAAGTCTATGATTTGGTAATTGTAGTTGTATCATGTTTTTGTCGTTCATTTTTTGTTTGATAAAGAGTGAGTACAATTCTGGAGAGTGAGGACAAATTACCTAGAAACAGGTTATCGACTCGGAAAAATTCTGGACGGGAAGCTACATTTATAGCAGGTTCATGTCGAAATTGACAAAAAAAATGGGGAGGACTGTCCTCCCAAAAACATATTGCGAGGACAAATTAAAATAATGGAAAAATACATGTTGCAAGGACAGTCCTCGCAAATGCTAAATACGGTTACTGTAGCTTAATACCAAGTATTATTATTTATACTGTATAATATAACATAACAAATACATATATTTATATATTTAAATAATTTTTTACATAAAAATGTGTTTTTCTTATTACGAGGACAGTCCTCCCAATAAGTAATTTACATTTCTTTTTCCTTTATTCTTTTTCCAACTATATCTCCTCGCTATATGTCATATTTGTCGTCGCCGGATACTTCTTGCGAGAAGGTTCTGCGACAAAGATATTGCAAGGACATGTCCTCGCTAAATGCTTTTGCGAGGAGAAATTAGGCCTTCTGCGAGGACTTTCGTCCTCCCTAAAAGTGATTTTTGTTGTAGTGTGTATATATGTATGTTTGTATGTATATACTCTTGTATGACATGTATGTATCTATATTATTCCGTATGACATGTATTATGTATATACGTGTGACAAACATAATATAATATATGTTGTCTTTTTATGACATATATATATAGACATAGTTATGTTTGTATGTATGTACTAGTGTAATACATACATGTACACGTGGATGTATGTATCTAACCCCGTATGACTAGTATGAGGTGTCTATATCACCAAGGGCCTAGAGGAAGGTAAACTCGACTTTCGACTTGGGCACACTTTCTGTGGGGCACAAATTATAATACCAGGATGGTAATATAAAGCTCTTAAGTACCTAAGCTTAGGTGTGGAACACTCACATATTGTTTTTTTAATTCATAAAATTTACGGGGCCCAAGCATTTTCATTAACCAAAAAATATTTAAAAATTTGGATGTGAGAGGTTCCGTACCTAATCTTAGGTGCCGGACAACCTTATATTTACTTTTCACATAAATTAAATATATACAATGTAAAATTATGTTAATCGATTGTAATTTCAGTTATAATGTTAAAGACCTGTGTCTCAAGTTATTGTCTCAAACTCGTTTGAAGAGTATTGTTATAACATCAGTCATTATTTATAAAAGTTTTTGTTTATATATTTGAATTTGATACAAAAGTTTAGGGTTTTTTTTTTATCGCGGTCTGGGCATTTCAATTCATAGAGTTGCCTCTATATATGACACTTATGTATGAACTCATATTGTATGATCGTGTGTAATGTATGTGTGTATGATAGGTACGTATGACATATATATCTATGTATGATTCATGTAGATTTACCTACATATTACAAAACCAACGTCTTTTTTACAACTATTTTAGCCAATTGTATAAAGAAGTAATAACTTTTTAAATCGAGATTAATGTCTTCATCTTTTCTAGTTTTCCACAGCTTTCTCATAGTAATAAACATCAAAACATCTCATACTACTCTCTCTAGATCACTTGCTAATATCTTCTCTTTGTTTTTTTCTGATTGATAATTTATGAGATAGATGTATCCTTCTTTGTATAAAAGTTAGGTGTTTACCAAACCTATATATATATATAGAGGGCATGTTGTTATAAAATTGATAGGCTCATAGTTTTTTTTTCTGGAAGTATGCTCAGATTAAGATTTATCATAAGCTAATCATAAGAGCATTGCATATTACGGTTTTGGACTATGCTTGAATTTTTTTGTATACTTTCTGTATGTTTTTGTTTTTGTTGTCTCAATCATGACCTGTGAATATAAATCGAGTTTAGATTTATTTGGATTGTTTCATGCTCTTATTTTGGTGCTGGGATTCTTTTTGTACGAAATAGAGATGATGTTTGACAAATTGATAGATCCTGTAGTGAAGGAGGCATTTAGGGTGCGTGCGTTTGGTTGTAGAAAACATCCACTGTTTTCCATTTTTGTTTTCGAAAACATGAAAAACATAAAATGTGTGCAAATCATAATTTCCAAGAAAATTTCCCAAGAGAATAAAAAACAATGTGATAGACCCGCACAAGCTCGAGAAGATAATTCGAACCCATGTCCAACAGGCCCAAGCTCAACCACAAGTCCAGAATGTGAAGAAGAGAATTGGGTTAATTTAATCCAAAATGAGAGCTCAAATATGTAACATGGACCTGCGGTTGAAGACTACTTTCCCACATCTACACAAATGCAATTTTATTATTCTTGTTATTTTTAATTATTATGTTATTTTAGTCTATGTATGCCTTAGTAGGTGGCAGCTATTTTCATTCCTAAAAGTGTAGGCACTAAGTGGGTAGTTATTCCTTTCTAAGTATGTAACCAAAACGTGTGATCAATGAAACACAGATTTGGTTTTCTTCACAATTAATATCTCTGATTCTTCATATCATTGCTAGCTTCGTTTGTGGCTATATTAAGCGGTGATCTTTGATAGCTAAGATTGCTTCACGAGGTGAACATGTATCGTGAATTAGTTTTAGTTTCTGCCGATCGAATTATCCAGATGGTGTGACAGTACACCTATCCATACACATGAATATGCAATTTAAAATTTCAAATGCTTTGCTGTGTTCCATCTATTTCTTGTTCAACTCTTTGAGAAAAAAAGGTCCCTGGCTTCAACAGACGCTGCCATCGCTTTCATATAAAATGTAATTGTTGATGCTATTTTCATGTATAACATCTCTCCGAAGTTATGCCAAACCATAAAAAATGCTTTGCTGAACAAATAAAAAACACAAAGGTAGTTAGAACAAGGTACATATAACTTAGAGTAACCAAGTTCGTGGAAAACGATAGACAGATTTGCAGAACTTTCTATGTAATCGATTATACCTAGCAATTGATTTAACGGTGGTAATGTTTCGGGAAATTGATATAAATGTACTTGTTGGGTATTATTTGTAAACTTGAAAATATAGTAATTTTTTCTGAAATCTAGACACGATATGGTTTAACAAACTACTAAATATTGCTCATCATATATCAGAAAGAGAAATGATATTAGTTCCATGGTTTTTAATTATTCTACCACACAGAACATTACAGCATACTGTACAAGTTGATAATGCATGAATAAAAAGTTATGGTACTAATGTCATTGCCTTATCAGAAAACATGGAAATCAGTTATTCTTTAAGCAAGTTTGTTACCCACAAACAACGATATGAATTCGAGGAACCAAAGATTCAAATTAATGAAGTGCTCACACGAAAAATTTAGTGCATTTTGGAATGTAATGTCATTGTTAAATTCAAAGTTGATGATCTTGTCAAGTTTATCTTTCTCTTCCAATAAACGTTGAACAAACTCCAAAGAATCTTGACACAATGCATAGTGTCAACGACCGGAAAAATGGGAACCTGCAATCCAAGTTGGTTACTCCTATGTGCGTGGTGACGGATTCCTTCTACTACAGATCTTAGGGAAGAAAAAGAGTAGCTCTAAAAATAAGACTAATCTTAAAAGTATCTAATGTTGCTTTCTAATGCACATAGGGCACTTATTATTAGCTACTTTTTCGTATGTGTGTGTATGCTCATTACTTTTATGTGAGTTGCTGCTTTTGGAACAAGCTGCACTATGCTACTATTGCTTTTGGATTATGATTAAGTTACTAGTCGTCGATTATTGTTGCAGATAAATATGGACTTTTGTACATATGCAATCGGTTTCTATTCCTTATTAGCTGCTGCATTCTGGTACATATGAGACCCATTTCTGCTCTTGGTGGTTGTTTACAACAATATGAATGAAATGTAGTAAATATTGAATGCATCTGTCTCATTTCATTTAGAGTTTTTGTGCTGTTTTTGTAGAACTGTATATAATGTTTATCCGTTTGACCTGAAATCAAAACAAATATCATGACATGCTTATAATCGGTTAGTCCATTTTGACGTGTTTGATATGTTTTGTTTTAGTTGCATGATGCTGTCCTTTTTAGTTTTTTTTTTTTTTTTTTATGGTTTGGACACTTTGGCCAACCGACTTGATTTTTTGTTCACCAATGTGTATTGTCTTAGTTTGACTGTTTTTGACCAACTGGATTTGACTTCTATCGTTTGGTGATTTCTACCTATCGACAATATATGCATTGTTATGTCTTTTGCTGAAAATCGAGTTAGTTTCTATCGGACGGGATTTAGTATAGTCTGATTGAACATTCATGTTTCGTATCTTTTCTGATTAAGCCAATTAGTACTAATTGAGTATGGTTCTTTTTGGTTTTGGCCCACCGGGTTTGTAATTTAGGACTTGAAACACTCTTGACCCACGACACTATGTATACTTCATTTAGCACGAAAAGGGTTGGTTTCTCAGGCAACCCAAAGTTCCATTGGAACCGGCGTGACCCTTCACCAAAAACCAGTGTACAAACTACCAACAGGTATCAGTTGCTTGTGAAGGAATGAGATTCGAACCCAAGATCTTAATCTAGCATAGTTCTCCTTCCGCGCCCACAATAGTTACGCGCTAGTCAATGACCTCTTAAAATATTAAGATGTGATTGAGTAGTTGTACAAATATGTTTAAGCTAAGTTTGAGAGACATTACCCTTGCAAAAGATTTTTATTATATAAATTCCGTATAAGGGGAACAAGAAGTGGATTTTGCTGTGAGAGTTTATTGGGTTTGTTACAACTTATAAGGGTCCAATATTGAAAGGCTTTATTGGGCTTTACTTATAATTTTGGTTTCTTAGGAAAGGCCTTATTGGAACAATCCAACCCGGCTCATAATCAACTTCATTTCGTAGTTTTTGGCCCCTCCTCCTAGCTAGGCTAGATTCAATGAATATTTTCTGACTTAATCAGCTTTTCGAAGGAAACACCATGTCATCTTCAAGCAAGATGACTAACCATTTTTCATAAGTTAAATGAGCACATATAGGTGTGCTTGTATTTCTTCGATCTATACATTGACTAACGTGGCCGGTTTAGTTTTGTCTGCAAGCAGACGAGTCTAAGAAGCGTGTAGATTCATGGACCACGTCGTTGTTTAGCCTTTTGCCACGAACCTGCAAATTGATGAAATTAGTCATGTCATTGTTAATTTGTCTATATCATACACTTTCGTAGAACATGTCCACAAGTCTTCCATCTTCTTTGGAGTGAACAAATTTATAACAATTATCAAATTCCAGTTTAACTAGCCATGTTTATTTTTTGATAAAGAGAATAATATTAGCAGGAAAATAATATGTATGATTTTGTTTTAACGGCCAATATTACACGAAATCAGTCATTCTCCTAAACTACGACAATATTTTTTTAATTCACCATTGTTGGCAATCGAACCCTATTGCAAGAAGCCCTATCACCCGACCAGATAAAGCTGGAATGGCAGGCAAAAAAGTGTACGTAACGTTCGTCAAGTTTATCATAATTCTTATATATAACTATATAAGCACTAAAAATATGTATAACTTTAATACTCGAAATAATTTTGATGGCTGTAGGCTTGTAGCAAGTTTAATTACGACAAAGGGAGGACCACACAACACGTGAAGTAGAGTTGTGTTGTGGTTGGTTTGGTTTGGTTTGGTTTGTTCTTTTATCACCTTCCTATGACAAAAAGTCTAATTGATCAATCCATTAGAAATATCTGCAAATTCTATTTTATCACAAAATATATAATACATACACGTTCACAAAATGTTTTTTAATGGGAGAAATACAATACAATACAAATACTTACTATAGTCTACTTTAAGAATCAAGATTGATTTTATTTTGTTCACTATTGTCGATAAAACAATGTTACAAGCGCTTAAGTTCGGGCTCGTTGGTGCAAAAAGTAATTGAAAGTGTTCTTGTATTAAATTCGAACATGCTGTTCTCTAACTATATATCGTTTGATTTCAAAACCGAGTAACCGACAATAGAATATTCATGACCAATCTTTTCTTATTTGATCCAATAATAAGGTCATATAATGGTCCATAAGTCTATATCCAAACTAATAGCATTAGAATAATCAAAAGAAACATTTAATACCCAATTAATGGTCTATTATTATAGCTAAATAGTAGTAAACAAACCATTTAAAAGCAAAGAAGAAAATTTCTTAAAGAGCATTACAACCAATATTGAAATTAATTTTGGTCACATCTTGTGGGGCATATGGGACCAACTCCAAATTTGTCAAGTATTAGAAAATAAAAGATCCCAATTTTCTTGCTTGTTCAAAATAAATTGCTCACTACACTCCATGAGAAACCAGCCACCTCAATAATTCATAAATTTTGTTTAAAACCCAAATTTGTTCTTGCCTTTTCTTCAACTAAACCAAAAGAGCACAACTTTTGATCCAAAAAAAAAAAGATGGACTTTGAAGATGAAGGATGGGTGAACGTACCATATGATGGACTTCTTGAAGTCCATGATGATGGAGGGAAGAACTTTTTTTCAAGAAAGTTTGTAAGGAGTCCTAAGAATTATTTCAAAATGGATTACTTCGATTCCTCACAAAAATCCCAAGAATTTGTCGACTCGTCATTGGAAGATGATTCAATACAACGAAACAAATTGATCACTTTCCCAATTCAATTGGATGATCATCAAATTGTTGATCAAAATGAAGAGGAAGTGAAAGAAATAATCAAACTTCCAATTTTGATCGACGACGAGCTTAAAGAAGCTCAAGAAGCTGATCTTGATCCGATCTTCAAAGTTTTCTTTAAGAAAGAAAACGAATTTGTCGAAATGAAAATGGACTCTCCAAGATCAAGTTCTCGGAGAATGAATATTCCTTATATTGAAACAGACATGTTTCAATACGAGGACACTGGTGATGATCATATATTCAATTGTTCATCACCATCAAAAGTGGTGATTGATGAGGTTGACAAGGTGACCAAAGAAGAAAGCAATGAAGGATTGAATATTTGGAAACGAGGTCTAAATGGAATTGGTACCATTTGCTCCCTTGGTATGGTTGCTGCCACCATTTGTATCATCATTTTTGGAAATGGTCATAGGCACAAACAAAATCACAAGATTAGGATTCAGTTATACTCTGATGATAAGGTTTGACACAAATTTATTGCTTAAATTCTTTAATATCTTGCACACTATTTACCAATAATCGTCTAGATTCTTTGATGGTCTAAAAGATACTTTTATTGTAATTCAATATTTTATTTTACATCACAATTTATTCTATTTTTTATGTTGGATTCCCATATAAAAACAAAAAAAGTAGCCCACTATACGGTAGATACCACATGTTATTTTGGTCATACCACATTATTTTGGTCAGTGTAATCAAAAAGTATATTGAATTCAATATTTCTCAAAATATACACACGCTCGAATATCGGTAAAATTATAGGAAATTTATGGTACAAAGTTATTTTATGTCTGATTTTATATATTGGTTAACCCTTATTGAGCATTACATATTTTTAACTACAAATGAATTTGCAGAGAATAAAAAAAGTGGTTCAACATGCAAATGAAGCAATGTCAGCAGTGAGAGGAGTTCCTTTAACCACAGCCCATATCACATATGGAGGACACTATGAGGGCTTTTTAGCTTAAAGTTGGCGTCTAATTATCAAAATATAACCATGTTTCGACAAATATGACTTGAAATTACTATACGTTGCAAGGATTACCAGTGACGGACAAAAAACTTCAATGTATTTTATACGAGTTCTATTTTTTGTCCGGCATTGTGTATCCTTGCAGAGTTTAGCATTTTTTTTTGTGTATTTTTGAACGAACGATGGTTATTTTGATGTAAAAAATGAGAACAGTAGCTCAAATATAGCATACAAGTTAAGTATATTTTTAGCTTTAATTTGTTATCAGATGTATAGCGAATAATTTCCATAGTTGTATTGTGTATATATACGTCTCTATAAATAGAATGTGTCTTTAAAATATACATATAATGTATGGCTATAGCATCTTGATGTGTTGTGAATTTGTTAGTGATACAAATGTTTATTTAATTAACTTAATAGTAACTTCTGTTAATATATAAGACTATTATTATTATCGTTATGCTGCATTGATAACCTTTTTATCTAATTAACTTAATAGTAACTTCTGTTAAGTATAAGTTGTGAGTTCTGATTTTATATAGATATAGATATTTTATAAATACACGAGAAATTCACGTGGAATTATTTAGTTCTCTTTATAAAAATAAAAATACCAATAAGTCTTTGAAAGGGCTATATATTTTACAATACAACACGTGACTTACAAATGACTGGCCATGAAAAAAGTTAAAATTCTCGTTTGAAACTATTGTAGATGGTGAAGATGATTTTTTATATATATATTTTATTTAATCAGATTGTAAAAGAGAGTTTTTCTCTTTCTAGAAAGAGTCGTTGAGAGTCTCCGGCTTCTCTCTAGATCTGAGATAGAGATCTCTTCTTCTCTTTCGGCTGTGCTCCGGCTAGCCGTTAAGACTAATTTTCCAAGGGTAGTACTCTAGGCCGAAGTTCCTTAGGAAGCAACCTCTTTATCATTGGGTAGGGGTAAAGCTGTCTACGTCATACTTCTGTCATACATCGGCACTCAGCTCGGCGGGATTGAGTACCGTTGTTGTAGCCTGTAAAGCGGATAAGATTGTCTATGAAAAATATAATGAAATTTTTTTTTTGAATAGTTAGCCGGGTATTCAATATTAAAAGACACCTCACTATATAATGGTGAAGTCTGCGTATTATACACTAAGAAATATAAACCATGAACCATTTTACAATGATCTAAAGGAAAAATCCTAAGACGTCCCCGAAGAGTCAAACTTGTATTTTAGGGTAAAATCGGAGATAACCTCAAGCCTTGATTTAGCCTTCATCGTCATCAAAAAATTATACCGACAATGTATCAAAAAAGCTTTTCTTTTTCTTTAAAGACACATAGATTCTTATGAGAATAAGTCAGAAAACACAAATAAATGCACCAAAATACAACAACGTCAACTAAAATGAACTCAGTCATTACAAAAATGACACCCAAACGTCACATCAAATTAGATCAAGATCGATAATATGTTAAAACAAGAAAGGTTAATTAGTTGTCTTAACAAAAAAAAAAAGGTTCATTTTCGAATTTTTCTAGTAAATATATTTTCTTAATTGATCTCTAGGTCGAGTACGGTTGTCAATCCTTGCTGTTACTGTGTTACACTAGAATATCGTATCATCATATATATATTCGTCGGTTGGAATAAGAAAATGTCACACTTTAGTCCTTTAGAACAAAATTTCTTTTTATTCCTACTCATTTTTTGAAATTTGCTCCCCCACCAGTAAAACACAATAAAAATAAAGGAAGTGATATGTATATTTGTTTAGTTGTATATTACCAAACATATTTTGTAACAACATATATCTATATAATTATTAAAACAATAAAAAACCTAACGATTCTAGAGCATCTTCAATTTAAAACTAGCTGATTACATTACACATAGGATAAATCTTATGTGCCATAGCAGTTGGGCTTGGACATACTAACAAACATTTATATCTGTCATCAAACATGTGCATCCAGATAATGTTGGAATAAGAACTTTCAACCATTATCATTACAAGGCATTCATTCCATAACATTACAAACTACAACAATTTTGTTAGTTCATATAAATTGAAACAGCAGTTTCCTTCAATTCGTATTATACATCTATTAGCGACTACAAGTCTACAACGAAGAAAATAGATGTTTGGCTCATTTTTAATGAAATCATAGATTCATAGGTATATTGAATGGGAAAATTAAATATGAAGTAAACGGCATCCAATAATACTGCTAGAGATAGATTTTTTTATAAAAACGAGAAATTACTCTATAAACTTTAGATAATTATAGACAGCATTTTACCTCTTGATTGACAAATTTCAACTAATTAACCTTTCTTAACAATCAACTTAAAAACCTTGAATATAAAGCCCATCCATCATCTATATCTATACTATATTATAAAGCAAATCTACTTTTTAACTTTCAACATTCAATTTTAACAATGTACACGTGATAATGTATGATGTATCGTACATCAATGCCTACAACTTTCTCTCTCCTCTATAAATCTTTTTATTCCTCTAATTTTTTCAAAATTCTTTATCTCAAAAACCGTACATCGATAAATTATAAAAATTATATAGATGTTCTTAAAATTTTATGCTCTTTCATTAGAGATGTTATTCAATATACTTTCGACGAGTTTTTAAATCCGAGGGCGGAGCCCATACGGCTAAGGCATTTCACTATGACACTCTATGACATATCACCTCCTATGACCTACCACCCTCATTATCTCACCGCCGCAACGCACGAGTATTTGCTCTCGTTTATAAACATGCATCTAGCTATCTTGATCATATAATTTATTCATCTTATACAAAAACATGCATCTAGCTATTTTGACATATCACCTCCTATGACCTACCCCTCAAGAGATCGGAACTTATGGTATAATTTCTAGAATCCTAATTTTGATACTTTATTCGTATTGTTTTGTTCATATATTCAAAATCAAGAATCATTAACCATGATAGTGTGCATTAGCTGTCAACTTCTGTAATCATAAAAATAGTTTGATTAATTGATTTTATGTGGATTCATTCAACCATAAACATTTAATCAAAATAGACTTATTTGTAACAGTAATAGAAAAAAAGAAAATGAGTTCATGAGGAATAGACAGTGTTGAATAATTGATTGAAAAAAACTAACCAATAAAGAAGAACATTAAGGTGAGAAGGACCATCAATAAAGATAACTAAACAAATGGATGAATGAGTACGTGAATGGTATAAGACATTACCAATAAGGGCGTTCAAAACTATTGGTATCGGCTGGGGCGGTATTAAAGGGGATAAGGGGGTCCAATGCACCCTTCAAATTTAAATTTTGTCATGTATTTTTAAATTTCTATAGGTTTTTTTACATTTTGCCCCTTTTTACATTTATTTTTTCATAAGTTTTCTAAGTTTACCCCCTTTGGAATTTTTTCCTGGTACCGCCTCTGCGTATCGGTTATCCGAAAATTCAATATGAAATTATCTAAAAAATCGGATACGCGAAAATACAACTAATTGTTATTATTATTTATGTGATAAACAACACATAAATTCGTCAAAATTTTTTAAAAAATCACATTTTCCAGTGTTCATCGTAATGAATATTCGTCCGAGATGAATTAAAAAACTATCAATTTTTCTATTTTGCTGGATGGTCATTGTTTAATAATTATAAATATAACAGCTAGTTATACATTATTTTATTTTTAACGGCTTATAATGAATCAATATAAATGTTTAAGTGTTTTTATGTTGTTTTCTGCTATCATATATCATATACTCATATTAAAGGAAATGGGACCATGAATCATAAGTCGCCTACGTGGCGAGTTATTATTCGTCCACGATACATTCTCATTACTATTCTGATTTTACCATATTGTATTTCATTTTGATTTTCAACTACGAGTTAGTTTTTGTTTTTTTTTTCTTTTGGTGTTTCCAACTAATATATTGCGACTTTTTCATGTCCACGTTCTATATATTATTAGGATTTTACCAAAACACATCCTTTTTAAATTTTCAAGTACAGGTTAATTAATAAATTATTTACACAATTTTTTTTTTAAGTTTTCAACCATATATATTCTAGCTTTTTCGTGACCATATCATTTACCATTATGTATCACTATCGGGTTTTTTCCCACGTTTTTATCCTTTTTCAACTAATATACCGAAACCAAAGTTTTAACATAATCACAATATTTAAAACCTTGTAACGCTCCGAATGAAGCTAATGTGGTTTTGCTTTTTTATAAAATATATATTTAAACCAAACCTATCAACGACTAATAATTTCTACTTAAACCGTTAGATTACTCGGAATTCAGGATTTATGGAATGTCCCTCCCTCACTCTTATTAAGCCACGTGGCATCCAATCATAAGGAGGGACATTTCTCCCATTCCATTGGAGTGAGAGAATGTCCTTAAAAGGCATTCCTTTTACAAACAAATCAAATACAAACAAAAACAAATGCATGTTAACAATGAAATTGGACGCGTTACATACTAGACGGGGAACACATTTTAAGGGTGTGGAACGCCCTTGGGACCGATGAGGGGCGTTTCGGGGGGGTTCCCATGATTATAACGCCCTCTTAAATGGGCTATTCTGTTCAGTCTTAAAGGTTCAACAAAATACACTAATATAAGTAACCGTTTTAATACGAAAACTGAGTTAATTATTATTTCATTGAAAGTTTATATAAAACATGAAATTAGTTTGTGTTGAAAAACAATAGTGAAATATCTTCTTAAAAATTGAGAGAAGTTATCTTTTAGAATTTGACATATCAATTGATAAAGTGAGATGATAAAGTTTGATCATAAAACAAAGAACTTATGAATTACATTTGTAATACTAATACTAATATACATTATCGTAGAGTTTTTTAAAAAATATAACATTTTTTATCTGAGAAACTAACTTTACATTCTTATCAAATCAAACTTATACAGTATACATTATCATACCCAATTTTTATTTCAAACTTAATACACATTATGAAAATCAAACTTATACAGTATACATTATCAAACCCAACTTTTATTTCAAGCTTAATACACATTATGAAACGAAGACTCAAACCAAACACCACCACCAAACACCACCTTGGATTTTTCTTACGATAAATATCTGTATTACTATTTTATCTTGGTTTTTAAATTGGTTACTAGTATAAATTTAAAAACATAAATAACATCTGTTCATTAACAATGGTTCTTGTATTAAAAAACACATTGTTGATGCAAGTAATAGAAACCACCGAGGTTGTTACTCGTAATGAAATGTGAAATTGTTGCATTTCAAGAATCTATATAAAACAACAAAACATTAATCAAAAATATATATATATATATATATATTCATTTATAACTAATAATTCCACTATATTCAACAAAATCACCACAATGTATAACAACACAATAATATAAAGTGAAAAGAATCCAATAAAATAATAAAATCAAAAATCAAACACATTCAAACAAAATAAATCTCTACATCATCTCTTAAACCCAAAAATTAAAATAAAAAGCAAAAAATCAAATTCAGAATAAAAATCCGAAAGCAATGGCAATAACGGAAGCAACAGCAGTAGGAACAAACACGGCCGCATCCGACATCGGGGCTGGTGCCGGCGCATCCTGTGCGACCACATTTGTAACAGCCGCCATCAACATCACAATGGCGGCAACCAACACAACATTCATGTTCTTTGATTCCATTTCTGTATATTTTTCTTTTTTGAAAAAAATATAGAGAAAATATAGAATCAAGTGTGAGAGAGAATAATTTTGAGGGGTGGGTTTTTGAATAATGAGGAAGAATGGGGAGAGTGGGTAAATATAGTGAAGACAGCGGGCAGGGGGGCTGCCCGGAAAGGGACCACAATAATGGTGTTGAATGAGAAAGAATGGGCTGCCCGTTTGGTGACAGGTTGTTTTTGATGATATTCAAAGTATTGTATTACTTTGTTACAGCTGGTGCCAACGGTTTTATTGCTTTTTCATGGGTTCCACTCTTCATTCTTGTGTCATTTTGTGATGTGTATCTTCCAACTTTCTAATTTCTACTGCCATTACTTTTTGGTGTTTATTTTCAAATTTGTTACAGTATGTGACAAATATATATGTTTTCACTTTTCAATGTACAACTTAAATTCTATTGTATATTTCATCATATATGTAATTTTTAGAGTAAGAGATTAAATAAATAATATTGACAAATCAAAGGAACCAAGTAACCAACCCTGTAACTTTTAATTGCATAGCTTTTTCTTAAAAGCTTTTTATAAAAATAGTTTGAAATCTTTAAATTACAATTATATATATAAGAGAGAAAGTGTAATGACTTAAATTTCTTCAAGCTTTTATAAAAAAAGCTTTTATATCCAATGGTAAAAAGTCTTTATGATAGCTTTTTGTAATAGTATCAAGTCTTATAAAAAACTTTTTCAAAATTACCATTGGAGTTGCTATTAGAAAATATAACAAAGTACAATATAATAAAAGAAAGATTTTGCTACATAAAAACAGATGATGATGAAAATAAAAATAGGTTTCCATTACCAATTTCATGCTTTACAGAAAGAATAAGATTTTCTCTTTTTTTTTTTTTCTCATTTCTACACTCAAGGAGGTTCCCCATTTAAAACATCAACTTAATTAGCAAATGCCCGACTATAAGCACCTAAAGCCCAGTTTCTATAAGGGCCTAAAATGTAGGTTATGTAGCTTTAGGTTTGATGATTTTTATTACTTACTCAAACATGTAATCGGGAAACAAAGATTAAACTTTTATAATTTTAGATGCCTATTTCTTTTAGCCTTGGGCCTTTATTTATTTATTTATTTATTTGACATTCTCAAAGAAGACGACGTCTTGTGATTACTAGTCACGTTACCAGTTATCAATTTATCATGCATGAAGCGACTACTTCATTGTGAAAGCTAAGATATTGTTAAAAGTAAAACTAATAATATTTTTGATATAAACAAACTCATTTTGGAAAATCAAATTGAAGCATTCGGTTTGATTGTTTAGCTAGACGGTTTAAATTAACTAGGATTAGTTTAGCTAGACAACTTAAGTTAGTTTGTTTCATAGATTGCTTGCCACCCGTTATTTTTCTTTGGACCCTTCGGACATTAGATTTTTCTATTTATTTATTTTGTATTTTATTTTATTTATTTTTATATGTATGTAGGCATGGTTATTATGCTCAAACAGTTTTAAAATTGTTAACGTTCAAACACTTTTAAAGTATGTTGAACTGGTGCTTAAGTTATGTAGGTTGCTTATTTGCTACTTTTCCCTAATGTTGTCGGGTGTACTGAACAGACATGTGGGTATGCTATTTTTCAGACGACATGTACGGTTACTAAACCTTCTTCACTCTCCGACTTTCCATCTCTTTGTGGCCGGAGTTTCTTATTGGAAGCCGTCTCTCTACCTTTGGGTAATGGTAAGACTGTCTACAGCTCACCTCCCTCGTATCCCAACCAAAGATTGGGTGGTGTTGTTATGTTTTGACTGTTTGAGTCCACCATTTGCAAAATACGAACGTTATCATAATCATAATCATCTAATAGATTTAAAAATATCTTTTGTGACAATGTATTTTTGATATCGATTTACCCTATATGAAGTTACTAAGCCGGAAGAATCGTGACGTTTATTTTCTCAAAATCAAATTGGTATAAAATCAAAAGTAGTTTCATGATTTTCCTATAACGATGGATTTAGGATCTATGCTTTGTTTTATTTTTGAACTTTATATATATAGTTTTAATCTTTTAGCGTCTCGTCATGTACCAATCATCAATAGATTGATTGGTATATGACAATTTTAAAGTGTGGAGTTCAAATCTTGGTGTGGGTAAAATGTTATCAAGAATGGAATAGGGGTTTTCTTAGATATAAATAAGTTTCCTTTAGAAATGAAGCTGGATATATGAAAAAGTATGCAGTTGAGCCTAAATTTACTGTTAAAAGGAAATAAAAAGGTGTCTCGCTAGAATTAGTAGAAAAATGTAATATAACTTTGTCGTTTAAAAAGAAGTTTCATGTATATTTTCCTTGTTTATTTTTTGTATTGATGATTTGAGTAACATAATAAGTAGACATTATGTTCGATACCAGCTAGAGCATGTGGTGATGGTCCCATCCCAATATCCCATGCTTTTAAATCTTAATAATATCAAGAAATAGTGTAGTGGTTAGACCTATCTATTTGTTTAATTACTTCATCAGATAGTCTATAAATTAGTACTTCCTAACTACACTTTTTTAGTCTAATATGTGTCATAATTTGAAAATAATAGGCTTTTCTAATATTACTAACAGGTAATTTTTTAAAAATAATTATAGGTAAACGCTATTTATAAAAAAAATTAAGGAAAATTTTTTAATCTATAAAACGATAACTAGCAGAAAAACACACCGGATTACACCATGAGACGTACCACATTGGAAACCAACACGTCGACCATGGTGTAGCACTCGACCATGTTGGGTTAATCGGTTCATTCACGAGTTATGGTTCATCGGGTCAAACAGGTGAACGGGTTGCGGGTCAAGAGTCTTACTAGTCCAGGGGTAAAAGGGTCTTTTATGCTTCTAAATGGACGGTTAGTTAAGAGTCTTTTGCTGCAAGTTGAATGTGTGGAAGACTCGGTTAATATTTGACCGAGTTTTATGCAACAAATGTGATCATGGTGGACTGCTTTTTATTTTGCATGTGTTTATTTTCTTTATAAATAGACTAGGACATTTCTTTATGTACGTAACCCTTTTCATTTTATTAGATATATTCAACGGTTTTCAAACCCATATTGCTCTTTACATATTCAAGTACATATATACACCTATATCGAGTGTGTCTTGTGTGTAAGTGAGGGCCTGTGAATCCAACAGACCACTCATGATAGAGAAGCAACCTTCTTCTTCGATGAGCCACATGACTTGCTTCGACAAAATTAATATAATAACTAGAAACCATTCATGGTTAACTGGAAACAATACAACTTTGATCAAATCTGAATAAGTCCATTAAGATGTTCTTTTCTTCTTTGATGATTTAGAAGAACTTATATCTTTAAGTCTTTTCTTATCACCCTTGTCTTTTGGCTTTCCGTGCGTTGGTTTTAGTTGACTTGACGCTAATTACGCCACTAGGAGGTAAGTGTCCACTGCTCTTTTGAATAGCACTCTCAAATTCGACGTCCTTGTCTGCAATGGCGTATCTTTGGAGAAAAGCAGGGTTCATTAAGCACTCGCCAATTGCTTTATAGTCATCCTGAAATATGATTAGAAAAAAACATGTAAATTCAACAATCAAGCAGTAAGGTATTGGCATATGAGTAGTCATCCATGTCAACCCGACCCACCCATTTTGCCACTTATAGCATAGGATCATAGACTGTTAACTAAACAAACCTTGACTTTGTTTGCAGCTTCATCAAGATCTTCATCCACTGAAATTTTGTGAGGCCTTAAGTCCACCTGGAATCAATAAAATAGATAAGAGATAATCAATCAATCAATGTAGATTAAAAAGTTGAGAAAATGAATATGAAGAATGTATTTTGAACCAAATGGGTTACATCTTTGACAGTAGGAAGAGTTGCAGTAAACTATTTTGTAGACGCTGAATCCAAATGCTTGTAGGCTTTCTTCATGACTTCCATAGAATATGTTAATATTTGATGACTTTCTAACTTCATTACTCCCTGAAAAATTCACAAAGAGAGAAGACAAATTATATAAAGTTCGTTTAGCATAAATTGGTTAAAAGACTAAAGAAGCAGAACAAACCGCGGCATAAGAAACATCCTGGTTCTGCAAGCCCATGCATAGTAACACAGAGGCCTCGACAGATGTTAATGAAAATGGCAACTTCTCCTGGAAGTATAGTTATGCAAGTGGCAGTTTAAGATCTGAAATCTGTCGAAATAAAAAATATGAGTATATCATATACATTATAATACATTGATTGATATGTTGTGCCTAATCGTTTGATTCACAAAATAGAGCGAGAGAAATATACTGAAATATAACCGTTTGATAGATTACTAATTCTGTTAAAGACACTTGTATATATAGACATTTACCGAACCATCATGACTATTCACGAATGGTCATGTCTATTCTAAACTATCTACCATTGTGGCTGTTCACCAACAGTCACGACCTTCTACGAATAACTTCCAATAACCGCTATTCGGTTATTATCTATTATATTGACACACTAAACCCCTATATTTACATAACACATAAATATAGTGTTAACCAACCAATGATTCGGGATTATGGTCCACATTCTCCCCCTTAATCTCGATTGTTGCTTCGTCCTAGATCTTGAACCCCGAGCATCTGCCGCATAGTGACAAACTTGAGCCTTGGTAATGCTTTAGTCAATATATCAGCCCTTTGTAATTCGCCACTAACGTGTTCCACATTGATGTGTCCATTCTCTACGCATTCACGAATGAAATGGTAACGAATGTCGATATGCTTACTTCTTCCATGAAATACCGGGTTCTTAACGAGTGCTATTGCTGAAACGTTATCAACCTTCAGTGTTATTCTTTCCTCTTTCCAGCCCGTTATTTCACTAAGTAGCCGCTTTAACCATAAAGCTTGACATGCTGCTCCAGTAGCCGCCATGAATTCTGATTCACAGGATGAGAGTGCCACTGTTGGTTGCTTCTGAGTGCACCAGGTAATAGGGGATTCTCCAAAGTAGAATACTATTCCAGTAGTTCCTTTTCCTTGATCAGTATTGATTCCATAACTACTGTCGCTATAACCTGTAATCTTGCAGCCGCCATCCTTTTTGTATATAATACCATGCTCCTTAGTTCCTTTGATGTATCGGATTACTTGCTTTATCGCCTTCAGATGGTGATCCTTTGGTTCTTGCATAAATCTACTGAGTAATCCAACTGAGTAACTTAGATCTGGTCTAGTGTGTGGTAGATACCTTAGACATCCAATTAAACTTCTGTAATAAGTTGCGTCAACTGGTTTTCCATCTTCCACCTTGACCAAATTTGTTCCCGGATCCATAGGTATCTTGGTGTCATTACTTTCCATCATACTAGCATCCTTTAAGATCTTGTTGATGTAACCCGTCTGCTTGATTGTAATCTCTCCCCCTGTCTGGGTAACTTCTATACCGAGGTAATAAGCCAGCAATCCTAGATCGCTCATCTCAAACTTGTCTTCCATCTGGTATTTGAACAGGTCTATTTCATTCCTTGGAGTCCCCGTGATTATCAAGTCATCAACATAAACTCCAACTATTAGTGTGGAAGTCTTACTTCTCTTTGTGTAGACCGTTTGTTCGAGATTACATTTCTTGAAGTCCAATGACTTTAAGGTTTGATCAAGCTTCATATTCCAAGCTCTTGGTGCTTGCCTTAAACCATACAATGCCTTCGAGAGCTTGTAAACTTTCCCTGAGCTTCCCGGTTTTACGAAACCTTTAGGTTGTGTAATGTAGACTTCTTCCTTTAATTCCCCATGTAAAAATGCTGATTTGACATCCAAATGATGTACTTGCCATCCATGGTGTGCTGCCAGTGCTAAAACTAGACGTACTGTCTTTATGCGTGCAACTGGTGCAAATACTTCGTCGAAGTCTATTCTGTGCTTCTGCACGTAGCCTTTTGCTACAAGTCTTGCCTTGTATTTGATGATACTTCCTTTTGCATCCATCTTGGTCTTGAAGACCCACTTGAGTCCTATTGCCTCATGATTCGCAGGCAAAGTAGTAAGAGTCCATGTGTTATTCCTGTTAATTGAATCCAGTTCTGCTTCCATGGCCTCAATCCATTTCCTATCTGTCGATGCTTCCCTGTAGTTACGTGGTTCCTCTTCCGTAAGTAGCAAACTTTGAGGTTCAACTACACGTGCATTTGCATATACTGCATTCAAATCTTTGAAACCCCGTGTTGGTGTATCATCAAATCTTTCTTCTAAGTTCCCAAATGAACTTGTAGTAGTATATTCCTCCTCTGAGTATGGGTTGTAAGTATATGTAGGTGGGGTAACTGGAGAGTTTGGAGCAGTAGTTTGTTCCTGTTCCTGGTTAGTATCTTCATTGCTTTCCGAGTTGACTGATGTCGTATTTGCATCGTCTATTCCTCGTACCACAAAACTTGTCCATTCTGAGTTTCGTGTCGTTGGTTCCTCTCTACTGTTATCCCAATTCCATGGTTTGGTTTCCATAAACTTAACATCCCTGCTTACATGTTTCCTCTTCTTTTCCGGATCATACAATCTATATGCTTTTGATCCTTCCTCTACACCTAAGTAAATCATGGGTACGCTTCTATCATCCAGCTTCTGTAAGTGAGGTATCGTTACCTTAGCATAAGCTGTGCACCCAAATATCCTTAGTTTTTCCAGATTTGGTTTTCTGTTGTAGAGTGCCTCGTATGGAGTCTTATCCACCAGGGCTCTTGTAGGGACCCTGTTTAGTATGTAGATGGCGTGTCTAACTGCTTCCGCCCAAAAGTTGAGTGGCAACTTCATTGCCTTCATCATACTTCTAGTGGTAGATAGCACTGTTCTATTTCTTCTTTCCACGACTCCATTTTGTTGTGGTGAGTAAGGTGCTGTTAATTGTCGTGCTATGCCATTCTCCTTGCAATACTTGGTAAATTCATTAGATGTGAACTCACCTCCTCTATCTGTTCTCAGCATCCTTAATTTTGTCCTCAATTCCGTTTCAATATGTTGTCTAAATTCCTTGAAAGTATCAAATGCTTGATCTTTCGATGTCAGGAAGTAGGCCCACATGAAACGTGTACAGTTGTCCACTAACAAGAAAATATATTGTTTTCCGGAGTGTGTGGTTGGGCTTATAGGGCCACAAAGGTCTCCATATACTAAATCCAAGGGTTTCTTCGATCTAAATTTGGCTTGATTTGGGAATGGAGTCCTACTGTATTTTCCTAATCCAAGGGTTCCTGCGTGATCAATCTTAGGAATTCCTTCCACTAGATTCTTTCTTGTCATGTTCTTGATGTCCTCAAAGTTTAGATGACCTAATCTAGCGTGCCACAACCATGCTTGGCTATCTATATTTGCTAGGAGACATATGGGTGTACCTATCTTTAGTTTGATGTTGTAAAGTCTATTCCTTGATCTCTCAATCTTCATCAGCAACCTCTTGTTTTTGTCATGTAAAGTCAGTATGTTTCCTTCCATGACGACTTTACACCCTATCTCCGTGAGTTGTCCTAGACTCAGTATGTTGCTCTTAAGGTTTGGAATGTAGTATACTTCCGAAATAATCTTTTGTTCGTGATTCCTACATCCTAACAAAACAGAGCCTTTTCCTTTTATCTCTACATACGATCCATCTCCAAAATGAACACGTCCTGTTATCTTATCATCAATATCTCTGAAGTGACTCTTAGTTCCCGTCATGTGGTTGCTAGCACCATTGTCTAAATACCAGATGCTTTCATCTGTTGTAGCATACTTTTCGGGTTGAAATTGTCCTTCATTTAACAGTACCTCTTCGTGCTCAGTTTTGTGTGTTGCCATACTTTGCTCATATCCTTCACTTGCTTATTCCACTTTATGTTTGTTCTCCCCTTGCGAGTTGAGCCTTCCTCTTTCGAGTCGTTTCTATTTCTATTGTTTTGCCAGTTTCCTCGTGAAGAGTTTGATCTACCACGTCCGCGATTGCCGAATCGCTTTCCTCTTCTAGAGTGTTCGCCTTGCGCAAATAATAAGTTTTCCTGGCTGTTTCCACGTCCGCCTTTCTTGAGTCTAATTCTTTCCTCATACGCTTTTAGTTTTCCAATGATCTCGTCGAACGTCATTTCGTCTAGATCAGAGTTTTGTTCAATGGATGCCACTATCTGGATAAACCTATCTGGCATGGAATCTAAAAGTTTCCGTACTAATAATGGTTGATCCAAGGTTTTTCCTAGTTCTTTTGCCTTAGTGGCATAACCATTTAACTTAGCGGCAAAGGCATCTAACGTGTCGTCCTCCCTCATTTGGAGTGTTTGAAATCCAATCATCAACGATTGTAAACGTGCCTTCTGCACTTTATCTTCTCCGACATGTCTCTTTTTTAACGCCTCCCAGACTTCCTTCGCAGTCTTACACCCCGCAACTTGCAGTATCACATCTTCGGTCAATGCTTGGTATAAAAAGGCAATCGTTGCCTTATCCCTTTTCTCATCGGGTACCGCATCTTCCTTAGGTTCTATCATCTCCCATAATCCATTCGCTTCAAGTATAACTTTGATTTGAATGGCCCAAACGGTATAATTTGTTTCTTTCAAAACGGGGCATTGATAATGAGAGATAGGTACAGCGGGTTTTTGTGTTACTAAGGCGCCATTAGGATTTTCTCCAGACATGGTTTCTATTCTAATAATCTTCGCTTCTAAAAATTTGGGGCTTTCCTAATAGTATAGATAATAAATTTATACTACTAGTAAATTAGAAATCCAAGAATAATTTAGATTTCTAACCTTGGTGTTGTGGATATCCGAAAATAATTCCTTTTAAAGAATCGTTGTCAGAGAAGCGTCCCCCTCTTGTCGATCAGATAAAAGTGTTGCCCAAATTTGTAGAAATCCCTTAAGAAAATCTGATTTCAAATAGAAGCCCAAGTAATAATTCCTTGTCGGCCCAAATAAATCAATCTGCTTGCTCTAAATAAAAGCCCAACAAACTTGATTTGTTTTTCCTTTTGTGTCGATCGTACGCTGCTTCCACAAAAGTGTGGATTTTTTTTTTTATTTACTCGTATTAAACAATAAAAAAAAAAACAAAAGCAGTTTTCTCCTTCTGTGTCGTTCTTGATAACCGCTCCCAACAGAAGTGTTCTTCCCCCAAAATCAAAAAACCGATGCCCTAGGGTTTGCAGAAGTTGATTTGTTTTCAGTGGGTTCCTTCAATCGGGTTATTCCTCTTCTTATTCAAGAGTGTGATCGAAGTGTTCTTTCCTCCAATCGGTTTGTTCCTTTTTGCAGAAATGTGGGATTGAAGTTGTTACTTCCTCCAATCGGTATATTCCTCCTCAAGAGTATGATTGAAGTTCCGCCGGTTATAATCTGTTCCGGTTGTGCACCACCGTATCCGACGTTTCCGATTATATATCCAAGTAAGTCTCTATTTCCTGTTACCGTATTCCACCACCGTTGATTTTTCCGGCGTGTGTTTTTTTTATTTCCGGTCATAGTGTGTTGAATCAAAGATCCTATGCTCTGATGCCAATTGTTGTCCCTAATCGTTTGATTCACAAAATAGAGCGAGAGAAATATACTGAAATATAACCGTGTGATAGATTACTAATTCTGTTACAGACACTTGTATATATAGACATTTACCGAACCATCATGACTATTCACGAATGGTCATGTCTATTCTAAACTATCTACCATTGTGGTTGTTCACCAACAGTCACGGCCTTCTACGAATAACTTCCAATAACCGCTATTCGGTTATTATCTATTATATTGACACACTAAACCCCTATATTTACATAACACATAAATATAGTGTTAACCAAGCAATAATTCGGGATTATGGTCCACATAATAATCCAAAAAAAAAAAAGATTAAAAGTTTCAAACTTGTGTGTATCAGCCAAATCTTCTTACCAGATCACCCTGGCGGTTGGTCACGTAATCTTTTAGCCGACCCATACTGAAGGGGCACATAATGAAATCATCAAAAATACCATTTGAAATGGTTAATGAAGGGTCTATATCTGTAAAATCGAGCTTTGAAACCAAAATACTACAAAAGCAAGAGTAGTTGTGTATATTAAAGCATGAAATGAAAATATTTTATGAAGAGCTAAGATATCGAACACATACCTTCTTAGAAGCTCGTATTCAATTGTATTATAATTTGGAGAACATAAAAGCCTCATAAAAGCAGCCCCGAAGGCTAGACATGGAGAAGAAACAGTTGTCCGCCTAAAAACTACATATTAACAAGTAATAGAACACAAGGGGAGCAAGTTGGATCCATTTACTTATCAACGGGTCAATCTAGCTTGTGTCATCTAAAATGAGCTGAATTAAATAGCTGAGTTCAAAGGGATCAGAATCACGCGAAGTCTATTTAAAATGAATACAGCCTCCTATGTTTTTAAACCTATACCTCTAGCCTTCATAAGTGGGCCCATATGGTCACATGATGGCGGTACGATTGGGGTTTCACCCCTTTGGTTAAAATGTGTCGAAGCCGAGATTCAAACAAGGGAGTTTAGAGTAAATGGGGGATGTTTTACCAACTCTACTAATGTAAGTTCGTAAAAATAAAATGAATATAAGCCTCATATGTAAGTTGGCAATCACAATTAATGCTTAATATACTTGTACATTATTCATTATAAATGAGCAACAAACTGCTGTTGATAAATACAAACCGCCCGACCCTTTACCTGACTTGTCCTTCATGCTACCAAAACAGAACATCTTTGTTTGAGAATTGCAAACCTCGATAGTAAGGACCCATTTATCCCAATTCATTGGAACCTTTAACTTCAATATCATCAGCGTGTAGTGGTTTCAATATCATAAATGTCTGCTCGCCCGTCACAGAATTCTGATAACAATGGTACTAACATAGTTAATTAAGACTTGTAATACAAGGACCAGGGTAAAAAGATAAATTATAACAGAATGAATCAAAGAGAGCAGCTACAATAAAAAGGGCTTAACTGGAACTTCACATATGTAAAATGGAGCGAGTTTATGATTTTTCCAGAACCGAAATAAGTCCAAAGTAAGCCCGAAAGAGACACCCAAGTAGTGGACCTTCTCGTGCTGTCTTTCATGAAGATGAACAAGAAATGGTGGAAGGTCTAGCTTGGGTTTGATTCTTGCTTAAGCAATGATACCTGACATCATTACATAAAATGTTATTTAAGAAACAGTAAATGTAAAAAATAATCATTACTAAGATCTTACTTTCTCAGCCGCCTCAGTCATTTTGAGATGTGGAACTTCAGCATCATTCTGGACGTCTACTTCAAAGGAAGAGAATTGACCCTCAAAGTACCTACAACATTTGAGACCTTAGAACACAAAGATTGTTAGAATATGATCACGTAAAATGAACGTATGTCTGAAAAGTATTTAAGCCTACGGGGTCACACGTCTCAGCACGAATGTAACTATAATTAATCAATATACTAAATGTAATTTAATAATTAATTAGATCACGAAAAACTAACGATTGTCCGTTAAAAAGTTAATAGTTAACGGTACTTAATTAACGGACTTAACGAAGGAGAGAATTGTAATTAGAAAACAATTAGGAAACCCTCTAGAATGTTCTTGGGGGGGGGGGGGGGGGGGGGGGCGAATAGGAGAAGGAAGGGGTTTCACAAACCCTAAACTTGGCCATCAAGTAAACCTAATCCTATAAATAGAGGCCTAAGTTAATTGTTTTATATATATATATAGATATAATTTATAAGGTTTTCTGTAACAATCGTGATTCTTGACTATTTGACCATGTGTACATTTTGACTAAGTAATAGTTAATCAATATATATATATATATATATATATATATATATTCAAGTGCAAATTGAGGTTCAATTTAGTGCAAGGTGTTAATATGGGCCAATTTTTATGATATAATTTGTATGATTTAATTTGAGATTTATGTGCAAATTGAGGTCATTAGCTAGTGCAAATCGACTCTCGTTTAGTTAACATCTAAGTTAACTAGTAGAATGAAAATGGGTCATATCCATGGGTTCAAGCCCAACCCATGACCCATCTAAGAGATCCAACCCTATCGTTCTCTCTTTCACTCATTCTTCCATCCATTCAATTCTCTTTCACTCTCTTTACACTAAATGCAAGAACATTCAAACATCTCTCTCTCCCTCTAAAACTTTAGTTCATTTAATGGTGTTTCAAATGGAATAATAATAAAATCATCATCTTTATAATCATTCTACCATCATATCAAAAACCCAAGTTTCAAAGTGCAAGAAAACTCTTCATCTAGGTCAAATTCGGGTTTGAGTTCTTATGGAGGTTTTGTTAAGTGTTTTCTAGCTCAAATTCACCATATCAAGTTATTATATATGTCTTTCATCTGAATCTAAGCATCCTTGGTTGTTTCGGGCGTAAAAATCGGGTTTGGGTCAATTTGAGTTGTAAATGGGTCAAGATCGAATTGAACAAGGAAATGTGTTAAAGGGATGGATTTGGATGTTGAAACATGTTTAGTTATGTCCAATTATGTTTAACTATGCGTAAAAATGGGTCTTGAGGCTGTAAAAATCGATTTCATGGTCTACCTATCAAGAAATTAGGGTTTTGGGTCGTGTTTGGGTCAAGAACACCTGCTGGTGTGTATCTGTTCAGAACCAGGCGTAACTTACGCCCCTTTAGGCGTAGCTTACGCCCCTCTCCATCATCATTTTTGAAATTTCCTTCTGTTTACACCAAAACTTGGAAACCTTATGCCAAAATACACAATTCCAGGGCACCGTAACCTACGCCCCTCCCTAGCCGTAGCTTACGCCAGTTGAAACTTGCCCAGCGTAGCTTACGCCCTCCCCAGCGTACCTTACGCCCTTTGAAATTTTTCCTAGCGTAACCTACGCCCAGATGGGCCGTAATTTACGCCCCCTCTAAAGTTCATTTTTCATGTTTTGATTACTAGATAGACTTCTAGTTTCCTTGGATCGAGTCGAACTTTAAAATGAGTCCCTTCTTGAGTTCTAAGGTATCCTATTCGCGTCTTAATACGTATTCAAGTCCCGAGTCCCATTTAAAAGTTCATAAAAGATAAAAGAGAACATAATTGCGTATATATTGATACGTACATGTATGTTTTGATAGGTTGTGATCGATTGACAATTAATTGACGTCCTAGCTGACTTTAAGTCCGATAATCAAGGCAAAGGTGAGTTTTCATAGTTTCCCTTGCTCTTTTAAGAGTCGGGCTGAAGAGTGTACCTTGTGCATTGATGACATTTGTGATTTACATGTTGTGTGATGATTTTGTAGTCGTGCAAGTATGTGTTTTCATTGTATGGTTATTGTATGTGTATGTTGAGATGTTTTTAGGATAGTTGTGTATATATGGAAGACGTTAATGCCTTTGAAAGGTTGGAGATGTGGTGGGAAGGCCGCAGGTGACCCTATATATAAACATCAAAGGCTTTTCAAAAGTAGTAACGTACAAAGTATATACGCAAGGTGTTTCATTTTGTGTAGACAATGACGATCAAGTTACGTGCAATGAGCATAATGGGGTGCATGATGACATTTCAAACGGGTACTTTTAGTACTTGATGACATTATACGGGTACGATATGTACTTGATGACATTATACGTATACGATATGTACTTGATGACATTATACGGATACGATATGTACTTGATGACATTCTACGGGTACTTTTAGTACTTGATGACAATTGTTAATGATATGTGGACGACGAGGGACATTGGGTACAAGTGTGCAAATCTTAGGTCATGTATGATGTTAATTATGTATTGGATTACATGGGTATGTGTTCTTGTTCATTCTTCCCTACGAACTCACCAACCTAGTGTTGACATTCTTTAGTACACTTTTCAGGTAACCAAGAGAACCCAAAAGTTTGATGTGCTTGCTAGATGTCGGACTTGACCATGGATTCGTGATTCATTACCCGTTGAAGGGACCTTGCTTAGGATCATGAGCCATCTTTTGATATTGTTTTGTAAACGTTTGATGGTTGTATGCTCCTTATGCTTTTGTGACATTGTAAACAAATTGTTGGGTTCACAGAATCCTTTTAAATTCATATAGTCTCGTTCTACGATAATTCCATCTTGTGTCATGCTCTTCAGTGCATTTCGAGCCTAGCTCGGGGTGTTACATTTTCTAAAACCCTAAAAATCTCTCTCTTTCCCCTCTCTCTTGGCTTCGGCTGAAAACACCAAGAACAAGGGGTTTCGGGTTTTGGTTCGGTTGATATTAAGGGGTATTAACAAAGGTTGTTCGATTCGTGATCAAGTACTAGCACGCATATATTCTTGTGTTGTGTGTGCAATCCTAGAGAGGTTTTACTTTAAACCTTTTCATAAAGTTTCTTGCTTTATTCTCTTCAATTTAAGGTACACGTTTCTCATCTTGGTTAATTAATTAACTACATAGATTTTATTCCGCTGCGTGCTTTGTGATTTGATTTGATAAATAGTTATATATCCCAACAGTGGTATCACGAGCCTACTATGTGTGTTTCTTGATTACCAACTAAATCAAAACTTGAAGGGGGGTTAAGGTTCTTGATTTTTAAAATTTTCGGATATATATATATATACTCCATACACTCCTCAGCATAATGGTGTATCTGAAAGGAGAAATCGAACTTTGCTAGACATGGTAAGATCAATGATGACCTGTACAACTCTCCTATTTTCGTTTTGGGATTATGCTCTAGAGACAGTTGTACGCATTCTCAATATGGTTCCAACCAAGAAGGTTGACAAGACGCCGTATGAATTATGGCATGGAGATGTCCCTAATTTGTCTTACTTAAAAGTGTGAGGCACTTGTGAAGCGCGATACGCCTGACAAACTTGAACCCATAACTACTAAGTGCATCTTTGTTGGATACCCTAAGGAAACGATGGGTTACGACTTCTATGATCTCGTCAAAAACACTGTTCGTGTTGCTCGATATGCTGAATTCTTTGAAAAGAAATTAGTTCAAGAGAACAGTGGGAGGGTTGTAGAACTTGATGAGACTCAAGAGGAAGATGTGTCACCTTCTGAAGCTCCTAGCAATCATCAACTTGGGGGGGAAAATGTTCAAAGTAATGAACCTCAAATCAATGATAATGAAGCGATTCCACTTTGTAGGTCCGAAAGGACAAGACGTCATACCGAAAGACTATGTCTGATGGTAGAAGAAGACGTTGTTGGAGATCTCGATGAGCCTCCGAATTTCAAAGCTGCATTATCAGATCCGGAATCTGACAAATGGCTTGAAGCTACGAAGGTAGAAATGAAATCCATGAAAGACAATCAAGTCTGGAGCTAGGTTGATCTTCCACAAAATGCTCAAACTGTTGGGTGTAAGTGGATCTTCAAGAAGAAGACGGACATGGATGGAAATGTACACACCTATAAAGCTCGTCTCGTGGCAAAAGGTTATACTCAACGTTTCGGTGTTGACTGTGATGAGACATTTTCTCCAGTCACGGACATTAGAGCTATTAGGATTCTCTTAGCCATAGTTGCGTACTATGACTTTGAGATATGGCAAATGGATGTTAAGACTGCCTTCTTAAATGGTTACTTGGATGAAGAAGTCTATATGGATCAACCTAAAGGTTTTAATGATCCAAAACATCCCAACAAAGTATGCAAGTTTCAAAGGTCCATTTATGGACTAAAGCAAGCATCAAGAAGTTGAAATAAGCAGTTTAATGAAGAAATCAAAAAGTTTGGTTTCGTTCAAAACCCCGATGAGCCATGTGTATATCGCAAAGCTAGTGGGAGTAATGTTACTTTCCTTATCTTATATGTTGATGACATATTGATCATAGGAAAACACATTCCAATGTTGCAAGATGTTAAATCTCATCTTGGAAAGTGTTTTGCCATGAAAGATTTAGGAGAAGCGGCATTTATTCTTGGAATCAAGATCTACCGAGATAGATCAAGGCGATTAATTGGACTAAGTCAAAGTGCTTATATTGATAAGATCTTGAAGCAATTCAAGATGGAGAATTCTAAGCGTGGGTCTATACCTATGCTAGAAGGACTTAGTTTATCTGTCAAACAGGGTGCTACTACACCTAATGAGGTAGAGCGTATGCGTAGAAGTCCTTATGCTTCGGCTGTGGGTTCCATTATGTATGCGGTTAGATGCACTAGACCCGATGTGGCGTTCGCGCAAAACATCGCTAGCCGATATCAACATAATCCTAGTGAAAGCCATTAGACTGCTGTTAAAAACATTCTGAAGTACCTACGAGCTACTAAAGATATGTTTTTGGTGTATGGAGGAAATCCAGACCTAGAGCTCAAAGTGACCAGATACTGTGATGCTGGATTTCAAACTGATAAAAATGACACGAAGTCTCAATCAGGATTCATCTTCGTTCTTAATGGAGGTGCTGTGGACTGGAAAAGCAAGAAGCAAACCACAGTCGCCATGTCTGCAACAGAGTCTGAGTACATTGCTGCGTCAGAAGCCGCGATGGAAGCAGTCTGGATAAGGAAGTTCATTAGCGGGCTAAACATGATCCCCTCAAATGACTTACCCACTGATATGTACTGTGATAATACTGGTGCATTGATCATTGCCAACGAACCCAGAGTTCAGAAAGGTGCCAGACATTATGCTAGACGATATCACTATGTTCGTGAGTAGATCAAACTAGGGGAGATCACTTTACTCAAAGTTCACACAGATTTTAACTTAGCTGATCCTTTAAAGCTTTGTCTAGGCCTAAGCTTGAAAGGCATGCCGAGGGCATAGGACTTAAATTCGCTAGTTATTTCATGTAAATCTGTTGTTTCGGTATTTGGATAAGGGATGTTAAACAATTTATATTTTTCATAATGAAATAAAGTACTTGATATGTTTGATTTCATTTAATATTAAATTATGTCCTATATTTGCATGTTTAATCGTTGAATATTTTATTAAATATTCTAAATTATCCATTGTCGATTAATTATATGGGAATATAATTAAATTAAGACAAATCTGAGTGATTGGTTATATTCTTGGAATATATAATGGATGGTTCCACCAAACTCACATGATATCCATAGTTGATGCATATCGGACTACCCCACTAACGAATTATCACTTTATGGATCGACGTCATGAAGTGAAATTCGTAAATGGTTACTTTATTGATCCTTTGACTTGAGATACAGGCAGGTCAGCATGTATGAATCGCACTTACTAGATATAGTTCTAACTCTCCTGAATAAGGGAGTACATAAAGGGCTATTTTTAGAAAGTGTAGTGAAGTATGATGACTGACACGTGTAGTCAATACAGGATTTGTTCCTTCAACTTAAAAGTTGAAGTATGATAACATTAGCGCCCTCATTAGGACTAATTAAGATGTTTGCATGGCCATGCCCAAATAAATCCAGATGGTTCTCGATTATATTTGGTAATCATTAATTAGTTATTGAATGAGAAACATAATCGTTAAATTATAAAATGACCTTGATCCATATTCATATTTAACAAGGTATCTGAACAAAGGGATAATAAATGCCTCAACCATTTAAATATACTTTAAGAAACTATACTTAAATTTTTTCGGGAGCATTGGCGTGTTGCTAGAAGCTAACCAATGTTATTACCTTCATTCATTACGAGCTCAAGTGGGAGCTGTTAGAATATGATCACGTAAAATGAACGTATGTCCGAAAAGTATTTAAGCCTACGGGGTCACACGTCTCAGCACGAATGTAACTATAATTAATTAATATATTAAATGTAATTTAATAATTAATTAGATCACGAAAAACTAACGATTGTCCGTTAAAAAGTTAATAGCTAACGGTACTTAATTAACGGACTTAACGAAAGAGAGAATTGTAATTAGAAAACAATTAGGAAACCCTCTAGAATGTTCTAGGGGGAGAATAGGAGAAGGAGGGGGTTTCGCAAACCCTAAACTTGGTCATCAAGTAAACCTAATTCTATAAATAGAGGCATAAGTTAATTGTTTTATATATATACAATTTATAAGGTTTTCTAAAACCCTAAAAATCTCTCTCTTTCCCCTCTCTCTTGGCTTCGGCCGAAAACACCAAGAACAAAGGGTTTCGTGTTTTGGTTCGTTTAATATTAAGGGGTATTAACAAAGGTTGTTCGGTTCGTGATCAAGTGGTAGCACGCATACATTCTTGTGTTGTGTGTGCAATCGTAGAGAGGTTTTACTTTAAACCTTTTCATAAAGTTTCTTGCTTTATTCTCTTCAATTTAAGGTACACGTTTCTTATCTTGGTTAATTAATTAACTACATAGATTTTATTCCGCTGCGTGCTTTGTGATTTGATTTGATAAATAGTCATATATCCCAACAAAAATAACTATGGAAAAGAAAACACATGATATAGTACCTTGTCAGCAAGTCTATGGTAGCCAAGCTGCAATATAACAAGATGTTAATCATTTACACATGGTATAGATACATGGAATTAGATAAGACATTAACCCGTGTCAAAATACCTTCATTGCCCATGGATGTGTTGCAATGCGGACGTTCTAGCACCCAAAAGACTTATAAAGTCAACCCATACGATTTTTTAGAACTTTTTCCCACCTGCAGATTTCAGGGATGTGATTCTCTGTGTCCAGACAAAGTAGCTTGTGAAGCCAGGATTCAACTGGATCTTCAGATGCAAACCTTATAGCTCTACTTATATATATCCTCTTGAAATATCGACTTGCATCAGGACGAATTAAACCACATTGTATTTTAAAAGAGCCAACTTATATACATGTCCATCAATAAAGTATTGGTGATGAAGTTATTATACCAGAAAGAACAACATCTGTGCTTTATGAAGATGCCTGATTTTGCTCTTCTAATTCCTGCATAAGCTTAATGGATAGAGATCGCCTGTACCTTCGTAGCTTCAAGAAAGAATGATATAAAGTGGATCAAGAATATGCAAGAATACATGCGAGTTTGTAACAAATTCCAATAGTAGTGTTCATACCCATTAACGGTAAAAGAAATGAAAACCAGATAAGACCCAAGCAAAGACTTCACAATCGGGAGTGGAATATCTGCCGCTTCATCAATCACCAAAAGTTCAACGTGCGACAGTTTTCCATGTTTATGAGGTTTTATATAGTGTAAGGGACGACCACAAATATGGTTGTAAGTATCAAAATGGGACTAATCAAAAACAAAAAGGCGTTGTGTAAGCATGAAGTCGCCACACTTGCTGTAATAGTAGATATGTTTGGTCTAAAAAACATCGAATTTTGTAACAAATACTCCATATAATATCCTAGACTTGTGGATATAATACGAACCTCAATCGTCTCTCTATGCTGTTTTTAGATATTTATTCCAATAGTCACTTTTTTGAGCTCTAGATTTGAGCTTTTCACGATATCATAATGCAAGTGCTCCTAAAAAATATGTGACGCTTAAGTACATCAACAATGTATATGGTCACTCAAAGATTTGGAGAACCAGCTAGAGAAAGGTAGCTTAACTTATGATATTGAACTACTATTAATAAAAAGATGCGGATATTGATGAAAAATCAATAAAAGTATTACTGCAATCTAAATTATATAATGGTAATTAGTCCAAACATTAAGTCAATATACAAAATATTGAGGCCTTGAAATTTTGGGGGCCTAAAGGGATGTCCCATAGTACTCTTAAGCCACCTATACAACATGTGAATCGCTCATGGATATTAAGACTAGGTGTATACGGAGTAATATAAAATTAAATAATTTTTGAAATTTATGAAGACTGATAACTAACGTAATAGCTACGTCCGTCTAAAATACACCTAACATAAAAAATAGTCTTATAGAATCTCTAGAACACGATATAATCACTATCACTTCTCTAGACATTAGCGGAACGATCATATTTCTTTAGTTTGTCATTTACTCGTATAGTCGTATTAACTATTTTCAGGAAGTGAATTTGACTTCATGAAACTCCTAAGTAGTGTTGTTAAAGCATTTCCCGTATGAAGATGCTTTGACTGATTTCAGGTTAGTGAGAAATTAAGAAGCGAAATAAAACCTGATTTTCTCACATATGTGACCAACCATTCTTCCGATATGTACACCTAAGTCCAAAATGGTACAAACCAATTAAACCTATCCAGACTTGGGCCAGCCCAAGCCCGCCTGACCCAAGTTTGGTCTGTTTCTTTGTCTTTCGGTTTGATGAGTACGGTCCGGATTTTTACAAGTCTCATCCCTAGATGAGAATCAAATCTTTTTTTTTTTTTAGAGTAAATTACACCTTTCGTCCCTGACGTTTGCACAATTTTCACTTTTCGTCCCTTAAGTGAAAAAATTACAATTTTGACCTTAAAATTGGCAGTTTTTTTCAATCATCGTCCCTCGCCAAATGTCGTTAAGTTTCAGCCGGTAAGTCGGACACGTGCAAAACACGTGAAGGACTGAAACTACAAAAAATGACAAGTTCAGGGACGAAAACTGAAATTTACATTTCTGTTGTCATCATTTTCATCTTCTCCGGCTGACTTTCGTCGGAAAATTCGCCGGAAAACTTAAAATACCGATATCTCACTCGTTTCCTCGAATTAGACTACGAAACCACCACCAAACTTCTCAAAATTAATTTCCGCACGAATCCTAACCAAACAAAAATATTAAAATGCTGATATTTTATGAAATGTAAATGAAAAGCATCGTAAATAAAATTGTAACCAAGATCCAGTTGACCAAAAAACTCAACAAACTAGCATGGAACTTGTACGAACTGACAACTTTGAGTGCGAATAACTTATAACCGAAACGAGATCCAATGAATCGATTGTCACACCCGAATTCTTTGTACCTCAATCTAGTAATCTAACTATTGTAACAACTTAATAACCTTAACGATTGACCAGTCAACTATATCGAAAACCTTACGATGAAACTAACATCTAAATAAATCGCCAAAAATGAAAGGTAACGAATCGCTATGAAACTTAACACAATACTAGATGAATCAATAGTAAACTTGTAACAACTTTCAGAATGAGATTTCGACGTAAGGATGTCACGGACAACGGATTTAAAGTTTCTATACAAAATATAAAATAAGAGATATAATCAACCAAATGACAAACTGTAAATTGCTTTGAACTTCTATTACATAAACTAAGAATCAAGTGACGATGATCGAAATTTTTGATCTGAAATATTTGAGTTGCGGGGGCTTGTCAGGCCTCCTGGTCCTTTCGTCCCTCTTTGCTCCCTCGTTATATATATTTCTAATTATTCGATCTTATGTCTTTGCCTCATTGATAAAAACCGAACCCACATGAAGGTCTCTCCCTATTTTGTACTTTTCTTTTTGGTGCAGAGCTTATGGAATAATAAATGATACACACCATTGGTGTCTTAGTAAGGAGCACATACACCTAATCCAACATGGACTTATTTGCGAAAACAGAAATATTGCATTCTTGAAACAAGCTAGATCGTACAGAAATATTGCTCAAAATCCATGTTATGGGTATTTTGAGTTTTCCAGCAAGTGTTGAATCTGAAATATTTTGATTAGGATTCGTGCGGAAATTAATTTTGAGAAGTTTGGTGGAGGTTTCGTGGTCTAAATCGAAGAAACGAGTGAGATATCGGCATTTTAAGTTTTCCGGCGAATTTTCCGACAAAAGTCAGCCGGAGAAGATGAAGATGATGACAACTAAAAATTAAATTTCAGTTTTCGTCCTTGAACTTGTCCTTTTTTTGCAGTTTCAGTCCCTCATGTGCGTTGCACGTGTCCGACTTAACGGCTGAAACTTAACGACGTTTGGCGAGGGACGATGATTGAAAAAATCTGCCAACTTTAAGGTCAAAATTGTAATTTTTCACTTAAGGGACGAAAAGTGAAAAACGTGCCAACTTTAAGGACGAAAAGTGTAATTTACTCTTTTTTTAAGTACACCAACGGATAAATGAGTAACATTCTCACGTGATGCAGGTCAGTTCGACTCTTGGCAACGCCTTAAAGGGTTCGCTCCTCATGTGTAAGATGCATATAACGTTGTTAAAACCCTCTCAGCATATTTGCATGTGACAAGATCCGAACTTGGGACCCTCTGGAAAAAACCCCTAACCACTATGCTGACACCAAATAACAGATGAGAATCAAATAATATGCTATAATAATTTCCAAGAACTTTGGGATGGATGCTTCAGAATCAATGCTCGATAGCTTTCAAAAATGTAGAGATTACATTTCTTAAGGAGACTTTGCATTATTCCATCAAAATAATCTTTTAAAGTTATAATTTCTTTTCGAACTTTTAAAATGACAAGGATTTCACCTTTCTTTTAAAGCAAACACTAGTAGTAGACTAGTAGGTCTTTTGACCAAGACACGTAATTAGTAAGTAGTAGTCAAAATTTAATGTTACTAATTAGAACATGACACTTTATCAATACATGGAGACTTTAAATCTTACACGATAAGCCAACCTCTTAAAAAACATGAATTATGCTTCATAATATGGATCACTTTAGGAAGATGGAATCTTAGGTGTTGCACCATTTTGAAGGAAAGAAGAATCTTCTATGTTGTTAATGGACTTGTGGAATAAGTACGTGTAGATTCTGAGATGGATTCCATCTACAAGTCTATAACCAACCTTTTTTCAAACGGCGATCGAATATACCTACTTCTTCTTTAGAGAAGTATATTTGTTTGTTAAATTACCATTTATTTTAAGGCTAATTACTTAAAAGTACTCCTACATTTAAACTTGTTGCAAATATCTTTACTTAAAAATTATCTCTTTTTGTGGGACAAAACTTAACAAAACAACTACTCGTATTAGTCTATTATCAATCCATGTTACCTACAAACACCATCACATGCTAATGTTTATCATATCATATCTGATTTTGTACGCGTCATTTGCCATCTATCAACCATGGATACTCCTCTCTAGGTTACCGTTTTCGAACATCACTAGCACACCGTTCCAATCAATTATGCATACATCTACCAATCTCTAGGGCTTTGACTTGATACTCGTATGAAGCTTCCCTAGATCTAAGGCTGTAAACGAACCGAACGAACACGAACGGGAGCTTGTTCGTGTTTGTTCGTTAACTTAACGAACGGATCACGAACATAATGTTGTATTCACGAACAGATGAACGAACATAATGGCTTGTTCATGTTCGTTCATTTGTGTTCATGAACGAATGTTCACGAACACTAATGAACGAACACAAATGAAAGAACACTAACGAACGAACACAAACAAATACCAATGAACAAACATATAACTAACAATATTTACAAATATATAGTTAGAAATATTAGACTTCGTATTCAAGGTTACAAATTATTGATCAGCTCAATTTTTTACAAAACTTTCCTATTTTAAATAGTAAAAATATCTTACGGTTTAATATAAAATGAGAATGTATCTTTATAATTTATATTTAATTTTCTTTTTAAGTATATAAAGGATTAGATATTAATGTTAAAATTAAAATATATATATATATATATATACATAGCAAAATGAAATGTTCACGAACATAAACGAACGGATGTTCATGAACATAAATGAACGGATGTTCACGAACATATTATCGAACGTTCACGAACATAAGTGAACGAACGAGAACTCTGTTCATGTTCGTTCCTTTAACTAAACGAACAAATTTTTGTGTTCATGTTCGTTCTTTTAACTAAACGAACGAACTTCCCGCCGAACGGTTCATGAAATGTTCATGAACTGTTGAGTTCATTTACAGCCCTACCTAAATCTGGTCGAATCTAGGCGATGATAGGCGGTTTTAATACTGTATAATTTTTTAATTGATTAATAGTCATTTTGGTGGGGTGGGGGAGTGGGGGGTGGGGGTGGGGGGAGGGGGTAGGGAGAGGAAGCTAGAACAACTCTTTATGGTAAGGGACTTTATTTGTTTATATATCATTGCTTGGGATCATTAAAAAAAAATATAAAATGAAAGAGGGGAGAGAAAAAGGAAAAAAAAGTGTTGGCGACCATTTTGAGTCGTGGAGAGAAGGATGGTTAATCAGGTTACCTAGGAGGGTGGTGTAAGGGCGACCTTGAGGCGTTTTGAAAGGGAGTTGCTTAGCCGCTTAAGGATACGCCCAATTTCTTTTACATTGTTTTCTCGAGGTTTTATAAGAAAGGAAAGGAGAAGATTGGATAGGAGAAGAAATGATAGAAAATTACATAAAAAAGAGGCATTCTCGAGTTGAAAGAAAAGAAAAGAAATGTTGAGAGTTAAATATATTATTGAGTTAGAAGTCAAGGAAAAGAAAGGATAAAAAGATACAATATTACATTTATAGTCTTGTAGTAATTAAAACTTTTATATAAGTTTTAGATGTATAATAATAATTTCACTACTTTTCTTTTCAAATCTTGTCAAAAGTGACTGGAAAGTTTTGGGATCAAAAAACTCTCTTTTTCCCTTTTTCTTTCCTTCATTTTCTTTTAAAACAAAAACTCAAGAATACAAAAACTAAAAATTTTTTATTATTTTTTTTATCTCCTCAAAATAAAACTCAAGAATGGAGTCCGCCTGAGACGCAGCTTTAAATCAAACTCTTCCTTTTACATAATTTAATGATTGGTGGCATTCCGTAAAATACAGACGTTGAACAATAAAAGAAATTGGTATTGGATTATTTGGATAAAAACCACCATGAACCTCAAACTTTAGTTGATAGTGTTTTATTACATATATGATCAATATCAATTCAGTATACATAATAAAAAATTTAGTTGGCCAATTAATCATGAATCTGCTAATATCGTAATTATGTGACTACATGGATACATATAAAAATTGCAAGTTCCAGGTTCAAACGTCGTCAAAAACAAATAAAGAAACTATATTTTGTAATCGATATGTGTGAATGATGAGTCACCGGACATGAAGTTTTTATACGTTGTGAGTTTTAGTTACCTAGACGGTACATAAAATCAAAAGATATTCATCTATTTATCTTTTTATAAAGTTAGTGCTGGTAATATGGCAAAATCACTTATAAACAATTATTTTTCATGATATTGGTAATTGATAATTCTAGATTAGTGTTTAGATATTAACTACGAGTAGTTTTATCTCTTATAAATATCAATGTGTCATATAATGTCGTCCTCATATCATAATCACATAGCTAAATTACCTCCATACTTTTCACCTGACAACTATTATGGACGACTTAAATAATACTCAGTATAAAAACAATTAACACTAATTAAATTATTAACAAAACTAAACAAGCATGGAAATTTAAAGGGACCAAAAGGGTTAAAAAAAATATATATTTTTACTATTAATAACTTTTAAAAATAATATTCATAGTACATATAAGAGCTGATATTTGTACAACAATTGATGAATCTATTACAACTATGCATCGTATATTTGTACAGTATGCGATAAAATTTGCACATTATAGTAGATTTATTAATTTATAAGGTACATTTATCGTTTCCCTTACATATTAGTTCTTTTAACAAAATGAACTTTATGAGTATGTTTGGCATAAGTAAGATGTTAATTGTAACTTTTAGTTGTAGGTGTAAGTTGTAACTTTTAAACAAAACTATTAGCTAGAGTTTTTATTTTATAGAGGTGTTTGGCTAGTATCTATAGCTGCAATTTCAAAAAGTATTTGTGTATTGTTAAACAACTAAAAGTTTATCGAAAAGCTAAAGCTCCTGGAACGCTACTTCAAGTGGCATTTCATTTTAGAGTTTTTTCTTTCAAATAAAAGCTAAAGCTGGTTGCATCCAAACACAGCTTTTAACATAATAAGAGTTTTTTATTTAAAATTCAAAGTTAAGGCTCCTAAAAAGCTTTTGAAAAGTTCACTCTAATATAGATTTAGGTTAGTCAGGTGTTTTGGGCCTCCAAATTTATAAGGCCTCAAATCTTTAATCTAAATTTGGATTTTATTTTAAATAGGTTTTTTACTTGGTATTTTTAACATAAAGAAGTAACTAATAGGACACTACAAATATGTGTATGTGTAATGGATTAAGAAACAGCATTAGTCTCCAACCATAAGTCAAATGAATCTTCAATGAGATATTATTGTTTCACCGTCCCCTTTATAGTTTTTTCTAGTTTATCTTAGAAACATTATCTTTCTATGTATTGATTTTATTTTGATAAGCAGTAATTATTTATGTCACGTAATTTATTCATGTGTTTATTGTGTTTACTACATCGCCGTCTCATTATTTGGTTTTCCACTTCGAACTTATGTCCGAGTAGGAAAGAAGACTTTTTTTTAGAGATTTTAATAAAGGCCTCAAAAATTAATTTCGTTTAAGGCCACAGAAAACGTTAAGCTGGTTTTACCAAACATAACGTATGTTTCATTAAGTTTTGCTTCTTATAATAAGTGTTCTGTCAATGAAATTACCTATAATATTTTTTGAAACACAATCAACTATCTATATCTATACTATATTATAAAAAGAATAGCTTTTTTTATTTTTAGTAATGTTGAAAATATATAATATTTTCACTTAACACCCCGTAAAATACTTTCACATACACTACTTCCTTAACAATAATGATTAAATTACACTATCAATCCTTTATGTTTTAAGATATGTCCATTAACCCTTTACATCAATTATATACACAACTCAACGTCGTTCCATAACCAACTGTCGCCCAACCATCACACCGTCGCCGCCATGACTACCGCCGCATCGCGCGGGTACCGTGCTAGTAGTATTAATTTTAATTTAATCATGGTTCCTTTTGCATTCCATTTTGAGGATCGAAAGATTAGTTGTTGTTTCTTTTTTTTTTTTTTTTTTGATTTTGAAAGGTGTGGATCATTTGCTCGCAACAAGAGATCTAACTTACCTTGTTTTAATCGGCCCTCATCCTCAATACCTAGTAGGAGGGGAAACCCCCAACTAAATCGGCCGAAGACACGACATTAAATTGGGATAAAACCCTGCCCATCTGCAGAATTCAAACCTGCTTCACCGGAGAACTTTATTTGTAAAATATCTTAAAATATCTTTCTCATGTCTCGAACTCGACACTTTTAACATGAAAACTATGCTCAACCAGTGAGTTAGAAGGGAAAAGATCAGTTTATAATCTTCCATTCTTTTATGTTTTATTTATTGCTATATTCCATTCTTTTATGTTTTATTTATTGCTATACGAAATAATTATCATGAAGTTTTTGAAAAATCAATCCAAATGTTTTAGTGGATAACGACAACAAAATATCATCTAGTTCGAAAAGATATATGGATTTAATTACGGATATCTTTTACTAATTTAACCAATTAAATAAATAAAAATGTCATCGAGTTTTGAATTTATTTAAATCCATGTGAATTTATACCCAATAAAAAAAACAATTGTCAATATGTCACATTTATTCTCCATCAAAGAAAAAATTAAACACCTTAATTTTTTTTTGAGTTAAGAGTGACATATTCACGTGAAACAGTATATTAGTTTGGTGTACGTACGTATATGATCTACCCTTCAATACCGCCCCTCTTGATTTCATCAAATCAAATTTTCTATATATATACACACACTATATATATTGTATTCTATATCTATAATATCTACATAAAATCAGTGGGATCAGTGGAAGCTGAGTTAGCCTTATTCTTGTCAGCACTCCACTCTACTTACCATTGTACTCCTGTTGCCATCATTTTGACAAACAGATTCTTGTTATTTATATATATATTGTTCTTTCAAATATTTTTTGTGAGGTAATTTATATTTATTTTTTATTCTTAACGAACTTGATTCTAATTGCCTTTTTTATGAATAAATGTTTTTGTTGAATGCTATATATATATGTGTGTGTGTATGTGTGAAGTTATTTGAGGATAAATCAGAGTAGAGACAAGAAGATCGGTGATTCTTTCCCGGCCGATCATCTTTTTCCGGCAATAGTAAATTTTCCTGTAAGTTTTCTTACTACTTTTGATTTATCATATATGTTTGCGATGATGTTTTTTAAGGTTTAATTATTTGTTTTAGTTTTAGTTATACATGCTAACTTGAGGAATTAATTTAATTTCTTTTATAATTTAAGATAAGAAATTTTGGTTGTGATGGGATAGTATGTGAGTCTCTGATTTCCTGTTAGGGGTTTGCTTGTTAGTCAATTGGGGAGGGTTTTGGACCTAAAAAGAATTAACTCAATAGTCAATAATCAATAGCGGGGTTTCCGGTTTTGGTACGATATTGAGATTTGAGAACAGAAATGTGAGTTGGACTTGGATCAGTGGCTTCTTTTGGGCTAACTTTGGGCTTGGATATGAAATCTTATACAGTATATTGGTTAGTTAGTTAGTTTGTTACTCTCACAAATCTGAGTCATTTCAACAAGTTTTTCAGGGATGTCAAATTATAGAATGATAAAATTATTACGATGTCAAATTATAGAATGATAAAATTATTACGAGTATAATATTATCTTTATTTATTTTATAAGTTATCTTCTTAAAAAGTTGTATCAAGTTTAATGTAAGTAAATTTGTGCATATGTACTGTGGGGCTTACTAGCGATTTGCTAGTAGTTGGTTAATATGATATCTCTGAGTTTCCAAAAATATATATATAAAGATAATAAAGATGACATTCCTGGAGTTGATATCTATTTTAGGATTGACTATGGTGTCATTTGTTTTGAGACGGAAGGAGTATTTTTCTCTTATAATTTTTAGCTAGATTATATATATATATATATAGGGTTGGGTATTGTAAAACAAGTATTAATGTAAAACAAAAAAGACAAGATCTTGACCCTTGGATCATGGTTAAATTGATGCACGAAGATTCACGAAATAAATGATACACAATGATTTTAATGATGCAAGATGATTTTCAATGAAGAGAAACATATTGTTTTATTTGTTTTACTTTAATACTTGTTTTATTTTACTTAAAACTTATATATATATATATATATTTAAAGATATATAATTTGAGAAAACTTTTAGATTTAGTAATTATATATGAAAAAAGGATGTCATATTTCACATTATACAATTCTTATTATATTGAACATTTATTCTTTTTACATATGGGTTAGATTCTCAGATAAAACTCATATAGGTAATGATTATTCTATCTAACTTATAAGGCTAAAAATCCTCATAAATCATTGTATGCTGACATACGGAAAAATGAAGGGATAAAATTCAGAAAGAAAATAAGTGAAATCTACTTGTCACATTATATGGTTTTAGGAGGATTTTAAAGTTAATATTTAAGATGATTAATCATTTTTCAACTCGTGTATATGGTGTGTATATATATATATATACTAGTTTTGTACCCGCGCGATGCAGCGGGGCATAGGAAAAAAAAGCTGGTTAATTAGCGGTACCCGCGCGATTACCAGATCACCGTACTTATGGCCATCTGTGTTTTAGACAGCGGAGACGACGGCGGTTTGGGGGGCGGTGGCTATATGTGTTTTAGAGGGAGGTGGTTCTGAGGGAATGTATGTGTGTCTTTTGTTGTTTCGGGGGGGGGGGGGGGGGGGGGGGGGAGGAAGGGAGACAAATTGGGCGTAAGGTTTTCTTAAGGGTATTTTTGATATATTAGGATTAAAATAGAGAATTTAAAGGTAGAGTATTTAATTTAGAGATGAGTAGTTTGTTTATATATGGAGTATATATATATATATATGGATTTTGATAATGACATTGTCGAAACCCTGAGGTCCACAACTGTAGCCGCCATTAACCATTGTTGTCGGCTCCGGTTTTCGACAACCAAAAAAGTATAAAATCTATTTATAACTAATTATTGTCACTAGATTATATTGGTACCATGATAACGTGTATTAAACTATTAATCCTTTTACATTCTCTTCTTAATTTGTCTTTGTTTTAATGTTATATGATATGAACTTGCCACACCACTCTTTAAACTTTTTTAGTGCAAAAAATAATTATTAAACATTGCTAACGAAAAATATTTAATTAAAACAGCCGGTACAATGCTTGTATGAAATAAAATTACCATGTGCTTCAAAGTTAGAATTTTTAAGAACTACTAGTATTCAATGTAGCACTTAGGCTCATAAATAACTAGTACGGTATCGACGTAATGCCGTATTGATATAGAGTGATGATGGTGACATCGTCAAATAATATAAATAATTAATGCAATAGTGTTTAATTTATAGGGATAATAAAAATATTTTATAATATAAATGTCTAATGGTTTAATTTAATATTAAAGGCTGGTGATGATTTCATTTATTAAAAGGTAGTTTGGTATATTCATTATTTTTTTCAATTTTCAATTTAAAGATTATAATTTTTATATAGAAGTATAGGTATAGATAATTTAATTTAAATTATTTTAATATATTTGAAACAATTCATACCGTCATTACACATCATTTAAGTATTTTTTAAAACAAGAAGATTACCATGAGATATTGTCACACGTCTTGTACAATTAATTCCTCAAATCGGATTAGTTGTTGTGCATTATATTTTGGTTGACTAGGAGTCTTAGAAATTTGTCATCATTCTTATCCAAAAATATGCATACATATATTTTCAACATTTTAGCTCTCGTTTTTTTATGGTTGACTAGATCCATACGCGGCATCTATACCATGCTTGCCATATTAATTTTATATTCTAATGAAACTATTTTTCTAGATTATCCTTCAATTCTCTTCTTTGAAAAAAACAAAAAATTATTTTCATGAATTTCTTTCCATATAAATCATATTTTATTTTTCAAGATATGTATCCAGAGATGTAGTGCAACTGTGCAAGTGTGAATATAAAAAATTATATTGATCGGAACTTTCTAATACCATGTACCTTTTTAGTTGTATCCGAAATGTAACTAAAAAGTATGCTTCTTTTGAATTGAGCGTTTTTATAACCTGTTTGGTTTTTTTCTTTTACAATACATCTTTGAGACTGTTTAATTTGTTGATATACGTATAAAGCTGCATCTAATATACGAGATATGCATATCTACATAAAAGTACAATTAGCTTTGTTTATGTCGTAAGAAATTAAATAAAGTGTCACACGACAATGTTTACCAATACTTTGTAGTAGTAATATTGTTAGACACATTGATAATCGGAAATTGTCTCCTTACATAACGTTTACAACTATTTTTTTAAAACGACAATATATAATAAATAACAAGGTATCTAACAAAGCACTAGATACCGTAAACAAATGTATAAATAAAAATACAATATCTAAGATATACGATCTTGAGAAAGCAAAAAGGATAAAAAAAACCTTCAATTTGAAAAGATGTTTACTCTCGATGTGCAATATAGTATCATGTGAGGTTTTTAATAAAATGCTTCGACATTTTATTACTTTTTCCCTTGTATAACATTATAGGATTCTTTTTTCTTGTATAAAGTTATGGATTTTAAAAATGATAGTTTTACGTAATCATATTGAATAAAAATAATACTTAAAGTGTAGATTGGTAAGAAAACCTTAATTTTGTGTACCATTTAATATCCATCATCGCTACCCTGGAAAGGTATGATGCCTATAAAATTCCTCCTTGTGATACCCGCAAAATAATTGGGAAAACCGTCTGATGCTATAGTAATAGTATATGTAAACTATTGTTCATCGATTTACTTTTCTTTTAATGCATATTTTTTACACACTTGAATGATTCCAGATTTACCTATGCAAGGGATTTAATCCTTAACTTACACCGGGGAAAAAAACAAGATGTTTTAATAAATAAACTGACTTCACGTTGACGGTACATGAAATTAGCATCTACATTACGTCAACCTCACAAATTTTCAAAATATCGTTAGAAAAGACGGTGGGAATGCGGATATAGGTGCAGACTTCCCTGGTCATGACCTGTCTAGACAGTTGCATTGCACCACCTGTTTCTTAGAAGGCCCCATCCTATGAAAAAAAAAAGACATTAAGGTTTAGTGTCTTATTGTACAACACCACCAATTCAAGTTTTAGTGTCTTCTTACATGGTATTAGCAAACACAAAATTGGTAACGTATATATCTTTTTCATTGAATTATTGAGTAATAAATAAATTTTATTATGAGATATGATTTGTATGGAATCTAAATATCAAATTTAGTTGTATTACTTGTATAAACTTTGATTTTTGACATTACAATAAGTAAAAGATAAAACTTCATAATATTCAAAGATTTGTGAATTTAAAAGTCAATTTGTTTTTGTTAACATAATGTGTAATATTCTTTAGAGTACTTAGGAAATATATGTAATTACACTTCATTTTAGATGTATGTAAATTTAAAGCAGAACTTTGCTTTTAATGGCTTGGACTTTATTACCATTATTATAGCATTTACATTTATCCAAAATATATTAGAAACAACAGCCTAACTTGAACTATTTTCCACAATTGCACTAAATAATTTACCAATTTTTTTATACAGAATTCATTAAGTTATCTCAAATAGTAAATCTCTTTTATTTAATGATACAATATTGCAATTATATGCACTTTACACATGTGCTCAATATAAAGCCGCCTATTGCAGCCCTTGAAAGAGCACATTTGTATTTTTAATCAAGCAGTAGGCTATTCTATGCTTTTTAAACTACTGTTTTATTTTTATTTCTAAAAGTCAAAGTCATTTAATTTTATCTTTATCCTAAGTAGATTTGAATATTTAGACTTCATAAGCTCTTGTATATATATGTCTTGGTGCTACATTTTATTTTCACACATCTCTTCTATTTTTTGTCTCACAAAGGTGGTTCATCTTTTGGCTCTCTTACATTTTTCTTTGGCCAGATTATTTGATAAGCAAACATGAATGCATTAGCTGCGACAAACCGAAACTTTAAGTTGGCGGCTCGACTGTTGGGCCTAGACTCCAAGCTCGAAAAGAGTCTGCTTATTCCATTCAGAGAAATCAAGGTTATTATTGATCTGTATATGCATGCACTTGTTCCTTTAAACATTTATATAGTTTCTTGTTAAATCTGTCACCTTATTATGAGCTTTGGTACAAGTTTTCAAGATCCAGGCCGAAAATCAGACCCGAGGGGTGAAGATTTAATGTCATGATCTTTATTAAACCATTCCAGCAACTTAAGAAATGACCCATTTGGCAAAAAAAGATTTTTTGTGCATTTACTTTCTGAATCTATATTTGTGCAGCTAACGGTTCATTATTTTAATCTGGAAACATTCATATTTTTGTTTAAATATATGTTCTTTTAAAGTCTGAGTATGGTCAGCTGATGGATATGTTGCTCTAAAACATGATTTGCAGGTTGAATGTACAATACCGAAAGACGATGGTAGTTTAGTATCTTACGTCGGCTTCAGGATTCAACATGACAATGCCCGTGGACCCATGAAAGGAGGAATCAGATACCATCCAGAGGTATGTGTTACAACTTATGAATGTCAAATTGTTACTTACTTATCAAAGCATCAATTCATTCTAAGAATAATTCACACTTTTGGTAAAAATTTATTTTGAGATGTTATTTCTGTTTAGCAATCACTAAAATTCAAGTTTCGGCTATCTATGCATGTAATATAGTGCGTATTAATTGAAGGTCGACAATGGATTAAGTTTTTGAATTTTTTGATGAGTATAGGTTGATCCTGATGAGGTGAATGCTTTGGCACAACTGATGACATGGAAAACAGCTGTGGCAAATATACCGTATGGTGGGGCAAAAGGAGGAATAGGATGTAACCCTGGCGACTTAAGCATATCTGAACTAGAACGACTTACTCGAGTTTTCACGCAAAAGATTCACGACCTCATTGGAATCCACATCGATGTTCCAGCACCTGATATGGGAACCAATCCTCAGGTTTGAACTCGATACGTTTTTGTTAATATGTTAAATTTTACAGCATACAAAATGACTTACGGTTATGGTGTTTGAACAGACAATGGCATGGATATTGGACGAATATTCCAAATTTCATGGACACTCGCCTGCTGTTGTCACTGGAAAACCTATTGTAAGTACACATGACAACATTTCTTGATTTTTGTGACAACATTTATGTTTGTGAACACCATTCGTTCTGCATAATCATAAAAGTATGTTTTCATTTGTTTAGAGTTAATGGGTATAATATTTTAAATCAGGATCTTGGTGGATCGCTGGGTCGTGATGCTGCTACCGGTAGGGGAGTACTCTTTGCAACGGAAGCCCTTCTTAATGATCATGGAAAAAGTATTGCTGGCCAACGGTTTGTTATACAGGTAATTAAATATATCATATATCTAAACCCTTGTTTTCCCCTCTTGATGACCTACTTATTCTGTCAATTATTACTTTAATATAATTGGTTCACGTTATTGTATCTTAGGGATTCGGGAATGTTGGTTCGTGGGCTGCTCAACTCATTCATGAAGCTGGTGGGAAGATTGTAGCAGTCAGTGATATAAGTGGAGCAATAAAGAACAGCAATGGAATTGACATTCCCAGCCTGATTAAACATGTTAAGGAACACAAAGGAGTGAAAGGCTTTGATGGTGCAAACTCGATAGAGTCTAACTCTATTTTAGTTGAAGATTGTGACATCCTCATCCCTGCTGCCCTTGGGGGTGTAATTAACAGGTTAATACCTCGACTTTTAAATTTTGTGATAGTGATCAAACTTTCAAAGTTATCTATTCTTTTCATCTAATTTTTATGTCAATAATTAACTTGTCATTGAAATTTGATTTATAGGGAAAATGCAAACGATATCAAAGCCAAGTTCATAATTGAAGCGGCAAACCATCCTACTGACCCTGAAGCGGATGAGGTTAATATTTCATTTCAAATCTCAACATTTTCTTGAATAAACTCTTTTAGGTCTTACCATGATGTTTACATTGATTTGCATATGGACCCAAACTGCATTACCGTTATGATATTTTTTCTTTCTTCACAGATATTATCAAAGAAAGGCGTTGTCATCCTCCCTGACATATTTGCAAATTCTGGAGGGGTAACAGTTAGTTACTTTGAATGGGTTCAGGTATATCTCATCAGATAATTCAATTTTTCTATTCCTATTTAAGCATTCGTTTTACGTACCTTCCTCATTAATGTGGCAAATTTTAACTCTTTCACCTATTATCGCCTTGGATTGTGCTCATTTGAGTAAAACCACTAGCGGTCTAAAGTTGATCTAAAGTGTATTTCAAAAACCACTAGTGGTCTAAAGTGTATTTCAAGTTCAATCCTTGGCATAATCCCCCTAGTGGCCACGGAGGTTCACCCGTCATGACTCCGGGCTCACAAAGCGAGTCGCATTGGGATTAGTCTGCTTGCAAAATGAGTGGGATCACGCAAGCTCGTAAGAGTAAAAAAAAAAAAAGTGTATCTCAAATGTCAAATCTCTTGCACTAACTTGCTTAAGAAAGTAATATTATTATTATTGTGATAATACTTTCTAATATAATAAACATTAATTATTTTAGATGACATTTTTTACAGGTGCTAAATATTTACTATATCTAAACCAACCCCGTTTTGGACCCTTATCAAACCTACATGACCCGCCCATTTTGCCACCTATACCTGTCTATTAAAACCTGAATATTTGTTTTGTTGCTTGTTTAATGTTACAGAACATTCAAGGGTTTATGTGGGATGAAGCAAAAGTTAACGCAGAGCTAAAGAATTATATTAGTAAAGGTTTCAAAGACGTGAAAGAAATGTGTAAAACTCACAATTGTGATTTACGTATGGGAGCATTTACATTGGGAGTCAACCGTGTTGCTAGAGCTACGGTTCTAAGAGGCTGGGAAGCGTAAGAAGCAGATATGAGGCTACTCAAATAAAACAATTGGAGGCTTTTATGGACGATGCCTGTTGTTTAAGTTTTTTTTTTCATCTTTTCTTATGTATTGGAGTTTAACTTTAATTTCTTCTCTTTTAACTTCTATCGAACTAATTTGGGAAATGTTTTTCTGGGAGCAAGTTAGGAAGTTATGAATATATATTTAAAGCTTGCAGGAATGTGTTATGGGAAATGTATTTTTCCTTGGAAATTTGAAAGAAGAATCTTAAGGACATTTTCTAACTTACATAGTTCTCCATTCATATAAATATTTTCTATTGTGTTACCACACATCCAGTTAAGGCTTTTCACTTCGGTGGATCTGTAACCCGATATAAATATTTTCTATCTTTTATCAAATTTTGTTGCCCAGAAATTTACTTAGTAGGTTTTAGGAGTTTAATTTGTGAGACATGTTTCTGGCATTTTACATCTTGCATCCCCTGACGCCAATCTTACCTTATTATCTTGATTCTATACTTCTATATAATGATATAATTAACCGAAGTCACTTTATTTTTCTGGTATCAAGGCTCTTAAAGAACCATTGATTAGTCTGCCTAAGTTTAGGCATCTAGTAGACTCATAGCTGATGGTAACACAAATCTTGATCAGAGCACAACAGTTGGTATGTGTAACCTAACCCCTTTTGTAAGTAAAATATAAGAAAACTCACTATAAATCTATACTTGGATTTCATCCATTAAGACATATTGTAAACAAGAGGTGATTTTTACACCCTCCCCAATTTCCAGTAGTGGACTCTCCAAGTTTAAATAGAATAACCCCTCTCTATTCCAATAAGTGAGTTCATACTTCATACACCAGATTGTACAACACTTCAACAGTAAAATACGAGGCTAATATGCACTTCTTTAGAAGTTGTTGGTTTGACTTCTTGTGTTTTGATAATGAAAGAAGCTAATAAGCTACCCCAAACATCCACGAAAACTTTTCAAATAGGGTGTATCTTACGTCTGCCTGAGAAGTTTTATTAATTCCTCAACTAAGCTTATGGAAGCGTAGCCAAGGTTAGAGTTTATTGAATTCCTACCAAAGAGATGCATATGAACCAAGAATCACTTGACAGCAAGATACATAATCTTATTAAACATACAAATAAACTACAATTGTTCAAATTCATGTCTCTTCTAACAAGACATTGTTAAAATCAGAATTCATTTTCAACTACAATACAACATAAGACCAAAATCAAGTAGGGACTAGATAGCGACCTTCATCTACATTTCCTGCATATAAGAGGCAACCAACGATTGCAAACAAAACAATGAGAGCAGAAAGAATTCTCAGAGCAGGAACCCTGCATGTTGCTTTAGATTCAAAAATAAGCTCTTGGTTTTCACTTGAAGAAACTGATTCTGAAGTTTCATTATATTGTTCATCTTCACGAGTGAAACGATCATTGAGATCACCAGAGAGGTCATTCTGATCATATTTTGAAGTTTGGTTCAGATCAAACTTGCTCACCAAAGGGCTTCTGGATCTTTGGCTTTGTGGGCTTTTAACCATTTGGTTTTGTTTATCTGAAGAGTCAGAGTGTACCTCATTTGAACCTTGAAAAGATTTGACAAGCTTTCTTGGAGTAGTGAAAATCTTAACATTGTCAAGATTAATGTAAGACCGGGATTTCTGCAACATAAATCAAAAACATAAGATAAAGTGACTGAAAAAGAATCAAATAAAATATATACTTTATTAAATTCACCTGGGGACTAGGAGTAGCACTCCTCGAACCATCATTTGCTCCACCTTGACTATTCTGCAAAAATCCTGAAAAAAATCTGTCTGCATAATCGCCTTGATCCTCAGAAAACCCGTTATGCTCAGAGTTTTCAATGACACTTCTAGGAGTACGAGTCCCGCCTGAAAATAGCCCGTCTTTCAAAGAAACATCCATCCTGCCATTTTCATACCTCCAGAGCTTTCGGTTTACACTTCTACCAGAATCAACTTCTTGAGTTACACAACTAACTGAAAAAGGTGAACTGGTCATAGGCGTATACCCACCAAATGAACCCATAGATTGTGATTCAGCTGACACACTGAGAGGAGATTGATCTCCATCGTCCCTTTTACCATTCTTTCTCTCATATTTTGACCCTTTCTCTATCAAGATTCTCTTGGCAGTTTGTGTTGCCTCAAAAGCTGCTCCTTTAACATACGCCATTTGATCTTCGTCACACTTCTTCATTTCTTCAATTACAAAGCTAAGTTCAGATATTAAACATTTATAATCCAAACACCTCATAAGATAACTTATCATTTGAATCGCCACCAACCGTTTTTGAGAATTCCCCTCAGAAGCACCAATATGCAAGATTTTGATACCAGACCGAATTAACAACCTTGCATATGCTTCAACAATTACGCCATTATGTTTTGCTAACGAAAAAACTAACCCCATGTGTGAATTTGTCATCATAGGTCTCTCCAAAGCCCCAGAAACTCTTTGACACACCTCATTGACCATTTGACTGGAGGCAAACCGCCAATTATCCGAGTCCACAAGAGCCTTTAAGCATAGCGCAGCACCAGATGATAAATTTTCTTGGCTAGATAAAAGAGAATCAGAAAGGGGCTTACAAAGAGAGTGTATAATTCGCCTTTTCTTATCTTCGGGGGTGGTAGGGTCCATCCCGTATCTAGCAATGGCAGGGACCACCTTTGAGCAAGCTTGGTGAAGTGCAAAAGAGACTACACTAGAGGTTAAAGTTTTGATTATGGTGGACATGATATTTTCAATTTGGGGTACAATCTTAGTGCCATGGACACGAGCAAGAACCTCATAAAGTGAGATTGTGTACTCGCCAGATGTTAACCCAGTTTCTTTGGTCTCGGAAACTTGGGTAAGAAAGAGTGGGATTGCTTTAGGATCCAAATCTTTCACATAGGATTTCAATGCTTTCATGGCTAGTTTTCTACTATCAGTATCTTTGTCAAGATTTTGTAATTCTCGTCTAAGCACAGGGTTCAGATTTCTTCCCATTGAATAAACTGCAAAAGAAAACCATTATTTCATTACATAAAAAAAAGAAGACATTTTTCCCTAAGATCAGGCATACAATAATTGCTAATTCCACCAAAGTGTTACATAATTCACGTAATTTGTCAGAGTATTTCAACATCTTTTTGCCAATGTATATAGCATACTTACGTATTAATGCGAGTGTATGTAAAATAATTGAACAACAATACAACTTACTTTCACCTTTTTACTGGTTTAGTACTTTAGTGTCATTACAGATTTACAGACAAATTTATAAAAATGTGTTTAGACTACTTAAGACACTGACAAAAGGAGATTATACAATGACAAAAATATAAAAAATAACCATATAATTTATATTTCATTGCAACTAGCACCGTAATTTATATAGCAACGAAGTCCCAGCAAACTATTAAAAAAGCCCCAAGAAATATCTTTACAGTTTGGCTATGATGCAGTTTGGTGCAACTAATATTACTTTACTCATTTTAGCCGGTTGAATGATATTACCAATTATATTGGATGATGAGGGTAATAAGTGAATATAAACCAAACCCTTAATATAGTCATATAGATGACACAAGCTATGAACATATGGTACTAAAATGCGTAATTCATGTTACACGGGAAGACGAGTCTTTTGACTCAATGGCCTAACCATCAAACTTGAGACCTAGACCTAATTGTTGTGAGGACAAGTCTCCCAAGTCCTGACCACTAGACCACTTTGGTAGTGGTTATGAACATATTGTACTCATGACATATAGATTGAAATCAATCAGGCAACGCAAAGTTAATCCACTTGCAGCCAGAAAACACCAAAAAGTTAACACCTTTTCAAATATTATTTTATAAATAATGATAGATATACATATACTCAGTTAATTTTAGTATGTATTATCAAGAAATGTGGGTACCCATTTATCTGACACTAAACTCAAGTTTTATCAAGAAATACAGATAATAAGATCATAGAAGCAATTCAACCCAAAAAGTTGATGTGTACAATATCAAACAAAATTATTACACAATTCCCTACATTTATTTAACTTAAACATTCTAATTCACATAAAATCAAGTAAAAACAGTACAGAAGAATTCAAAAGAACAACAATGATATGAAAAAGCACATCAATAGATATAAAATCACACCCAAATAAATAAAAGACTTTCATTCATCTCTATAAACACCATAAATTAAACATCTTTTCAAAATCTTATCATTTTGAAAGCTAATTGCTAGTAAAAACTATATTAAATTTCTGTTTTTAGTGAAAAAATTTGTGGGTATACAGTCAACTCAAAGTAGTAATGTAGTAGCTCCAACTTAATCAAGAAATGATGATAACTAAACCATCAAAGAAATCAAACCCCAAATTTCATTTCTTTTGTGGGTATCTAAAATCTTGGAAATACAACAAAAATTATTTATTTAAAAACACACACACACACACTTGGTATGAAAATATAATTAGTATAGTACCTGTATGAAAATTGAAGCTCTTATTTGCTGCTAGTTTCTTATTAATATACAGAGAAATGAAAGAAAATAAGAAATGGGTAATTTATTTTTGACAAAAAAGATTATTAATTTGATACAAAAAGATTGAATTTGGAGTAGTAGTAGTACTGTAGGAGTAGTAATTTGGAAAGGAGGATGTAGATTTTCTCGAATGTATAAATAAATAAAACTATAAATATATTAAGATCATGGTTTTCGTGTCAATGTAAGAAGTTTAATATATTAGCTGTATGCCTGTATTTGTATTTAAATTTAATTGGATCCAATCCGAGTATATTGTGTTTCCATTTTGAATCAAATCTACACCCCTCGCTTTCCCTCTTCTACTTTTCATTGTTTTGACCATGCTACCCTTATATTTTATGTATTGGTAATTAAATACTACACAAAAGTCTGTGCGATGTGGCGGTGTGCGACGACGATGACAATGGATGGTGGTGATGGTGGCGATGATAACGAATGGTGGTGGTGGCGACGAGTATGGTGGCCACGATGGTAGCTGTCGTGATGGGTATTAATGTAAAATTAATTGATGTAAAAGATAGTGTTTTATTTTAAAGATTGAAGGATCAAATATGTATGTTATAAATAATTTTGTTAAAAGTATTATAGGTATTTTAAGTGAAAATGTTTAAATTAGTGGGGAAAAATATAATAGAGTTATCAATTAATTGGTTGAAAAAATTTATTAAAAACAAATATTTATATTATACGAGCAATAGTGCCCGCACAATGCGGCGGTGAGATGATGGGGGTGATAGGTCATAGGAGGTGATGTGATAGACAAATGCCTTAGTCGTACGGGCTCCGTACTCGGATTTAAAAATTCGTCAAAAGTATATCGAATGATATCTCTAATGAAAGAGCATTAAATTTTAAAAATACCCATACAATTTTTATAATTTATCGATATACGGTTTTTGAGATAAAATTTTTTGAATAAATTAGAGGAATAAAATAATTTATGGATGAGAAAGAAAAAAAATGAGTGATGGGATTTGATGAGAGAAAAAAAAATGAGTGGTTGAGATTTAAGGGTATTATAGGTAGAGATGTTTAAATTAGTGAATAAAGAAAGAGGGTAATTTAGGTAGTTCAAATCATCTTTTGAAACTTTAAAAAAGAGCAAAATGTTGTATAAGATATTATAGATAGATATTAGACATAACTGAAAGTTATCATGTTTAATTTTAGGGTTTTGCTCCTAAAGTTTTCGTTAAGCTGCATTAATTAGTTGTACACTTACTATATTAATCAGGGGGGGTGATTTTAATATGGAAATGTAGAATCTATTTATTTACGTTAAGTGAAGCCCTAAAGGTTTTGTTTAACATTTTCCTTAAATTTATAACAATCCAATTTTTATATGATCATAGATAAATGGATTTGAACAGTAATAGTGTAACAAATACAATATTATTTATTTATGTTTTTATAAAATAAACTAACTCTCTCCCATTCTCAAATAATGAATAACCTCAAAATGGTTTTTTCTTATTAATTAGCTTAAATATAAAATTTTTATTTATTATTTTTAATGAAATTATTTATATCATTCATCCTCATCCTTTTAAAATGGTACATCACCCTCATTTATACTAATTACATGTACATTAATTTTCGCACCGCCACCGCCATTGCCCGTCACCATTATCACGCCACCACCACCCGTTGTTACCACAGTCGTCGCATTACTTGGGTACCTCTCTAGTTTGGTTTAATACATACAGTAGTAATAATAATAACAATAATAATAATAATAACTAGGAGGTTTGGGTCCCACTTTGCGGGGCTCCAATTGTTGTGTTTAATCGGTTTCGTTTGCTTGCATTGTACCTACTTAAACATAAAAAAAAAACGTGTGAAAAAACCAATAATAACTTAAAAAAACAAAAAAATGTTTGTGCGAGAAAACTAAAAAAACCACATCAAAAAGTTGCATTATCGAATACATACATTTAGTTTGTGCAATGAAACGGAAAAAGCAAAAGAAAAAGGGAAAACAAAATGTTTGAGTAAGAGTTTCCAATATGTTAGTTGAGAAGACAAAAGCAAAAAAAACTATGAGAAAAACCAAGAAAAAACCCCAAATGGGATACAAAATGACAAAATCTAGATAGTGATACATGGTATAAGATGATCCAATAGAAGACAACACTAAATCAAAAAAACCGTGCAAGAAACCAAGAAAAACCGAAAGAAAAAAAGACTTTAACGGGATCCAATATAGTAAAATCCGAATAGTCACACAGGCGTAAGTGGACTAGTAGAACAGTGTCACGTGACGGTGACACTATTCATTACAAAACCAAAAAAAGCGTGCAAGAAGCCAAGAAAAATTGAAAGAAAAAAAAAACCTTAAGGGATCCAATATAATAAAATCCGAATAGTAACGTGCGCGTAAGTAGACTAATAAAACAGTTCCACGTGGTAGTAGCACTGTTCATTAGCCTTGTGCTTAATGAGATTACAATACTAATAATATTACATTATAGACTACTCACATGACTTAAGAAAATCATGACATAAAAAAATTTGACTTGTCAAGTGTCTAGCATAGTTAACAAGGTTTTTACACGAGATATAAGTGTGTTAATGTAATGTAACTCATCGTATTATACATTGTGGGTTCTAACTACATTTTGTAAATAAGTAAAAGTTTGTATAAATTGTATTATATATTTTTAAACAAATAATAGATAAATAAAATAAAGGGATAACTGCAAAAAATAGAAAGCACTTTTCGACCAATTCACGAAAATAGAAGTGACCTTTAAAAATTTTACTTTTTAGCAATGACCTTTCATTTATTCCAGAAAATAGTAACATTTGACACGTGTATATGATAACGTGGACATTTTTTTAATTACATAACATTTTCTAATGACATGTCATTATTTTTTATTTATTTATTATGTAATTTTTATCAGTCGTGTCATTTACCCCAAAAAATGACCTGGCTCCGTTTCAATATCGGTTCTGGTAAGGTATTTTTTTTCTCATCATCTTCTCTAAAGCTAATTTCAGCTTAATTTTATTGATTCCGTTAAGTCTCTTCCTATTTCAAGCATTGAAAAGCTGAAAAGTTGTGTATGAAGATCTTACATAAGACATAGATCTAACTCTTTTTCGTCTATCTCGAGATTAAAAATCTCTAAAATGAGATGCCAAAACATCGTCGTTTTAGCCGGAGGGAGATCACGAGGATGTTCAAGGTGAAACGAGAGTTTCCTAGGCCGGATATGGACAATTTAAGAATAGTTCGTCGACAGATGACATAGATCCAGATAGCGCATGTCCAGAGGTTAGCTCGAACTCGAACAGACCGCCGACGGCTTCTAAATTAGTTCGTCATTTCCCCCAAAAAAATTTCTAATGACATTTTTTTAATTACATAACTTTTCTAATGACATGTCATTATTTTTTATTTATTTATTATGTAATTTTTATCAGCCATGTCATTTCCCCAAAAAAATGACCTGGCTCCGTTTCAATCTCGGTTTTGGTAAGGTATTTTTTTTCTCTCATCATCTTCTCTAAAGCTAATTTCAGCTTAATTTTATTGATTCCGTTAAGTCTCTTCCTATTTCAAGCATTGAAAAGATGAAAAGTTGTGTATGAAGATCTTACATAAGACATAGATCTAGCTCTTTTTCGTCTATCTCGAGATTAAAAATCTCTAAAATGGGATGCCAAAACGTCTTCGTTTTAGCCGGAGGGAGATCATGAGGATGTTCAAGGTGAAACGAGAGTTTCCTAGGCCGGATATGGACCATTTAAGAATAGTTCGTCGACAGATGACATAGATCCAGATAGCACATGTCCAGAGGTTAGCTCGAACTCGAACAGACCGCCGACGGCTTCTAAATTAGTTGAAGAAATCAAGAAGAAACCACCTCCACCTCCAACACCGCCGTCGTCGGTGGTAGAGTAATCCGACATATATGAGAGTTTATTGCTAGAAATTAAAACTTTTAAATTGCTATTTTCTTAAATTGGTCGGAAAGTCCTTTCTATTTACTGTAGTTATAAAGTATGTCACGTCATCAGAAAATGTCCATGTCATCATGTACACATGTCAAATGTTACTATTTTCGGAAATAAGTGAAAGTTCATTTCTAAAAATTAAAACTTTTAAAGGTCACTGCTATTTTCGTAAATTGATCGAAATGTGCTTTCTATTTTTCTATTTTCTGCAGTTAACCCTAAAATAAATTATACATTATCGTATTATGATGCAAATGTAGTTATTGTAATAAAACATAATACGCTACACATAGTACAATTTTCTTCTTATATGTTAAAAACATGGGGCAATTGTTTGAAAAATACTTTAGTTATGACACTTTTGTTTTTGTGAGACTCTAACAAAAATAAGTTTTATTTGATCGAAAACAACTAAAAATTACTTTTGTGGACTAAGTAAAATAGCCCGTTAAATCTATTTTCCAACTCATTTTCTTTATAAAAAAACTCATTTATGGATGATATGTATATTCCTTGTATTTCATTTTTATTTTCCAATTTCCAAATCAAAAACTTGACTAGAAGAAGTAACCAGCGAAGAACCATCACCACTTCAATTGTTCTCAAATTCTAAGTAGTAACCAGCCACATATTAAAGGTCAACTAAAAACAATCAAACAAAAGATCCACAATATACACATAATCTTGAATAACTAATACGTAATTTGTTGTTGGATCTTGCTATTACTTGCAATATATATACATATATACATATATATATATAAGGTAACACTCCGGTAAAAACACTCTCAAAATAAGAATGGTGAGAACACTTAAAAACATCATTTTGATGCATTAAAAGTATATAAAACTAACACAGTGCATAAGTAATTATTATTATTTTAAGTGTTTAACAACACATTAAAAAAATCACATTTTTTGTTGAATGCGTCATTTTGATGAATATGCATCTAAGATGGATGCACAAAACAAAAAACATGATTTTCTCGATTTTGACAGATCAATGTGTTGTTAAACACTTAAATAATGATATTTAGTTATACACTATGTTGGTTTTATGGACTTTTAATCCATCAACATGTAGTTTTAAAGTGTTCTCACCGTGTTTTTATTTTAAGAATGTATACATATATATATATATATATATATATATATATATATATATATATATATATATATTGGTCAAGAACAGCAAAGGAACACTAAAGCCAAATCATATATGGAATCAAGAGGTGGTGAAGCCATTGGTGGCAGCGCCAATGGTGGCTGTCGGAGAGGTGGAACAAGGGACAGTTGGGATGGTAGAAAAATCAGAGGTGGAAGTGGTAGCCTGAACAATAAGAGATCACACTTTTCCTTTAGAAAAACGCAATGGGCGGAAAAACCTGACGTCGACCACCACCAATAACCATAGCTTTCAACCACCACCACCGGTTTCGAAACACTATAGCTTTCAACCACCACCACCACCGGTTTCGACACTATAGCTTACAAGTTACAACCACCACTACCTTTTTTGCAGCGACAACATTCAATCACCACCACTTTCCCTCGTATCTGGACAACACCTATACCATCTGAAGTTAACTATTTGGGAGCTTGGAAAGATGGAAAAATACAAAGGGTTTGATTTTGAAATAGTTCAAGGCATATCTTGTATTGTATAACTATGATAAGTATAGATTTGGTTATTTGAGTAGCTTAAAGATCTGTATTTTAGAAGATGTCGACATATATGTATGTATTTTATTTTTATTTAAATTATTGTTATATTATGCACATGAAAAACCGGCTAATTACAAGACACGTAAGCAATATTTGATCATGTTCCCACAAAAGTAAATACAACTGTTTTAATGTCTTTTAAAAGCAATTTTTTTTACGAGTCTCACAATAACAAAAATGTCAAAGTTCAAGTACTTCATAAACAATTAGCCCAAAAACATATGATAAAATAACTTATTGGGCGATCATAACTTTTGATTTTTTAAAATTGACTTTTGATTTAGTTTTGACTTTAATTTATATTTTTCTTGTTTCCATCACCAATTTTTAATTTTTAATCAATAAATTTAATATAATACCTTAATAATACCTTTTGACTCTAGAATATATGGAGTTGTAGCTTATCAATACTAAAGACTATTTATTCCTTACTAGAAAGGTCACTATTGTCAATTCAGTAAAACGAATTAGATTTTGAAAAGTTGGATTGAATTTAAATCTTCCCGCGATTTCACTGTATACGTATTTCTTGTCTTTTTCTTGTGGTCCAGTTTGTCAAGAAGCGAATATGCCAAAAGAAAATGGTAATAAAAATATAAATATAAATAAATGTATTCTTCACATTAAATATGAGATCGCCTATTTAATTCATAAATCGAATTATACGATATTATATATTAAAATCATCGTCATCACATCCCATGTTGTATTTATTTATTTATTATTTTTTAATACTTCAATAAGACTATTCACATCAGTGAACTAACCCAATTCAAATTAAAAATTAATTTCTCTCTCATTCACCTATATAATCCAATTTAACTCAAATTTTAATTACATCCACAACTCAACCTACACCAATTGTTTATTATATTAAAATGATTTATTATCTTATCATATTAAAATGAATTATTATTATAAACTAACTTAATTATATTTCAATATAAATAATTAAAAATGCTATAATTTTATTTTGTCTTTAAAAATCTAAACACATAATTTTAATATTTAGAATTGTTTTTTTCAAATAGGTCCGTTTTTAATGAATTATATGTCAAAATGTTCGTAAAAGAAAAATAAAAAATAATATGTTTTCATATTTTTAGAAAAGTTTTTAGAATGAAAGTTACTGATGAAAAATATATAAAGGTGAAATTAAATGTAGATAATTTAAATATTATAAATGTGAATCCAATGAAAAATGGGCATGTGGCACAATCTTAGACAAACTTGGCTCGTTTTGTAGATATGTTCGTGAGAGTTCGCAGTACAATTTCATTTTCTTTCAATATTATAATAGATGATCTCTTATATGGTTCACTGATAATGATGGTCTAATGAAACTCATTTTATTTGTTTTTACAAAAATAACATTCGTTATATTTTCTGACTTATTATCTCTTATATTATTTGTAACCGTTTACCTACATTTTTTTCTGTCACCTCAGCATCACCTTCTCATTTCTTTCACCTTGTACCTTTTTCTTTAACCATTCACCTATCATTTGATTCCCACTTTTATTTAATTAAAAACAATGTACCCAATCAAAATAGAACAAAATAACACAAATAATATAAATAAATTAAAGTAGACCCGCATCTTATCTTTCACTTAGGCTAAACCATTTACCTATCTCTTCTTCACCTTCTCCTATCACCTATGGGGCTTAACAATTCACATATCCATCATATCCTTTCACCTATGGTATTCACCTTCCCTTTAAGAATGGTCTTAAGGGGGAGGGAGTCATGTGGTTGAAAATCTCAACCCTCCCAAATCCCACTAATCACATACCTCCAATTCATATTTTTTTTAACCCTTCCAACCAACCCTCCCAACTACTCCATTTTTCATGACATTCATCACTTTCTCAACCCTTCCAATTATTTTTTTTCATAATTAAATTAAATATTATTTTCATTTATTAAAAACTTCATATAATAATCATATTATTATGCATTAAACTCTAGAAATAATAACTTTACAAGTTTAGGGTACATAATAATAAAACAAAAACATACAAAAGAACTTAAAATAGACAAACATAGAAAATTTAAACAAATAAAAGGACCTAAATGGACAACCCTTGAAAGTGTGTTATCTTCCTCATTTGAAAACCCACCAAGTTTTCAGCCGCCAACCATGGCTTCAGTTCACAACTCTTGAATTTTTTTTTTTATAAAAAAATTCAAGTTATAAAGCAGCCTTCCACAACGGTCAAAAAGCAGCCCCACATCCATTCTCCAACGTGCCATTTCCTTTCAACCCTCGGCTGGTTTATAACCGACCCAACCCCAACCCGCTGGCAACTAGCTGTGATGGCGCCGGTGTTCCTCAACGGGTTGAACCAACCAGCCACCCAACTCGTTGCTACTCCCTTCCCGTTATACTTTTTTAAGTCCAATTTTACAATTAAGAAAGAGTTCACGTAACATCGACAATAGTTTGTTATGGTGTTCGGACATTTGTGTGCATGTCATGTGAGTGCGTTTTGTACAACGGATTGTGTTTTTGGGAAGATGTGAATAGAAATGATAGGTCAAGAGATAAAGGGTATGTTTGACAAAAGTAACTGTAATTGGTAGATGTAATTCTTAATTGTAGCTGTAAGCTGAAACTTTTCATCAAAGCTGTTAATAATAACTTGTATTTTCTAAAAGTGTCTGACATGATAGCTGTAGATGCAAATTAAAAATACATAATATGACTAAAAAGAGCCAAATATTATAAACATAAAAACTTCACTATATAAGTATATGCTTAAAATCCAATAAGAGCATTAGTCACTTACTGTACTTGAAACTATTATCACCTATATAGAAAATGGTTTACTTGATCCATTCTAATACATACTGAGCACTAGCAAATTTTGCATGAGGTCTAAAATCCAAGATACCTTTCAAATAAAAATATCTAATGAATTGACAAGAAAAACTTCAAGTTATTTCACAAAAACACTTAAAATTAAGTAAAAAACTTCAAGTTATTTCACAAACTTCAAGTTATTTCAACTTTATTTTATATACATCCCTCACTCATTCTTATTTTTAGTTTTCTTACTATGCATTTTTCTAAATTTACTTGTTTCTCTGATTATTTTTCCATTTCAAGTATATCTTTCAATGTATCCTATACTTAGTTGTACACAGGACGGAGCCAAAACTTATTTTGTAAGAGGGCAAATTTAAAAGTCTCTTGTTAAATTTATTAAAGTCATTTTTGAAAGGAAAAATTTTTTATAAAAAATTGACCCTCACATGAGAATTAGAAAATATGGACTCTTAAAATAATTTTGTGAAAGTCATGGGAACTTAAACATTGGTCTTTGCAATTTTGGCAAATATGCAAAAGGAGGGGTTGCATTATATTAAACAACATAAAATAAATTCCTCGAAATCAATAGTATGCAATTTAGCCTCTACATAAATTTTCACCTGACTATTGTGATTACTATTATATAATAATGTGAAAAGAAAATATCATTTTCACATTAAGCTATATCAATGTATGATATCATTTTGGTAGTTTGAGGGACTGTAACTGTAATTTTTTTGAATTGAACGTTGGAGGGACCGTAATTGTAAATATTTTAAATTTTTAACGTTGGAGGAGCGTCTTTGACTTCAGCTATAAATACCAGATATTTCATTTCAAAACTCAAACTTTTATACATCTGCAATGGCTTCTTCATCAAATGCCCGTAACCGAAAACTACCAATGACTTTCGATCAAGTGAATGACAGTATCATGGCTGATATCCTCGACCACAAAATGTTCAAAGACGAACTTGTTGAAATTGGTCTAAAACTTCAAGCGAAAAAGAAATGGTGTCAAGAACAAATCAGTTATATACAAACGGGACATTGTACTGATGTTGAGTGTCAATACTTTACTTATATGCAGGGGAAGTTTGACAAGATTCAAAAAGCTGTGGAAGAAATTGCTTGTGCGGTCATCACCTTGAATGAGTTCATCAACACTATCAAAGCAGTTTATGCCCAAAAGAAATAAGTAGGCTCTTTTAATATTATGTTGTATGTTTTTCTTTATTAAGTTTGTAATGTTTTTAAAATTATGAATAAACTTATGTTCTTAAAGTAGACTTATTTTATTAAAATACTTAAAAACATTACAATAGTAAAAGACAACACACAATTCAAACTGCTAAAACACACTTCAAAAAAAAAAACTAAAACACACTTAATCAAACTAGAAAGTCTATGATGTGACTAATTTATACCCATTACCCACATCGTTATTGGCTATTTTACTATATGTTTTAAGTCGTTTTTGTATGCATTTGGCGCGTTTATGGTGTTTGTTAGTGTTTACAGGTTCTAAACAGGTTACGCGTCCATTTGGTACATCTTCGGGTGATTATTGGCCAGGAAGTACGTTATGTTGATGTGAGTTGATTTGAGTGGATGAGACGGCAGAGTTTGGCAAGTAATCGAGACCGAAATAAGTTGGTTCTGTACAAGCTCGTGACTGCGCCGCAGTGGGGGTTGCCATGCCCACTGCGTCGCAGTCCTGATCCACGGAAATTAATGGACAAACCCCCACTGCGGCTAGGAGTTGACTGTGCCGCAGTCAAGTAAAGATGAAAGGAGGCCGTGGAAACGTACTGCGCCGCAGTGGTAGTTTGCTTAGCCACTGCGCCGCAGTCACCATTAAGTGAAAGTCAAGATCACCTCACTACGCCGCAGTGAGGGAAGGCTCAAACCCACTGCGCCGCATTGGGTGCACGGGAGGACAAACCTTTCCTTGTTTCTGCATCAGATTTTGGAGGGGTATATAAACAAAACCCTAGGTCGAAAATATGCTATCAAAAATCTTTCTAGGAGCTGTTCTACAAGGGTTCTTCTTCCTCCAATCAAGATTATTTCTTAGGTGGATTCATTGAAGATTCACGGGCACCCATCTAGATCGTATCTACTTATTGTCTTGCATTTTATTTTCTTCAAACGATTGGTACATCATGTTTCTCTTCTATTTTATTCATTATTGTGAATTGATCATGAGTGGCTAAACGTTTAATCATCCACCTTGATGAAACTAGACGGATAATGTGATTGCAATATTTTTAATTTAAAAAAGGGTTTATTTAATTATCGTTGTTCTGTGATCTTGATGATGTTAACTCTTTTCATTAATTAATTTTGATATTGGTTGCATATGATTCTTCGTTGGTGGTACCGGTTGAATGTGTATGTGATTTTAAAATGGTTACTTGTCTATAAGTAATTATCACTAGTTCATGGTATGATAGTGAATATCATTTTAAGAAAAGATTAATTTTGTCAACGTGATTGATATCGGGTTGGTAGTACCACGCTATTGTCACATAGGTTCAATTGATAATTTAATAGGCAATAAAACTGATTGATGGAAGAATTGTCTTAGTTTTGGTGGTACCGGCTTGGGTAATTCGACTAGCAGTTAGGTGATTCGATAATTTGTTCACGGTTGGTGGTACCACGTGAGTATCTTAATCTTGTCACGATTATCTTTAAACTCTAGAGAATTTGATCTTCATTAAATGCAATCACATTTGAAGTCGAGGAAGTCAAGGTGGATGACTCTTAATTATACTGTCTGAAGTTTTCTTTTAAATTTATGCAATTATTTTGCGAACCCATTTACTTTATTTGTCAAAAGGATTTTCAAAGCAACACCCGTTTTCCAAACTATTTCATGAGCAACTAATCATTTCCCAATCCCTGAGAACGAACTCAGACTTACCTCTTAACTATATTAAAAACGATCGGGTTCACTGCCCGTGAGTGCGTAGTAGTGAGTTTTTGCGTAGTTTTAGTTTTATAAATTTAAAGCTCGATTTTGCACATCAGTCTACTTCATAATCCAGAACAACTAAAAAGGAACAAAGATAAGTTGCCTGAAGCAGACTAACGACGTTGACTGACAACCTTGACGACGAGGAAAACGATGCGCCACGTCACCGGTATTAGCGGCGACGTCGCCGCTAATACCGGTGACGTGGCGCATCGTTTTCCTCGTCGTCAAGGTCGTCAGTAATGTCGATTATTTGCTATACCAGCACTACTTGCCATACTTCGATAGGATAAAATATATTTTGCAGAACCATATTGAAACAATGTAACTATCTGAAAAAAATTTCTTGAGTATAGATATTTATTTTTTCAAGACTTCGTTTTCATCGTCAACAAGGTTGTCAATCATGCAGTAACATCATGCAGTGCCATACTGTCGATTATTTGCCATACCGAGCAATACTAGCCATACTGTCGATAGGATAAAATGATGGCAGCCCATCATTTTCAAGTACTATATATGTTGCGGAACCATATTGAAACAATGTAACTATCTGAAAAAAATTTCTTGAGTATAGATATATATTTTTTCAAGACTTTGTGTATCTTTCTTTAACAGTATTTGTAATTGCTGGTATCGTGTATCTTTCTTTTTCAAGCGTTTTGTTTATATATATATATATATATATATATTTTGAGTATAGATGTATATATATATATACAGTATGGACACCATTAATAGTTAATGAGGTTGATGTTTACTTGAATTGTTTCAGATGGATAGTTTGGAGGATATTTGGGCAAGACCCAGAAAACGTACGTATTGAAGTGCCGGATAATGTGTTTGAGCAACCTGATGCAGACGGTGAATATGAATGCGAAGCTGGGGACTTTGAAACTGATGAGGTGTTCGGTTCCTTTGAAGAATTAACGGAGTGGGCTCAAAGAACAGCAATGGATTTGGGTTATGTTCTAGTTATACGGCGGACGAACAAAAACTCAAAAGAGGTGGTCAATAAAGTGACACTTATATGTCACCACGGTGGAGCGCGCGATGCAAGGTTAAATGGCCCACCCAAACGGTCCAGTAAGATAGGTTGTCCCTTCACTTTAATAGGCCGCCCTGGGCGTGATGGTGGTTGGAGGTTAACTGTCAAGGATTGGAGACACAATCATGATCCAACTACCAATCTGCAAGGGAATGCATACGCCAGACGGATGACGGATGAAGAAAAGGAATTTGTGGGGACCCAATCGGATCGCGGTTTGTACTCACATCAGATCTTGGTAAACCTCAAACTTGAGTTTCCAGGAAACTTGACTCGGAAAGGAGACATTACCAACTTCCTAAAAGCGAGAAGAAGGTCGGGCCAAGCAGGGCGTACTCTAATGCAGGTACAAACATTAAATATTCTATTGTACTATGTTGTTGGAATTGACTTATTTACTCTATCTTGGTCACTAATCGCAGGTTATGTTTTCACTGTTGCAAGAGAAAAGGTATTTTTACCAGTTCACCACAAATAACAAAAATGGACGCTTGGAGAACCTGTTTTTCATTCATCCAACATCAATGACCCTATGGCGCGCATTTCCCTAGGTTATTGAAATAGACTCCACGTACAAAACTAACATCTACAACATGCCGCTAGTTGAGATCGTCGGCGTGACTTCAACGGGGAAGACCTTCAGTTTAGCGTATGCGTTTATCGTAAACGAGCGGGAGGCAAATTATCAATGGGTTTTACGATGTCTTCGGTCCACCCTTGTTGATAGTTTTGCCGTTCGTGTCGTTCTTACTGACAGGGAGCTGGCCCTGATGAGAGCTTTGAAGGTTGTTATGCCGGAAGCGAAACATCTGCTGTGTAGGTACCATATATGGCAAAACATAATCAAGCACTGCGAACCGGCATTGCGGATGAAGAAAGATGTTAACATTGACAGGCTTAACGTTTGGTGGAAAAAAGTCTATCAGTCTCGAACTTTTGACGAGTTTAAGTCAAATGAGAAGGAGTTAAAGGAAAAACTTGCGGGTTTTCCAGGCGTCTACAAGTACCTGACCGATAATTGGTTGTCCCCATACCGAGAGCAGTTTGTGTCCTGTTGGGTCGATGAACACCTCAACTACCAAAACCACACCACAAACAGAGTGGAGGCCGAACACCATTTACTGAAGGAAGAATTGAGGGGGAAATGCACATTTACTAGAATCCTCCAATGTGTTGATTCTGTCCTGATCAGTCAAGAAGCAGAAATAAGGGGCCAACTAGGGTATAGCAACGGGACCCGGAAGGGGAAACATAATTACAACTGTATGAAGGACCTGTTGGGAAAGGTTTCACTTAAAGCTTTGGACATCATGGCTGATGAAATTGTACGCTTAGACAAAGTCCTTAAAAGACATGTTAACAAATGTGGGTGCAAGGTTCAGTCCAGTTGCGGGCTACCATGTGCCTGCAAGATTGCCGAGTACATGCAGCGCGGTTAGTACGATTTATTACTTGTATTTTTTCATCAAAAGCACATAATTTCGTACACTTATTTATATCAAAAAAATGCAGGGACTCGTATACAGCCTTATGTCATAGACCCGTTTTGGAAAAAGCTTGACTTAACACCGTGGACATGCGTAGAAGACGAAGAAAATAAGACGATATCCATAAAGTCGTTGATGGTCTTACGAATTTCTTGGATCAGCAACCCAAGGCCCAAAAGAAACATTGGTTGTCAAAAATTAAAGACATCTTTAAGCCTGGTAAGACACAAGTGAAAGATCCTCTTGTTCAAAAGACCACACGCGGAAGACCAGTCGGCTCGAAACAAAAGCCGCCAAAGGTATACATAATACATCTAAAAAAATATTTGTCTTATTCAATAAATACAGTATACATAACTACCTCAGTTAAGGAAACTGATTCTTACTAATGGTCCAGGTGCCGGATCTCAACACCAACCCACCTGGGCTACGAAAATCCAAGTCCAGTCGACCGAGGGAATACAAGGTGCCAGATTTGAAGAAACCCCCACCTGCGCAGCCCGCCAGACACAGTACGTACGAGGCGTCCCAGTCCTGTCGTTATCCCGAGAACCGAAAATTGTTCGACGATCAATCGCACCCTGAATCAGAATCGGTCAAAGATAACTCTGACATTTTCAGAAACCTGCACCCATATCCAGGTCTTGATGATATATATACTTTCGGGGACCCGTCCCAATCCTACGGGGTCGGGGATACACCATATGTGACACAAAAATTATATGGATTCGGCGATACGTCCCAAGACCATTGGCTCAACTATGACCAACCATATTCCAACTTAGTAGATGACATCTTCGGGCCACCACCTACACAATCTAGAAATGCACCCATATATGAATCAAGGCAGGCGCAGGTTTCAGATCCAGAGTCAGAGGCACAGTCATCGGCCAGTTGGGTTGGGTATGTTGCGGAACCGTATAACGCCAGTCTTTCCAAAAATTACGATTGGGTACTAGGTGAGATACCATCGTACTTAAGGCCGTACGTTGTAGGCGCACAAAATGTCAAAGGAGACGGTAACTGTGGATTTCGAGCTACCGCTGTAGCTTTGGGGCTAGATGAGGAGATGGGTGCAGAGTGGGTTCGTACGCAGATGCTCGCGGAGTTTGAATCTGACCTCCATGGGTACATGCAAATGTTTGGGCAAACAGAGGGCAACCGAATGTTGTCAGCGCTGCGAACATCTTATTATGGACGAAGCCGGCCCATACATCATTGGATGAGTAAAGTGTGGTTCCATATCCTCCTGGCCAATAAGTTGGGTATAATAGTCAACTGCGTTAGTCTACGTGACCCCCGCACAGTATTTCCGATGCATCACGGCTTAGATCAGCTGTTATTCAAACAACCGATAAGTATTGCTCTGATAAACAACGAAACCCATTTTGTTGCAGTGAAATTAGCAGGCGACTACCCAATGGCCTACAAGAATCCGGAATGGGAATTTCACGCAACTGATCCTGCACGTCGACTAGCATTAACGTACGCAAATCAAGAAGATGCGTATCAAAATTGGTTGTACGCAAACATGCCAAGAGTACCACCAGGCCCTCCTATTGTAATAAATGATTAAATTCGTTCAATGTTTTATATAGGTTGTTTGTATGTATACTTTTTTTATTGTATATATTTTTTATGTATTTAAGTTGTTGCAAAACAAGTTTTAATCAACAATTTCTCATACTTTTCTGTTGTACATACATTGATTTTATAATACTTTTCTAAATTTGATTCCAATTATTTTTTTATCAACAAATGTATAAAAACATAAAAAATACAAATGAAAATTTCACGCAAATCAAGATTACAAAAGAAAATCACACTTCAGTTAAACGATGAATACAAACAATAAAAAAAAGGGAAAACTAATCACTTTCATCATCACTATCACTATCACTATCACTACCCAACCGCTGTGTGGGGGCCCGTGAGGTGCTAGGCCCAGCATGGGATGATGACGTGCTAGGTCCGTCTTTGAATGATGACTGGGTCCAAGGGCTACCCTGGGCGAACATATCATTGACGTTAAAGGACGGTGACTGCTGGGCTGGAAAGGGTTGCTCTATATCCTCTGGGAGGGGGACATTCAGTCCACGTGTTCCCCTAACCACACGCCCAACCACACGAGTATGTCCCGATCGTGTCCCTAAAGCGTCCACATATGTCTGCGTAGGCGGGGTATTGGGCACTTGGGAAAGTCTTTGGTGGGTATCAAGAAGCCGCTCCTGTAGCACATGAAAATTAAGTTAATAATAACTAAAAATTAGTTATACTTAATATAAATATACCAAAAAATTTCTTTTTCCCGGATTTGTGCAAGATCTTACATAAATGGGCCTAACTGCGTCCTGCACCATCCCATCTCGTCTCGTGTGGGCCCGCAAATAAAACTCGGGTGGCTCCTCACGTCGCCCGTCATTATCTTCCTGTATATACATTAATCAAAGTTATATATTTGTATGTGTATCTCTGTATAGATATATGTTTACATACGTGGATATAAATAATTACGTATAACTTACAGCGTAACGCCATTCACGCTGAGCGTATGACTGCCGACCGTGAGTACTGACAAAATTATTTTGTTGCTGCCTGTTTGTCGTGTTTCTTTGGGCAGCAATCATCCGGGGCTCGCTGGTCCAGTAACCCAGTAGATAACTCCACACCTGTGGAGGCATCCCATACGGAGGTTGACCCTCCAGTTCTGCCAGCCTCTGGGACCCACCCCTGTCAGTGAACCAAGTCTTCTTGAATTTTGCTTTTTTATCCCTGTAGATCTTCAGGGCATCCTGACGTATCATCCTGGTCACGGCCTCTCGTAACGGGTGATTTTCTGGGTGACCTAGATATGGTTCTAAGTAGAACCGTCTCTGCAATAGTACCAAGTAAAAGTTAGCATCTACCATTTTTTTTAAATGAAGTATTTAAAAGGTAAAAAAAATTAGTTTTATACCATAAGCCAGTCAGTAAGTCCATCCTTGATGGGCTGGGGCACCTGATCCCACGACTCGTAATTATGTGGGACGGTAGCGACATAGGTCCCCAAATAGCTCTTGTACCACTTGGCGTGGTCCCCGATTGCCTGCCACCTACTTAGATCGTTATTCAACATAAGTGAGATTCGGCGTCCCGAATTCTGAAACTCGCGCTCCAGATCGTTGTTAGCAGCAACAGCTCTCCCTGTGCTAATACCTGCAAAACAAAATAAAATAACAAATATATATATATATATATATACATATGTACCATATATTTATATGCAACGTACATTAATATATACTTACCACCCGTACGCCTACAACCCCATTCGGGATTCCACCCCCAGTTTGGAGGGTCGTTACCACCATCTCCGCCGTGAAGTGCAGCCATTTTAACCTACATCCGCCGTCCCAATTTATAAAATAACATAAACAAACATAAAAGTCATTAAAAAGGTGCGACCTAAATTAACATATTTTGGACACAAAATTGTTTTTCAAAATTATTATACCTAAAATGACCACTTTTTTGCAAGTTTTTTTCAAACCTTCGTTTCTAACATTAATACTAACCTAATAGCAAATATATTAACAATTACAATCATACTAAAAAGGGTTTTCTAAGAATCATATTTTGAACTATAATAAACAATAATTAAAACTACAAATGTTTTCTTAAATAAAATATGAATTTCTAAAAATCATATCATTCTTAACTATAATAACATAAGTAATCTTTTCTAACTATAATACTATAACATTTCTATAACTAATACTTTCTAACATATATTTACTAACACTTGTTCCTAACATATATTTTCTATAACAAACATATATTTTATATAACATTAAACTATAACATTTATATAACTAATATTTTCTAACACATATTTTCTAACTTTTTTTTTAACATATATTTTCTAACAAACATATATAACATTTATTTTTTATATCTATAACATTTATTTTCTATAACTAATAATTTATATACCAAACAAATATTTGATAACATTATTATATATTTAAATAAAAACAACTATTTAAAAGGTAAATGAGTATTACCTCGTCTGAAAAATGGTTTACCGGAAAAATATGTAGAGCAAAAAACAGACTGTCTGGCTGGCCGGAAAAAATAATAGTCGCCGGAAAATTATAAAAACTGTTTTCCCGTATGTCAGTGGTGGAAAATATGTTACCTGCAAAACTGGTAGGCCGGAATAAATTATCGCCGGAAAAATGTCGCCGCTAAAACCACGCCTGAAAATGGACTCCGGGAAGCCGGAAAAGGTAGATAGTGTAAAAAGGAATGTTGATAACGATGATGAGGGGATAGATGGCCGGATTTGTGAGTTATAAGAATGGAGTAAAAAGGATTTTCCGGGAGAAAGAATGGAGTTACAGAGGAGGAGGAGAAGTATTCCGGAGAAGAGGAGGAGAAGAGGACCGAAAGGATTGCATTGTTTATATCGGAAATCTGCCAGTGGGGGACCCACTATTTGCGGCGACGTCGCCGCTAATAGTGGGGACCACCACCACGTGACACAGCCAAACGTTACAGACGCAGCGACACTGGGACCCACTATTTGCTCGGTTACGGGCTTCGTGTATAAAGTGCTAATCCACAATAGTTGGAGTTAGTCCAGACTTTATGGAATTTGAATTTGGGTACAGAAATGAGGTCAAAATATATAACGAGTACAAATCAAACTTATTTGGTAGATGTCTATAGATTTGAGTTTTCAACCTAACTATAGATTGAGTTATCGACCATAACTGTTGAAGATAGTAACCATCGAATCTAACTCAAAAATGCAAAACCCAGTTCAAATTGTAATAACTTGCAAAGTGAACTGAACCAAAATCGGCAACGAGTCAATTTTCTTTTGGTACTTAAGGATATGGAAAAAAAGCTAAAAGTTTGGTAACATGTTTGGTCTAGCTTGATGCTTCTGTAAAACCTTTTAACTCTTAAGCTTGATGAAATCAACGTCATTTAGGTGAAGAAATAAGGTGTTTAAAGATAATAACCTAAATGTTTGAGTTTAGTTTACTCTAAAAGATTTAGAACCAAACTAATTTTAAACAACACTTACTCGATCAATATTTGTACTTTATGTTTCCAAACTTCAATGTATAAGGGTCGTCTAAAATGTTTCAAGGATGATGGTAGTCATGATCTAATGACTTTTCCATGTTTCATCACCAACCAATAATATCCAGCCATCTCATTTCATGCTTCAGTCATGTCTTATCACATTTAACAAATGACAACCATGATCTCATATCTCATCTAATTAAAAACAATCCAACTATATTCCGCCTAATAACTCCTCTCTTCACCATTGACTTTTTCTCCATCATTTGACCATGCCTCTTTTGCAATCTTTGCCTCAAACTTTCATGGCTCACCCATGGGTGATGTTAGCATAAGACATAGACCATGATTCTACCTGGACCATTGTCATCATCCCATGGGTTTAAAACAAACTCTTCTAATATTTAGTCAATTATTATTCTTTACCTACTAATCATGTCTACTTTAAATATTAATATTGGGGTTTAAATCATTAATATCTAATATTCATTGTTTTAAAATTAAAAAAAAAATAGTAGTGGACTATCAAAGGTCTAATACATTTTTGGCTCATTTGATAACAATATAGATTTAGTCGAGGCTTTGTTCATAGATGATATTTTTCGTTTACCATACTAAAAAACATACTTTTGTATATTAATAAAATTATATTATTATAGAATATATAAAAAGTTGATCCTAGAAAACACCAGAGGACTAAATTATTTGTTTTACTGGCTTTATCGAAATAACTTTATAATAAGATCGAGTTAATTGCATAAAACGTCATTGTGGTTTACATCCTTTTAAGTTTTTTTAGTGTTTTCCATCACTGTCGCATGAATTATTAGCAAATTACGTCTTTTTTCTTAATGTCGTTAGCTTTGATCCGTTAACTTGTTGCACGTCTCTCACATGTGAGAGCTTTTTCGTCTTTTCCTTCCTCACAGTGACGTTTTAAGTAACTTGGTGTGCAAACCAAATGGACGTTTTATGTAAATACTTTTTTATCTTTTTTTTATCTTTTCATTTTTATACTTTTTTTAAAAGGATTTTTACTTGTAGATATAACTAACTGTGACTAAATGTCTATGTTATTTAACGATCTCGTATATGTCAATATCATATAATGAACTTTCATATCTCAATTATTGAGTGTACTTGAGTATATGTGACAATGTTTTAAAAACCGGTATTTTAGTCATACCGGTGTGGAAAAAATTTCCGGCATTATCGGTATTACAGAAATACCGGCCGGTATGACTATTTTTAATTTATTTTATTTTTTGTATAAAAATTGTACAAAACTTGTTACAATTTAACAAAAATAGGTAAAATACAATTATAATCTACTAAATAATGCCAAATAGGTATTTCATAACAAAATATAAATTTCAAAGTTCACAAATAACAAAAAAAAAAAACCAAAAAAAAAACCATTAAAGTGTCATAAAAATAAGTTTTAAAAAATTCAATTTTTTATTTTGAAAATACCGGAAATACCGGAACAGTGATATCGAAAATATGCCAGGAATACCGGAAATAGCTACCGGTATTGAATAGTGAAAATACAAGAAAAATATCGGGCTTAAAATACCGGAGTATCGTCTGGTATTTACCAGTATTTAAAACATTGATTTGTGGTAATCATATAAGCTCTCACTTGTAAGTTTTTGATTAGTCGAATACATCCAATAACCGAGATGTGAAAGTTCATTACATGACATTGACATTATACGAAACTTTTAATAACATAAATATTTAGTCATTGTTAGTTACATTCACATGGAATAGTCACGTTTTTAATAATAAAAACCAAAAATACTTACAAGTGTCACTTTACATGGTCACAAATGCCCAAGTAAACTTATTAATCGAGGTATGAAAGTTCATTATATGATATTGACATATACAAGATCTTTAAATAACATAGACATTTAGTCACAGTTAGTTACATGTATAAGTAATAATCTTTTAAAAAAATATATAAAAATGAAAAAAGAAAGATAAAGAAATAATTTGCATAAAATGTCCATGTGGTTTGCACACCAAATTGCATAAAACGTCCATGTGAGGAAGAAAAAGACAAAAAAAACCCTCACGTGTGGGGCACGTGCAACCTGTTAATGACAAGAAAGTAATGACGTTAGGCAAAAGGACGTAATTCGCTAATAATTCTTGCGACAAGGATGAAAAACACAAAAAAAACTTAGAGGGATGTAAACCACGAGCGTTTTATGCAATTAACTCTTATAATAATATGGGTTTAGCTTGAATGCAATTAAATGCATCATTTTTGAATAAAGTTACCTTAAAAAACTCAGGGGACATTTTTCGTACCATTGGGTTCACAGTCCAGTGGTACGAGAGTCTTTTAATGATAGCTTTGGATCCAGAACACCTGGGTTCGAATCCGAAGGGAGCAGGGTTTTCTCCCAATTAAGTTAATTGGAGGTTTCGCCACCCTTGTGGTGTATTAGAGGTATCGGAGTGAGTAGCATTCTGGCCTGAAAAACTCCTAGCTAAGGCCAGCCCAACGATCATTCAATAAACAAATTCGATTTTTCTTAATAATATTTGTAAACTTCGTCAAAACAAAAACATCAAAATAACTCACTCGAATGTTCTAATTAATGCATGTTAAACCCTCATGAACACTATTTAGAGGTTTATCAACTTCCATTCTATCCGTACAATCAACTATGATCTTATTACGTTCTTCATTTTTAAACCCCCAAATTCACCTTTTCCCGCGAAAACCACAATCAATTTTCCCCAAATATTTCTTCACTAAGTTCAATCAATTTAAATTAACCACCGCAAGTCAACCAATTTTCAATGAACAACAAGAAGATTTATCAAAGCCCATAAGTAATAACGATAAAAATCGGCTTATTAGTTATCCGAATCAAGTTTCGGCTAACCATCAAACCTACTGTTGGCTATTAGAAGCATTTTTAAATTCTGGGTCTCTCTCAGATGTTCAAAAGCTTCATGGGAAGTTATTAAAACTGGGTTTTGATTCGGATTATGGAATTAATAGCCGGTTACTTGATGTTTACCTAAATCTTGGAAATTTACGTTATGCATACCAACTGCTCGATGAAATGCCTGAGAGAGATTTTTTGTCTTTTTGGAATGGTTTGTTTTTCTGGTTGATTGGGAAGAAAATGGGTGGTTTGGTCTTGGTTTTATTTTGGAAAATGTTGGCGGAAAATGTTGTTTGTCCGGATGAAGTAACGTTTGGAAATGTATTGCGTGCGTGTAGTGGATATAAGGTTGAGGATTGTTATGTGAAGATGATTCATGGTAAGATTGTTCGGTATGGTTTTGGTGAGAATTATGTTGCGTGTAATCCGTTGATTGATTTGTATGCGAAGAAAGGGTGTATAGATATTGCAAAATGTGTGTTTCAAGGGTTGGCTATGAGGGATAATGTGACTTGGGTTGCTATGATATCGGGTTTTTCTTATAATGGACTTGAAGAAGAGAGTATTTTGTTATTCAAAGAAATGCATGATTCCGGGGCTTTGCCTACTCCGTATGTTTTCTCTAGTGTTATAAGTTCATGTACGAAGATTGAGTTTTTTGAGCTAGGTGAGCAGTTGCATTCCCTTATACATAAATGGGGATTTTCATCTGAAACTTATGTCTGCAATTCTCTTGTCACATTGTATTCCCGTTGTGGCGATTTGTCGTCTGCAGAACAAATTTTTAATAAAATGGATCATAGGGATAGTGTATCGTACAACACTCTTATCTCGGGGCTTGCTCAGAAAGGACTAAGTGAGAAGGCTATGGAGTTCTATCGAAAAATGCAGTCTGATACCCTGAAACCGGATTCTGTCACTGTTGCTAGTCTCTTAAGTGCTTGTGCGTCAATTGGGGATTTGTTGAAAGGGAGACAACTACATTCGTATACAATAAAGGCGGGAATGTGTGCAGATATAATCATAGAAGGCTCGTTACTTGACCTTTATGTTAAATGCTCCGATGTCAAAACTGCTCATGAGTTGTTCCTTACAACAGAAAAAAAAAATGTGGTTTTATGGAATGTCATGTTAGTGGCTTATGGACAGTTGGGGGATCTCCATGAATCCTTCAAAATTTTTTCACAAATGCAGATTAACGGGTTGAGACCTAATCAGTACACGTATCCAAGTATACTTAGAACATGTACTTTGGTGGGTGCTTTAGACCTCGGTGAGCAGATCCATTCACAAGTTGTGAAAACGGGTTTTCAGCCAAATGTATATGTCTGCAGTGTTCTTATTGATATGTACTCCAAGCTTGGGGACTTGTATACCGCACAGAAAATTCTTAGACGCCTCAAAGAGAAAGATGTTGTCTCCTGGACAGCTATGATAGCAGGGTATGCTCAACATGAGTTATTTGTTGAAGCTCTTAAGACATTTGAGGAAATGCTACACCAAGGAATCCAATCAGATAACATCGGATTTTCAAGTGCAATTAGTGCGTGTGCAGGAATTCAAGCTATCAACCAAGGCCGCCAAATTCATGGTCATTCAGTCGTTCGTGGTTATTCCTCTGATCTTTCAATCGGGAATGCACTTGTTTGTTTGTATGCTCGCTGTGGTTTAATAAACGAAGCATACTTGGCGTTTGACAAGATCAATTATAAAGATAATGTCTCATGGAATGGATTGGTATCAGGATTTGCACAGAGCGGAAATTATGAGGAATCACTTAAAGTATTTGCGAAAATGAATGAAATTGGGGTAGAATTGAATATGTTTACATACGGATCAGCAATTAGTGCTGCTGCAAATACAACAAACATAACACAAGGGAAGCAAATCCATTCAACAATGATCAAAACCGGCTACAATTTGGAACCCGAGGCTTCAAATGTTCTCATAACATTATATTCAAAATGTGGTAGCCTTGAGGATGCCAAGAAAGAGTTTCTTGAAATGCCTGAAAAGAACGAGGTTTCGTGGAATGCCATGATCACGGGTTATTCTCAACACGGGTGTGGAGATGAAGCTATAAAACTCTTTGAGGAAATGAAACAGTTGGGTTATACCCCAAATTATGTTACTTTTGTGGGTGTTTTAACGGCTTGTAGCCATGTCAGATTAGTTGACAAAGGACTGGAATACTTCAAATCGATGAGTCAAGATTATGGTTTAGTGCCACGAGCCGAACACTATGCTTGTGTTGTAGACATACTTGGACGGGCTGGGCTTTTGACCCGTGCACGAGAGTTTATTGAGTCAATGCCAATTGAACCTGACGCAATGGTGTGGAGGACACTCTTGAGTGCGTGTACAGTTCACAAAAATAAAGAAATTGGAGAAATCTCTGCAAAACATCTTCTTGAATTAGAACCAGAAGATTCAGCCACATATGTGTTATTGTCAAATATGTATGCTGTTTTTGGAAAATGGGATGATAGAAACCGAACAAGAAAGTTAATGAAAGACCGATATGTGAAGAAAGTGCCGGGGCGCAGCTGGATTGAGATCAAAAACACGGTTCATGCATTCTTTGTTGGTGATTGTCTCCATCCACTAGCCAATGAGATCTATGAATATTTGGAGGTTATAAATAAAAGGGCTTCTGATATGGGTTATGTTCAAGACCGTTATAGTCTTTTAAATGATTTGGAGCAAGATCAAAAGGATCCATTAACTTGTATACATAGTGAGAAATTAGCCATTACATTTGGACTTCTGACCCTGTCTAATACGATCCCCATGCGGGTTATGAAGAATCTTCGTGTATGCAATGATTGCCATAATTGGATAAAGTATGTGTCAAAGATTTGCAATCGTGATATAATAGTTAGAGACTCGTATCGGTTTCATCATTTTGGAGCTGGTGTCTGTTCGTGCAAAGATCATTGGTGATTTGGATGTGTTTATGTTGGTTCATGTGATCTGTTCCAGAGCCAAGATAATGTCTCTATTAACATCAAAGACGGTTCAATCTGCTAAAAGATAACATCCAATTGAACTCACCAAAGGTGCATCAACATTGTAAAGAATATCAAGAACATGGAAGTTTGATATAGCAACCATCAGTTAATTAGCTTCAAATGTGACTAGTATCTAGTCCACTGCTTCGATGGAATGGGGTCATAAAGCCGACGAAGAACCATCACACTTGATGGCAGATCCATATCAGGGAAGGTGCATATTCCATTGTATTAATACAAGATGGAGCAAGAAGGTAATAGTAATTTGTACAAATCCTCTCAAGTGAAGCTGCAAATGAAGAGTTTTTGTCTTCTGTCATAAGTGCAGATATTCGTCTGAGTTGACGTTAGCTCGCTTGCTATTCTCTTTGGAAGGTTTTTTTCTTTTCCTATACTTCCATTACATTTGTATATCATTTACTCTTATTCTTTCCGGTAATCCGGCCTGATACATAGTTTTGAAATCATGTAATTACTACATTCCCAAATTTCTCAGTAGTTTTGGTTGTATATACTATAACATTGCTGTACGATGTTTTCGTAATAAAATTCTATGTCGCATATTGTTCTATAATCATATGGGCTACGTATAAACTCAAAGCCACCTATGGGTCAACAAACATATTAGGGGTTGTTATTATGATTACGGATAACCAGCCTTAATATTTAGATATAATACCCACATTTAATGATTCGGGCTGTTGAAATGATCTGCATTCAACATCTAGCAGGAAGTCTAGACTACAAAAAGATGCCAACCTGATATAAATCTTAGAAGCGGCAATTTCAACCTGTTTGTCTGGGAACATGTAGATTTAGGTTGTGACCGTTGTGCTTTATCTCAAACTTCAACCATAACTGTTTATATGTACAATTACATATTATATTCACAAAACCAACTGGGTTGGATCAGTGGTTGAAGCTCATGCCTCTGGAAACAGAGGTCATGGGTTCGATCCTCATGCCCAGCAAGGCTGGAGGTCCTTTTCTACCTATGGTAGAACCTGGAAGCAGCCTCTCTACCTTTGGTAGGGGTAAGGCTATCTACATATCAACCTCCCCCATACACCATTGAAGACGGTATTGGGACCCAAAACCCGTGGAAAACGGCATTGGGAGTTACTTTACTTTACTTTCTATTCACAAAAATATTGATGACTCACTGATGTTTTTTCCTCTTATAATTTGGAAGATAGATATGGTTTAACACGGAGTATAACAATACTGATGAAGAACCTTTTCCTGAATTAAAAAAACATATAATCAATTGATGTACTTCCAGCACTCAAAATGCTACATAAAAATCCAATAGATGTTTTACAATCAATTAATGTAAGAAAGGTTTGGTAAGAATCTGGTTCTACCAATTCATATGATCATAAGAAGGTTTCATTTGTTAAACAAGCTTGTTGGTATTGAAATCTTGTCTAACCTGCTCTTCATTTTTCATAGAGTTAATTACTGAAATGGTACCTAACGTTTGCGTCATATTACTGGTTTCATACATGTCATTTCGAAATTACGCTGATCATACCCAACGTATGCAAATCTCCACTCGGACCATACTGGAGACTAACGCTGTCAGGTGTCCGTTAAAACCTCCCCCACGTGACTTGCACGTGAGGGGTAAATATGTAATATCACGTTTCTTAATTACTGAAATGGTACCTAACGTTTGCACGATATTGCTGATTTCATACCTAATGTTTCTTAATTACTTAAATGGTACCTAATGTTTAGTTATTAATTTTTTTTTTTTGTATTTTTTAAAATTTGTTTTATGTTTCTTTTATTAAAATTCTCCAAAACTTGTTACAATTTAATGTAAATAGTCAGAATGCACTTATAATCCACTTAAAATTAATACCAAATCGATATTTCATAACAAAATATAAGTTTTAAAGTTCACGAATAACCAAAAATAGCAATAAAGCATCATAAAAACAATTTTAAAAAAAATTTGCGAGGAAACAATTTTAAAAAATCCACTAAAAAATAATAACTAATTTTTTTTTTTGAAAAAATTCCGAAAATACCGCAATGGTAATACCATGGAATATACCAGGAATACCAGAAATACAAGTCAGTATTTACTGCGACACGAAGCTTAAAGCAATGTTTTAAATACCGGCCGATATTTCTCGTATTCCTGGATATTTCTGGTATTACCGTTGCAGTATTTCCGAAACTTTTAAAAAAGAAAATTTTAGTTTTAAATTTTTTTTTTATGATACTTTATTGCTATTTTTGGTTATTCGTGAACTTTAAAACTTATGTTTTGTTATGAAATAACTATTTGGTATTATTTTTTAGTGAATTATAGGTGCATTTTGACTATTTTCATTAAATTGTAACAAGTTTTGGAGAATTTTTATAAAAGAAAAATAAAACAAATTAAAAAAAGTATATATACAAAAATAATAACTAAACATTAGGTACCATTTAAGCAATTAATAAACATATAGGTATGAAACCAGCAATATCGTGTAAATGTTAGGTATCATTTCAGTAATTAGGAAACGCGATATTACATATTTACCTCTCACGTGTAAGTCACGTGGGGGAGGTTTTAACGGCCACCTGACGGTGTTGGTCTCCGGTATGGTCCAAGTGGGGATTTGCATACGTTAGGTATGATCAGCGTAATTTCGAAAGGAAAGGTATGAAACCAGTAATATGACGCAAACATTAGGTACCATTTCAGTAATTAACTCTTTTTCATAACTTTGTGTATATTTGTGTTTCTCATGAGTATGAATATGTTTCTATTTTTTTTTTTAATAAAAAAGATTTGTCAATGTGATTAATTTCTTGTTACACATTTACGTTGTATTCTTCATAATCTTTAGCCTACTAGTCTGCTACAACATCTGAATATACGGTTTCAGACTGAAGCATGAACAAATCTGAGAGTAACAGCTAGGATGGTGATTTTCATGTCTTTCCAATTTTCCAACTATCCAACTAAGGGCATCTCCAATGGTGTTTAATAAAAAAAAATTTTGAGAAAAAAAGTCTTTACAATAGGTTGATGTCATTGGGTTAAAAGGATTATTTGATGAATAGGTTGAGTTTTCTCAACCTTTTGCCAAAAAGCTTTTTTTCATATACAAATGATTTAATCATAAAAAGCTTTATAAAAAGTTTTTCCATTAGAAGTAATAGCTTTTTAATAGGTTTAAGTTAATGGATAATGAGGTGTTAAAATAAAAAAGCTTTAAAAACTTTTTATCATTGTGGATACTCTAAGTATTTTCTTTTATAGTACTTTCGGTCTTCCTTCTTGTAGATTCCACTGGCTATTCGTCTAAATATCTAATGTAGTAAAAAGAGAAAAAAAAAGTCCCTAACGAAGTAACGATGATCATAAATGTAGGCAAATTATGAATTTTGAGGGAAACATATTGGTGTCTTATCGCACACCGGCAAGCGGTAACACCGCTCCCTATGTTGCAGCATCATTCCACATTCGGTATAGGAGACATAAATCTGCCGATGAAGGTAACCATTGGAAGCGTCCCCGCTTTTTCTTTTTTGGGGTTTGCTAAATACGAGGGTTGTGTTTAAGGTGCATAAATTGTTTGTACATTTATCATGAAAATTAGGGATCGAAATTTTAATATGGAAAATATAAATTTTTTTATTCATGTAGGTTGTATTTAACATTTTCCTTATTTTTTTATAACTTTTAGTGGCAGAATATTGCCCCAATATGACTTTAGTTGACATCTTTTCACATGTGTGTAATGACACCATTTGATTAGGTGTTGGCAAGTTGATTTTTGGCGTGATATAACCACACTCTTCACTTTTATGTGAGGATGATTAAGTTCCTAATATCATCAACAATTTTTTCACTATATGCTCTTTTTTTTTTAAACATTAAGTTCCATACTTCCATATGCTAAATTGGAAATAATTTAAAGCGGCACCCTTGGATGGAAAATTAAAGGTATCAACAAATGTAAATTTATTTATCTAGACGTTATTTCCATAGACAAAATATGAGTAGAGCAGTTGACTTTTCGACACATCTACTTCTTATTTTATTATCAACAAAACTATCATTTTTAGGGGGAAAAACATAAAAAGACAACATCTTATGAAAATATGGACAGATTAAAAAAGGCAGATGGTAACATCACCAGACAAAAGTCAACCCGACCAAGGTATTAACGGCGACGTCGCCGCTAATACTCTGACACTGACAGGGGGCCCACTAATTTCTCGTTCAAATTTACCATTACAGACATGGGGGCCCAGAGTATTAGCGGCGACGTCGCCACTAATACCCTGTGTGTTGGGGTTACACATTTTCCCATGATGGGGTTACACATCCCGTTAAAAAAACCAAACACATATAAAGTATGATTTATTTGAATTTAAGCCGCCCAGGCGCCCATTGTATAAATTTAAAAGATTTTAATGATAAATTAATCATACATGACTTGAAAAACTATCACTTTTTTCTAAATTCGAATTTTGAATGGTGATAACAATTAAAGCAACTTAAGGACGAGGATTTGCATTAGTTTATTTAAATTGGTGAGTACTTAATTATATCCTTAAACCTCTTTACTTGTAGGTTGACCACTTTGTATTCTATGCATTAGAGCTTTTGTTTGAATAATCTAATTGGATTTTGTGCATTTGTGTAAATAAAATGTTCTTTTAGGCATTTTCTTGCCGTCCAATTACAGAATCTTGACTATGATCAATCTTTTGTAAATCTCAAATTAAGTAATGGTTTCTATAGGACCGATAACCCCATTTTCTCGATTCTTGAGACTTGAGAGTAACATTTACATTTTTAAAATTTTGACCACATATATCCAATTTGTCACATTTTGATAGTGTATATGCTTTTTTCAAAAAAATCTCAACAATCAACTTGCTAGATGGCTTGCCCTAGCCCACCCTTACATTGAGGTCTGGTCTTCGATAGTAAAAAATCTCCTTTTGGTTTATAGGTTCTTTCAATTCGTCATTATTGACTAATTCTTATGATGGTTTATGGCTTGAAAACTCAAATCCAGGCTAACCATTAGTTACTATATGATGATTTGTTGTTATTGTACCTTTTCCAATAAAACTACAAATTAATTATGATGAAGCACAAATCAATATCCATATCGATAAAATATATATAGCATCTGAATTTTTGATTGTATTGTATGAAAAATTAATGTATTTATGAAACATCATACATCTTCCAGCACTGATTTATGGTCATTTTCATCTCTCTTTTTTTATTTTTTTTATATTGGTTAAGTCAAGTTATATACAATTAAATTGTTCCTGTGGCTAGTCGGCACCATTATTTGCTTTTTTTTTTTTTCTTTTCTTGCAAAATCATTATTTTTTATAGAAAAAGACTACTACAGTAAAAGAGACAAAAGTAAAAAAGACAAGTAACAAAAAACTTTAAAAGATTAATCACAATAGTCACACAAGGAAATTGTACAGTAGTACGAAAACAGGTACACTACATTTCATTTTACCCTCGACTACAATTATTGTTGAGAGTAGCACTTGAGGTTGGGTAGTATGTTGTACCATTGTCTTCAATTTCAAATAGTTATTGCATATATTTGTTTTTCATTATTTTTGTTTTGATAATATGGAATACGTATCACTTTATATTAAAAAGGGTTAAAAAATATGTTATATTTTCTCTTACCATTCCTTAAAATATTTCACATACAATACCCTTAACATTAATGATTAAATGATACCATCAATCTCAATTCTTTAAAATAACTCCATTAACCATTTATATCAATTACTTTTACGTCAATTATCAACACCACTCGACGCCATCTCCACCACCACAACGTCACCAACACACCCACTGCCGCCTTGCGCGGGTACCATGCTAGTAGACTAAAACATTAAACATATAAATGCAGGTGTTGTAAGAAATTTGTCGTTGAAAATAAAGATTAACTTATAAATAGATTTACAACACGTAATTATTAAACATTGAATGAAGCATATATATATATATATATATATATATATATAGGTAAAGGTGAACCATTTAAATTGTAAGAACTGTGAGAACCACTATATTATAACTTGATATTCATATGTGATAGATATATGTGAACATATATTTATTTACATATGAACAGATCAAATTATACTTAATATTATCTATGTTTATATGTGAATGGTTCTCAATTGAACCTTACCCTAGAATATATATATATATATATATATATATATATATATATATATATATATATATATATATATATATATATATATATCGTTTTTTTTTTTATTTTCCGTGTAAAATATCACTCCTGGTTAATAATCAACAACTAAAAAGAAATGTGAATCGCCGGGGACTTTCAATGTGTATATGTATAAACCCACACATGTTTACGGATATAGATAGTTTAAAATAATGAATGCTTTTAGTTACAAGGGTTTTTATAGAGGAGTGATATTCTCACAACACTTTTTAATCATTTACAAAAATTGATGTCTCTCATAGTTTATACGCACAACAAGTATATTTATATTTATCGTGTATAACTAAAAAGTGTTATCAAAATATTACCATCCTTTTTTATATTCAACTACAATATGCAATGTTTTTAAACCGGCCGGTCGGACCGCTTTGACCGCGGTCTGACCGGATTTTTCAAGACTTCCGGTCTAACCGACCCCGGTTTAATGGTGGAAATTGAACCGGACTGAACCGTGCGAACTGGACCGTTATCGAACCGCTATGAACCGGGTCAAACAAAGTCAACGTCTTTTTCATGTTGTTTTTCTTCTATTTTTTGGGGGAAAAAAGATCCAAATCTTACGTTTATAATGAATTCATCCTATTTAGAGTAGATCGCAACATCCACCTCAAGATCAACCTTCGTCACTTATTATTATTATTATTATTATTATTATTATTATTATTATTCGATTGAAGAAGATGAAACTGAATTTTTTTAGATTTATGAAATGGGAGAAGATTTTGGTTAGAGATTTGGAAAAATGGATTAAATGAAATAGGATAACTAAATCGATGATGATCCATGTTTGAAAAATGAATTGAAGAAATAACGTGAGGGATAAAAAAAGAGGAACTTATATTGTTGATTTTGAGTGGGGTAACAAGAAGCCATTACTACTGATGCAGGAATGAGAATGCTGAATAATGAGCTTATTTGTGGACTTTCTTATAGAAAATTAACTTGTATTTTCCAAAGTGGTCTTATGTGAGAATTAGTCAAAATTTATATATATACTCGTATCTTAATTTGAATATAGCCAAGACTAAATAGAAAATAGAGAAAATGATTATTGATGTTGGATGAAATTTGAATGTGTTTAAACTTATAACAGAACTTGTTAATCATGTGTTTTGTGTTAGACTTTGGTTTATTATTAAATAATACTTGAACTTTAATATTATTAAACTTATGTTATATTTTAACTAGAAATCTTATGGTATTACTTGGAAAAATGTATGTTTCGTCAAAACCCGGTCCAACTACGATCAGACCGATCCGACCGGTCTGACCAGTGAATTTTTGTGAGTCCGGTTCAGTGTCCGGTCCGGTTTTTAAAACATTGGCAATATGTTTGGGTGGGTCTTTTGTCCTTCACTATCACAATCACCTTCTTAACCTGTAGTCTCATGGACATGCCCCATTGCTTTATTAATAATTCTTGTGAGCCATTGGGGTATTAGCCCAGTGGTTAGGGGTTTTTTCACAAAGTAGTTTCCTCCTGGGGGTCTCAGGTTCGAATCCTGTCACATGCAAATGTGGTAAGGGGGCCTTAGTAATGCTATACTCATCTAACACATGAGAAACAAACCTTTTAGGGTATTACCAGGAGATGAATCGGCATGAGCGCATCCACGTGGAGGGTGTAAGCCATTTATCCGTTGCTGCCTTTAAAAAAAATAATTCTTGTGAAAAACGAAGTACTAGTTGGCACATTGATATGATAAGAGAGGGCAAAAATATGTATAATTCATTTTCTTGTATCTTAATGCATTATAAAAAGATTCATCAAGAAGTAAAGTAATCAAACAAATTAAAAGAACAAAAAAAAAAAAATGCATACATTTAGAAAAGCTTCACCATTCATCAGATAAATATATCACACATGTATCATACCTTCCGGCTTCCACCCTAAATGGACCTTTAAGTTAAAACTTCAGAATTTGGTTATACGGTTATACCAATACATACGGTAAGAAAAACAACAGTATTTAATTTCTTAAAAATAGATATTTTATACTAATATATAGATAATGATCATTAGTCAAACAATAAACTGAACAAAAGTTATTTAGCAAATAGCCAAATATCAATATTTAATTATTTTTTTATTACATAAATAGACGTCTAATGCGAAACAAATCAAATAATATCTACTCTAAACAATTAAATATTTTTGGTTATTTTTGAGGAGTTTGTTACATATAAAAAGCTTTCGGTCTATCACATATCCCATGTGACCTCGCTCCTGTATTCGTTTAATAAATTGACATATGTTGTAATCCACTTTGGAAGTGGTGGTTGTTGTGGCCCTTAAATTGTTGATAATATGACGTTTCGTAAAGTTGACAAATAAGATCGGTGTATGTGAAGTTATGAGGTTGGACTATTGATGCAAATTTTAATTTTAGTAATCTTTGGGTTAAAATTTCAAAATTGTTATAATTAAGAGATGTAAATGTAGCAATGGATTTTCAACCATTAGTCACCACTTCGTGCTATCTAACAACAAATCCGATGTTTAAATGTAAATAAAGGAAAATGCTAAACAAAGCCCTTAGAGCTTCCTCTAACGTACATATTAAGATTGTACATTTTCATATTAAAATCTCACCCTTTGAATTTTATGGTAAGTATACAACTAATTAATGTCTCTTAACAAAAATCCCTAGGACTTTATTTAGCAAAACCCATAAATAAACAACAACTTGTTACTGCAATGCATGATTAGTTATTTATTAATTTATGTTTAAAATTTCAAATTCGTTATAATTAGAAATTTGAAAATAGATAGTGTTGCTGTTGTTTTATTAATTTTTGCTTTACTTTTATAAATGTAATAGAAAAAAAAAATGTCCAAGAACCCTTTAGTCTAGTAAAAGAATTTTTTCTTTTCAAGTTAGTGACACTCCAACGCTGCATTATATACATGTGATGGTGTAATGCATGATTAGTTTTTTTTTTCCTTCGGAACAACAACGTTCATTTTAAGCCAGTGAGAATTTGTGAGAGGTAGATGTGAGAGATACATGAAAGATAAGGCATGAGTAAATGACTTAACGCCTTTCCCTAAGCTAGAAGTTTATCCACCTCTTTCATACCTCTTCCATACTGGCACATCAGCTTTTCTCTCTCTTCATCCACCTCTTCCACAATCATTCCTTATAACCCCTCTTCCACACTTTTTACTTATTTTATTTTATATTTACGTAAAAAATAAATAGTTAATTAAATATTAAAAAAGCACACTACATTTATTAAAAAAAACACATTACATTAATTAAAAAAAACACAATACATTTATTTTAAATAAAAACAATACATTACATTTATTAATTAATTAAAAAATACAACTAAAAAAAAAACACACTCAACGTTCACGTTGGTTTTCCGGCAAGTTCCAAATGTGCTCGACTAGGGCACCTCTTAGACGGTTGTGTGTTGCCCTATCACATAACTCCCCTGTCATACGTAACTGAATGTCAACACGTTCGTCCCAAGAACGCGTTGGCGGGGTATCGGGAATTAGCTCCAAATCCAAAGGACTGATTGCACGCCCGTTATATTCAACGACCATGTTGTGCAACAACACACAAGAGTACATGATGCGTTTAATTTTGTTAATAATTAATGGACGCGCACCTTGTTGAAGGATTCTCCATCGGCCTTGAAGTACCCTAAAAGCACGCTCCACGTCTTTTCTTGCAGACTCTTGGAAGCGTTTGAATTTAGAAGTCTTAGGGTCCATGGGACACTTGAAAGACTTGACAAGTGTAGCCCATTCTGGATAAATACCATCAGCTAGATAATAACCCTTTGTAAACTGTTGGCCATTAATGGTGAAATTTACCGTAGGAGCTCTATCTTGGAGAAGTTGGTCGAACAAGTCAGATTCATTAAGGACGTTGATGTCGTTGTTCGAACCGGCGGGTCCAAAGCAAGCATGCCAATCCACAAATCATATGATGCAACCGCTTCAAGCATAATCGTCGGATGTCCTTTGTCACCACAAGTGTATTGGCATTGCCATGCCGTTGGGCAGTTTCTCCAAGCCCAATGCATACAATCAACGCTTCCAAGCATACCCGGAAAACCGTGCACTGCCTCATGTTTAGCGGTCACGCGGTTAACATCTTCTTGTGTCGATTTTCTGAAAAACTCTGTGTGATATAATTGAACAACACATTTGCAGAAGTACTTCAACGAATCGGCAGACGTTTGAGAACCCATTTCGAGGTATTCATCTAACTGGTCGACAGTAGAAGCATAAGCCAGCTGGCGTATAGCGGAAGTACATTTTTGAAAAATATTTAACGCCGGGCGACTCAAAGCGTCGGTTAGAGCGTTGTGGAAGAATGCAAAGTGTTTTGGTAATGGTTGTACGACGTCAAAGTGATATATCTCGTTCACTATACGAAGAAACATTTCGTTCGGCATTCGAAAACTCCTTCTAAAATAATCGGCAAGGTAAACGGGTTGCGGGGCAAAGTAATGATTGTATAAACATGTGGAGGCTTCCACATGGTTTCTGGTTATTGTTCTTCTTAGTATTTTTGGTCTGATTGCCATTCTCGAGCTCTCTGCTTCTGCTTCTTCATCTTCGATTAAAGTAACGAAAGTGTTTAACATTTCGGCATCTATTGTATACTTACTCATGTATGAAACTGAATTTTCGTCAGAACTCGACATATTTAGTGAAAATGTATAGAGTGTGTGTTGTTATGTATAAAAATATATAAGTGAAAAGAAGTGAATGAGATGAAAATGGTTGAATAGAAGTTGGTTTTTATAGAAGAGGTTTTTTTTTTAAAATCTAGCCGTTTGATTTAAAAAAAAAACAAGTTAACGTTGTAATTGGGTCCCGCATACACGCTCCTCTCCTCGTCAACGAGCATCGACCGAACGAAATAACTCGAACGAAGAAGCGGTCGACGAAAGGACTCCCTAAGCTAGCCTCGTCGACGAGGTGTGGAAGAAGCGGTCGACGAGTGCTTAGTGATAGGGCTAATTGACTAGTAATACATGCACATGACTAAAATCGTGGTTGTACGACCCCGTATCTTGTATCTACAATGCGGAACCAAACTATTTTGTATGTGAGATATGAAAGTTAAACTCTTTAAAGGACTAAACGGAACTTAAATGAATAGTCGAGGGAGCAAATGTGAATTTCAACTTGGATAAAAGCCTTGGTGCAAAAAATATTTGCTTTATCCCAAAATCCTATATTACTCTCTAGAGCAAAAATAGAAAGAAAATATGGACTTCTGCCGGAATGTCTCAGTTTCAGGCGGGTTTCCGGCGAATTACCAACCGGAGCAAAAGCTACTATCTCCATCTTTCAATAAACTTGGCAGCCTTGATGACCTCTTCTCATGTCATTCTATGGTACCATTTTACTTATATACTTCATTTTCCAACATATTCAATTAGACTAAAAGCTCATTTGTTTTGCATGAACATTTAAATACCACATTTAATTCATAATATAGAAGTACTAACTTTTATTATAAAAAAAAATAGTAAGTGTAAGTCTGTATTGTGTTTTAATAATCAAGGTACAGGTTTTTAGGCATGAGGTACAACCTATTAATGCACAAGTACTAATTTAGAAGGTTATGCAGGAACAAAGTGATATTAACACAGAATGGCTCTCAGCATTTATGGAAGATTGTTTATCAAGCAGTGGAAGTTGCCTTCCATCAGTAAAACCCTTAAACCCTCCAAGTACAGCTTCTAATGCACAACGTACAAACTCTCAAGAAGTACAAAAGAAACTCCAAAATTATTCCCTGCATAAGCTTGTTGTACCTTGCAAAGCAAGAAGCAAAAGGAAAAGAAGCCAATTTAAAAGTACAAGTCACTTATGCTGGTATTCTCGAGATGACCGAGTGAGTCAGTGGTCCGTCAGTGATCCAATTTTCCGTTCGAGAAAAAACTTATTCAGGTCTCAACATTATACATACAACAATGATGAGTCACTTTTGCTACATCAAGATTATTGGCTAGCAGATAGTGAGCTTATTTTGCCAACAAAAAGTACAAGTCAAAACTGCACAAAAGATGAAGATTACGGGCAGGGAGTGTACAAGCAAATAAAGCATGAAGAAGAAGAGGGCAGCAGTTTCGGGCAGGGTAGAAGGTGTACACATTGTTTATCTCAAAGGACCCCACAATGGCGGGCAGGACCAGATGGGCCAAAAACATTGTGTAATGCATGTGGTGTAAGGTATAAATCGGGCAGGTTGCTGCCCGAATATAGGCCAGCCAAAAGTCCTAGTTTTGTGAGTTATAAACACTCGAATTCTCATAAGAAAGTGTTGGAAATGAGAATGTGTTCATCGTCTTCTTGTTGAAGATGAATAAGATGCAATAATTTTAGTTAAGTTTAAATCCATTATGTAAAATATCAAATATTTAGTATTTGAGATTAGTTACTAATACTACTTTTACTTTTTATAATAGTTTTTTTTTCTTTTAATGATATTTTATTCTACTTCTAATAATAAATTACGAGTATGTCTGAAAATCAGAACTCTTCAAAAATTCTTATTAATTAACCTTCACAAATGTGAGAATTCGAACTCGGACTTTTGATTTTTGATACGCCATGATTTCAATCTAAATGTCAACTCTTGGAATAACTTTTGATTATTTTTTAAAAATTTTATGCACTCGGTAATCAGTATGAAATCGGAGTGGTTCAAGGTGTTGCTCAAGGCCGGCCGGCTAATTTCTAGCCGCGTGTCCGCGACTACTCGGTGACAAGGTTTGGGGTGGGGTAGTGAATGCAAGTCGTTTGCCATTATTCTATTTTTCTTCTACGCACGACATTAAATGAGTAGGACCATTATTATTGAGCTAAATATATACACGATAATAAGGTAAAAATGATATGCTTGGGGTGGTACGTGAGAACGATGAGGTGATACTCTGAAGTGACGTTCCGGATGATTTTGTGTTTTTTTTTAACGATATCAAATGCTTTATGAATTTGATTTTTCGAGTCTATCGACGATGTCTAACGCAAAGCTCGTTGATAAAAGGGCTAATTTCTTGAAAAGTCTCTCAACTTGTCACTTAAACCTTTTTTAGGGCTCGAACAAAAAAAAGTTCTATTCAGGGGAAGAAAAACGGCTAAAATTTCTTTAGTGGGCTCCGTACAAGTTGCCTGTTAAAAATATTTTCCACATCATTTTCTTTTTTTTTTAATCTTATATATTGATAACATGTATATTCCATATCACATAAAAATTATCATCAATATCATAAAAACCTTCAACAAAATCTATAATACAATTTATAAAACAAAAACTCACATCTTCAAATCGTCACCAACAAACCCTATAATGATCTTCAAATGTAAATATACTCATATGTATAACAGATTCAGAACTAAAACTTTGTATTCAAAAGCCTATTAACAAAACTTAAATTCAATCTGGGATGTTTGCATCTTGAAAGTGATAATGTATACGTGGGAATTTTTTAGGATGTAACCGGCTAATAATTGTCCACATAAGTATAAATCGGTCGCGTCCCCATAATAAGGTATTTTAACCGTTTTCCTTGATTCACATAGAACTTTTTTTTGTTCGAGCCCAAAAAAAAGTTTAAGTGACAAGTTAAAGCGCTTTCCAAGTAATTAGCCCTTTGATAAAAAGTTAAAAACTATGAAAAAAAATCTGCAAAAGTCTCTACCAATCCCTTGACTGCACTGCATAAAAGCAAACGAAATGAATTAAATTATGTTCCACTTTCTAAATAAATGGCTTTTCTAACTTGTGTTTTAAAAGCATATATAAAAATACAATAATTACATTAAATTTTTTTTTTTTATAAGAATGGAAAAGGTGCAAATATTTTCTTAATGCTATTATTATTGTTTTCCTTTTCAAATGATGTATTTTTCATTTTTCATTGCATTATGTGACTCTAAAACACAAATTAGAATATCCCAAACAAATAATGTTCAAAAATAAAAGAATATCCCAAACAAATATTACTACACACATAAAATAGTCACTTTTTCTCAATACAATTCAATTTCTTTATCACTGTAGCTATCATTACCAATCACAGTGTGCAAATACAAAAGGTAACACTTCATGAAACAAACAAAATATAACGCTTTTATTTTGTTAACGTCTAAAGAATAAAGCCAGCTATTCAGGATAACTTAATGGCAAAAGGCGATTTTATATGCTTGTGCACGCAGAGAACGCTAGGTAGCCCAAGCCTGCCATATAACTTCATTCCAAAAAAAAAACTCACAAAAATCAAGTAAAACTGTAAAAGAATGAACCTTTCACCTGATGGGTAAAGGAAAGTGATAATTGTACCACCAAAAATACTATATTTGAAAACCTTGCATTTTGTGGTAAATTAATAAGAAATAGTGATACAATTATCATTTCTAGATGGGTAAAACTTGCATGCTTAATACTCAACTGATGATCATTAGCATTATTTAATTTACTTAAATTTGAAATGGGAATAGAGGGAAACGATAGAAAGGGGACAAAACATTTTGGAAATAGGAATTTGGATGTGACCCAAGCATGTGTTATGTTTATGTCTTCAATCATCTCGCAACAGCTGGCTCCAAAATGTTTCAAGACTTTCAACTATTGCGTACGAGTATGATTATTCGTATATTCAAATATATATAAACTATCCGCTCATTTTTAAAAGAGTTAATTATAAAAATCGTCCCTGTCTTCGATCTTTAGTTGCAGGTTTCATTCATAAGTTTTATAAATTACAGTTTTAGTTTAAATAAGTTTGTTCCGTTAACAGTTTTGGTCCAAGTTCCAAACGGACGTTTAGTTATCCATCACGTGACATGCATGTGATGGGTATTTTAGTCTTTTTAATATCACAAAGACTAAACGTGTAATTAACTAAAAGTGTAATATATACATATACGTTGTTGATACCGATGGGCATCATGGGTCGGATCAGGAACCCATCGGCGGGAATGAGGCCGATGGGCTAAGTGGCTAAAGCATGAATTATAAGGCAACAAGATTCCAGCCAACCCTAGTTTAGCTTTCTTTTTTTTTTTTTTACGTTTTCTTGTTTCTTAAGTTAGGGATTATTTTTGTCTTTTGTTTTCCTATTTATACGTTTATAAACTCTTTTGGTTGGTTGGTTAATAATTATTCAAGCTTCATACTAAAACACGTCTTTTGTGTTCTCTTACTCGGTTGGCCGAGAAGGATTTTTCCGACGACAAGCAACTTGGTTGGCCAAGTGCTCGCCGCCGCTAGGGTTCAGTCCTAGGGTTCCGATTTCCTCCCTACATCTCTATTAAGTGGTATCAGAAAACCAGGGCTCTCAAGATGTCGACACGAGGAAAAGATCATCGTCACCAACAACCTCGAAACACCGCCGCAGGGACCAGCGGTCATGCTGCACGTGATCCCCATGATGTTGAGATTGAACGACTCCGTCAAAGGATTAGGGAGCTCGTAATCAATCCTTTTCATCGTTATGAAAGGCAGTTTGAAAACACTCCAGTCCATTCTGATGTCGAAGAAACGGAAGAAGATGAATTCGAAAATTACTTTCATAATTCACCACCACCAGCACCGCGCCACCCCGAGGATCCATTGCGATCTTTAGGTATTCGTACTAAAATTCCAGAGTTCGATGGCAAGCTCCAACCCGACGATTTCCTTGACTAATTACAAACAGTTGAGCGGATCTTCGACCTTCGCGACATCCCTGACAACGTGAAGGTCAAATTGGTTGCTATCAAGCTAAAAAAATATGCATCCTTATGGTGGGAAAACATACAACAACAACGTTATCGAAAATGTAAAAACAAAATCGCCTCCTGGGATAAGATGCGGCGCCTCCTACGTGCCAAATTCCTTCCAGTTACTTTCAAGCAGGATGCTTATCTTGACTACCAAAACCTCCGACAAGGATCTCTGTCTATTGAAGATCTTATTACTGAGTTTGAACGGATGCGTTTACGTTGCGGAGCTGAAGAGGATGAGGAACAACTAATTGCTCGATTTTTGGGGGTGTTACGGCTAGACATTGCCGACGCCGTTTCACTAACACAATATTATTCCTTTTCTGATTTATGTAGGTTAGTTGTGCGTGTGGAACAAAAACACTCAAGGAAGAACAAGTCCAGTACCCGTTTCCAAACCTCAACCCGCTCCCCAACCCAACGACAATCAAACGAAAAACCTGGTCCAATCAAGACCGAAACACCCGTGGCTCCCACAACCCCTGTGGACACGTCAAAACCCTTACGGTGTTTCAGATGCCAAGGTTTGGGTCACCTTAAACGTGACTGTCCAAACAAACAATTGGTGACATTTGTTGACGATGTTGAACCTAAGTATGACACCGAGGAAGAAGATACCGCTGTGAATCTCTACCCAGACAAAGGGGAAGCACTTATTGTTCGAAGAGTCTTGAATACCGTTGTTGCAGATCTAGCAGATGATACTTTGTGGCCGCGACACAACATCTTTCGGACACAATGTACTTCAAAGGGACGCGTTTGTACCGCATTGTAGATGGTGGTAGTTGTGACAACATGGTCGCCAAAACAATGGTTGGGAAGCTTGCTTTACCCACGAAAGACCACCCAGAACCGTACCAACTCACGTGGCTTCGCAAAGGCAATCTTGTCAAGGTGACACAAAAATGTTTAGTTACCTTCTCCATTGGCAACAAATACAATGACGAGATTTGGTGTGAGGTTATTCCAATGGATGCATGCCATTTATTACTCGGACGACCATGGCTTTATGATCGGCGGGTAAAACATGACGATTTTTGTAACACTTACTCCTTCAAAAAAGATGGTCTTCATGTGACTTTGGCTCCTCTTAATCCTAAGGACGCCACACCGGAGGTAGCCCCGATGACAAAGGATGAATTTGTCGGTCTGACACGACAATCTCCACCGGTTCCAATGCTCGGTTTGGTTATACTTGAAGAAAACACGCAGATTAATGATTTTCCGCCTGAAGTACTTCCATTGCTCACTGAATTTTCAGATGTTTACCCCGATGATATTCCTACAGGTTTACCTCTCATGCGGGACATCCAACATTGCATCGACTTCACTCCTGGTGCAACCATTCCAAATAAGTCGGCATACCGAATGAACCCGAAGGAATTTACTGAGTTACATCGTCAAGTTCTAGAACTGCTAGAAAAGGGTTTGATTCGTGAAAGCATTAGTCCGTGTGCCGTCCCAGCACTTCTGGTTCCTAAACCAAATGGCACGTTTCGCATGTGCATTGACAGTCGTGCAGTTAACAAGATCACAATCAAATATCGTTTTCCAATTCCCCGATTTGAAGACCTTTTAGATCATCTCCATGGTGCTTCTGTTTTTCGAAGATCGACCTACGCAGTGGTTACCATCAGATTCGTTTACGCCCGGGTGACAAATGGAAAACTGCGTTCAAAACGCGTGACGGTCTTTATGAGTGGATGGTAATGCCATTCGGTCTGTCAAATACCCCTAGTACATTTATGCGCTTGATGAATCATATTTTCCGGCATCTTATTGGTAAGTGTGTTGTCGTTTATTTCGACGATATCTTAGTATTTAGCAAGACTGTGGAATCTCACTTGCTACATCTGCGAGACATTTTCCATATTTTGCGTGAGCAGAAGCTATTTGCTAATGGCAGGAAGTGCCACTTTGTAACTAAGGAGGTCATATTTTTGGGTTTCTTCGTGTCTGGAAACGGAATTCGCATGGACACCACCAAAGTCGATGCCATTACCACATGGCCTACTCCACAATCCTTGCATGATGTTCGCAGCTTTCATGGCTTGGCATCCTTTTATCACCGTTTTGTTCGTGATTTTAGTTCCCTAGTTGCTCCTCTCACTGACTGTTTGAAACGATCAAAGTTTGTATGGACCAGGGAATCACAAACAACATTTGATCAACTAAAGACGACAATAACAACAACCCCGGTTTTAGCTTTGCCCAATTTTAAACACGTCTTCCAAGTGGAGTGTGATACCTCCGGGCTCGGGATAGGCGGTGTACTCAGCCAACAAAACCGACCCATATCTTTTTTTAGTGAGAAGTTTAATGATACTCGCAAACATTACAACACATACGATAAGGAGTTCTATGCTATTGTTCGATGTTTGGAGTATTGGCGTCACTATTTACTACCCGTTGAGTTCATCCTTTATTCTGACCATCAAGCTTTATGGTTTATTCAAGGGCAGGCCAAATTAAACCCGCGCCATGCTAAATGGGTTGAGATGTTACAAGACTTTACCTTCGTCATTCGTCACAAAGCTGGTTGTGCGAACACAGTGGTTGACGCCCTTAGCCGGCGTCATGTTTTGACCACCACATCCACTGTTCATGTGGCTGGAGTTGATCATATCAAACCGTTATACGCGGATGACCCTGATTTTGGGGAGTCGTGGAACAAATGTAGCCATACACCATTTCGTGATTACGTTCGCCGTGATGGTTTTCTCTTCAAAGGTCGTCGTTTGTGCGTCCCACTTCTTTCAGTCCGGGAAGCCATCATTCTTGAAACACATCAAGGGGGTTTAGCGGGTCATTTTAGATGTGATAAAATAGTTGCTCTGATCTCCGAACGTTTTTTTGGCCAAAGCTGGTAAGAGATGTCGTCAAAGTATTGACACGTTATCGCATTTGTCGTCTTGCAAAGACTCATTATATGAATCAGGGCCTCTACACTCCTCTTCCCACACCGAATGGTCCTTGGGAAGATGTCTCAATTGATTTTGTTTTGGGTTTACCATTGACACAAAGAAAAAAGGATTCAATCATGGTGGTGGTCGACCGTTTTTCTAAAATGGCACATTTTGTCCCGTGCTCTAAAACATATGCTGCATCTCAAGTGGCTCGTTTATATTTTGCTGAGATAGTACGCTTGCACGGGGTCCCCAAAACCATTACGTCAGATAGAGATGTTAAGTTTGTTAGTCATTTTTGGCTTACTCTATGGAAGTAGTTGGGAGCGAAGTTACAGTTTAGTTCATCTCATCACCCGCAGACAGACGGACAAACTAAAGTTACGAACAGGAGTTTGGGAAATTTTCTTCGTTCATTGGTTGGCGATAATAAAAAACAGTGGGATCTCGTCCTTCCTCCAGCTGAATTTGCTTATAACCGATCCTCCCATAGCTCGACTGGACGCAACCCATTTTTGGTGGTTTATGGCCGTAATCCTTTTACACCTTTGGACCTTGCCCCTTTACCGGCTGTAGATTCTTACAGTGCTGAGGGAAACTTGGTTTGGATCTTCTTACGCAAGGAGCGTTTTCCATCGGGTCGTTATGGGAAGTTACAGGATCGCGCGGATGGACCTTTTCGTGTGTTGCAGCGTATTAATGATAATGCTTATAAGATTGATTTGCCAGGGTCTTATGGCGTCTCTGCCACTTTTAATGTTGCAGACTTGGCACCCTACGTGGACAACGGTGATTTTCATGGTGACTCGGGGTCGAGTCGTTTTTTAGAAGGGAAGGATGATACCGATGGGCATCATGGGCCGGATCAGGAACCCATCGGCGGGAACGAGGCCGATGGGCTAAGTGGCTAAAGCATGAATTATAAGGCAACAAGATTCCAGCCAACCCTAGTTTAGCTTTTTTTTTTTTTTTTTTTTTACGTTTTCTTGTTTCTTAAGTTAGGGATTATTTTTGTCTTTTGTTTTCCTATTTATACGGTTATAAACTCTTTTGGTTGGTTGGTTAATAATTATTCAAGCTTCATACTAAAACACGTCTTTTGTGTTCTCTTACTCGGTTGGTCGAGAAGGATTTTTCCGACGACAAGCAACTTGGTTGGCCAAGTGTTCCGATTTCCTCCCTACATCCCTATCAGTTGCTGCTGCTAGGTTTTTGTTTTTTGTTTTTCCCCACCCATATATATAAACATATACATACATATATTTATCAACATATTTCATATACAGATCTATATAAGTTTCCAAATCTATACACTTTTTTAGATTTCAAATCACCATTTTCTCTAACATTTTTCAACAAATCTAAACCCAAATTAATGCTTACAAATCAAATCCACCAACATCAACCAACTTCACAACATGACAAAAAAAAAAGTTAAAAAGGTAAAAGAAGGTCGGTACAATTTCAAGCATTGATGATGAAAATTTGGAAACAACAAAACAAAAAATATTTATATTAATATCTATCTTCTATATATTAAAAGTATGGATACGAGTCTTTTTCAATTCGAATATGAATCTTCTATGGTTTTAAGATCTAGAATATTTTTGTTAGATTTGGAATTGGTGGTGGTTTTATTTCATGTGTCCAAACAAATTGTTTTTGTTTCTTTTGAAAAGTGTTCTAACTTGATTTGTGGTGATGACAAATGAGAAGATGGTGATGAATGGTTGAACCTACTACCTTGGATCAGCCATTTCCTGCCACCACTATCATAGATCCTTTATTTTTATTTAATTTTTTTTTTCTGGATTTCTTATGACTTCAAACTTGGTATTGATAATTTTGTTGTGAATGATGATGGGTACATGCAACATTCGCTTCTTTATATATATTCTTTTATATAGATGTAGTGTAATTGGGAAATAAACCAATTTCTAGACTTTTCATATGTGCATGCATTTCAAAGTGTGATTGATTGGTGTTTGATCTTGAAATACTTCAAATGAAATATACCGGTAAGAATTTATTTAAATATATATACTAGATGTATTTGTTGGTCAAAGTCATTTACATTTTTAGTCCTTATGGTATTAGAAAGACTAAAATACCCATCACGTGCATGTCACGTGATGGATAATTAAACATCCGTTTGGAACTTAGACTAAAACTGTTGACGGGGCAAACTTATTTGGACTAAAACTGTAATTTATGTAACTTAGGGATGAAACCTGCAAATAAGGGGAAGACAGGGACAATTTCTGTAATTAACTCTTTTTAAAAAAGATCTTAAGTTAGGGTAAATATTGTTGACATTGGCTGAAAAATACAAAATATGTTCACGAGATACATTGGTTGCATAACGTATATAAGTCAAGATCGCATCATACTTGCATAGAGAATGTTATAAGAGAAATTACGACAAGATAAGAGATACGGAGTAATAATTATTGGTGATAGTGGGCATTGGGCAATAGGCTTGCAATGGTTTTACTAGTACTCGAACATAAAAATCAAACATCAATTAAGTTCATTAAAAAATCTTGAAAAAAATCTATTAAAATTTGTATTAGAGTTGAATCGAAAGTCATAATGGTCCGTTAATTTGCTTTTTATTTTTTCATATTTCCAGTTTGAAATGGGTTTTTAATTTTCGTACTTCTACGGCATTTGTAAGACTTTTTGTGTGAACTATATTAATTTCGGTTTCTTGCTACCAATAACCCTTAATACAATACAGAAAAAAATGATCTGATAATATTACAATATGTATTTAAGATTAAGATATTCTGATAAAGTTATAAAATGGCATGTCATTATATAAAGTTTTTGTATAGGAAACAAGCATTACATGTTGACGTTACATACAAAATATGTAAGTATGATACCTACATTAGTATTTTAAACATATCATCTATATCTATACTCGAACAAAACAGAATGTATATATCGAATTTATAACTTAAACTCAATTTATATGATCGTAAAATAAATGATCGCACAAACAAAGAAAAAAAACCAAAGTTTTTAACAAATTAAAAACTACTTCAACACATCATTACCTAAACCTAACATGTCATATCAAAATAACAAACCTATAGAAAAACCCATGCCTCATTTTATATTTTTTTACATAAAAAATATTCTATTGCCCTCAAATATAATTTAATCGACACAAATGGTGCAACCCGTACATTTGTTACTCTCTTATAAGCTACTAAAAACATGATATTTCCAAAAATGGATCCATCAATCACATTCCCAACTACACCTATATTTCATTAATGAATTCATGTTAATATTGCTTTTTGCCTACACCAAAAATAAACTTGAATAACATGGTCCATTTCTTTATGTTTTCGATACCCTTTTAGTTAACAAAATGATATAAATTTCTATTCCTACATTTTTTTTATACAACGAAAATTGATCTTTTACATTTAGACTCTAGTAACCTAGGAATAAAATTTAAGAAATCGCTTTAGAGTTACACCGGCCTTCTAAAGATCTAAGAATAAAACATTCTGGTTTATGTAGAGAGAACGTTTTGTGCAAACCACGTTGAAATTAATTCGCTTTAGTATGAACTTTCCGCGAAGTTAGATCAAGAAACACATTTCATGAAACGATTGATGCGTTTTACTACATGTGCTGAGTATGAAAAATATGCATATCTAAAAGATTGGCAAAGTGATGGAAGAAGCTAAAGAATGGCCTAATTTACCTAAACTCATAATCATGTATTTGATCATGACCAATCCGAGATCATTCAAGCACCTTCGTTATTTATGATTAAAATTGATATTAGCTCATCTTTAACCTTTTCCCTCATTACCTTCAAAACATGGATCTTTGCGCTTGGGGCAATGACGCAGCAAATGAGGCCACACCGAGGCGCGTCAATTGCTGGTTGAAAACATGGTGCCATTTTCTCAAAACATGGCCTAATTTTAAATTTAGAGAAAATGTCACAAATAGTTCCTGGTATTCGCAATTTGCTCCCTGTGCTTTTTTTCGTTGCAAACAGTCCCTTGGTTTTTTATTTTCGTTGCCAATAGTCCCTGTCACTAACTTCTATTAGTTTTTGTCGTTAAACCCGTCACGTGCATATCACGTGAGGGCATTTTAGTCCATTTCATAATTACAGGGACTTACCTGTGATAAACACATAACATCTTCCATAATCATTATTATCTTCATAGTCATCATCAAGAACACCATAGAACCCAGATCGTATAACCTAAATTTTAATTTTTAATATTTTAAAGTCAACCTAACTAGTAATTTATAATTAAACATAAACCCTTCAAATTCATCAAGCACAATCACATATAGTAAAACCTACCACAAGCACTGGTTATATATGTACCACAAACTCAATAAATTCTATACAAATCATAACTGGAAAATCACAACAAGGACCATAATAGTGGTCTTCTGAACCAAATATAATACTCATACAAATTTGTAAAGATTCCCACATGTATACAAAAATTCAATCCATCCATAACATTTAATTAATGTATCTATATCTTTTCCCAACACCCTTTACCTTCAACCCCACACCCACCTGAAACCCTCCATTTTTCAGGCCACTATTGCTAGTGGAAGATTTTTTCAATTAGTAAGTGATTTGGTGCAAATGGTAAGCGATTTTCTCAATAAGTAATAAATTTTGATCTACGGGTTGTTAATTCATATACTTTTGAGTTTTGATCGTGGGTTGGTGGAGGAACAATCTAATTATTAGTGATTGTTTATTGTTTTAATTGTTGCAACCATTGTTGTCAGAAACCATTTGATTTACGGTTTTTATTACAAATATTGGGGTAGTGAATATTGTTTTATGGTGATGTTGTTATTGTGATTACACTTGTTTATGGCCAAAAAACTTAATTGCCATTTATTGTTTTCATTTTGATAATGATTAAATATTAGGGAAGAGTGTGTGTTTGGTCGGATTCTGATGGTGGTGGTGGTGGCTGGAAAAAGAAAGAAGATGAAGAGTGTAATTTTTTTTTATCACAAATAGTCCATACAGTTATTTTATCACAAATAGTCCATGCAATTACTAAATGGACCAAAATACCCTCACATGATATGTACGTGACGGATTTAACGGCTAAAATTAACAGAAGTTAGTGTCAGGGATTGTTAGCAACGAAAATGAAAAACTCAGGGACCGTTTGCAAAGAAAAAAAAGCACAGGGGGCAAAATGCGAATATGACAACACAGGGACCATTTGTGACATTTTCTCTTAAATTTAATACCCCATAATATATCCAGAAATCCAATCAAAATTTTTTTTATTGGTTGTCCTCATTTTCTTACGTTCTTAGTTAAAAAGTAGGTCAAGACCTCGTCAAAGAAATATTTTAGAGCTCTATAAAAATTATATATAAGCAGTATTTTACATACTTCTATGCTCAAATGCATCGCATGTCTCCGAGTGGATGAAAAAACAAACTATATTGCGTGTCTCGATAGACGTAAAACAATTATTTAGATTTGATCATCATGTTATCGAACTGGGCTTGTTTTAAGGTCAATTGACATAACAACATTTGTGAATCATATTAAATGCATAACGCTCATCTAGCTTTAATAAACTATATGATCGATTTCAAACAGTAGGAAGACGAATGGGTGAAGGTCATCAATCTGTTCAACCATTTTTACAGATTCATGTTACCTTGATAGATTAGAATCTTTAATCATGTCATAATACATTAGAATATTGAAAACACAAAAGATATGTATAAATTGAAGTTTGTCTATAGAAACACTGGCATACTTAATGGTGTTTTCAATTGTAAAATGTTACATAAAACTACAAACAAAATAAAGCAAAAAACTAATGATGGTTTATGGTTACATTCTTTTTAAAAGTTGATTTATGGTTTACATGGAGGGTGAAAATAAGAGAACACCACCGGGATGGGGACGCAGAATTTGCAGCAGCAACTGCCATGCGTTCGAATTTGTGTAAAACATATGTATTTACACGATTAGTTCATCTTCAAGAAAATTGTACTCGAATTTGAAATCCGTCTTTATTCTTTGACACCTGGAAAAATTTGTCAGAAGATTGTTAGCAAAGTCACGCTATTACAAGGTCAATGAATAGTGCTGACAAATTGCCAATGCATATCCAGAAGATTAGATATGTACATGTACACAAAAATGTAAGAGATAGAGGTAACAGAATAGGTGGATCGGGTACTTGAGTAACGAGCTAAGACAGTAATTTCTATTAGGAGTGACTCGAGACACTTTTAGTAATACGAATTTACAACGTAAAGTGTCGAAAGACACTTTCTTCTAAGCTATAATTTACCGGTTGAAACTTTTAGAAATTTAATATAAAAAAGATACGGGTGAATTTCCAGTAACCACTAACCAATGATACATCCTAAAATATCACATATAGAATAAGATAAGAGTATGATCTATCGTACCAGCCGTTTTGCATCTCATCATTGCCAATATGAAAATCAAAGTACACGTATGTTCCCTGTTCATAATCATCGGTGGCGAATTTTGGTTCCTCATGTCGTTGAAACCACGTATTGTACTTTTTATGGTACCTCCATGATTGCTTCTTCAACTCTTTGGCAGCCAAATATTGTTGATAAGCATTCTGCATGAAATGACATGCATCAGAAGATGTATATAATTATAAAAGAACTGTAACAATATAAACATTTGCAGAGAATGATCACCAAAAAAATCTAGAAAGACAAGGGATAGTAGTAATACCTGCTGATAGTAGAATGCAAAAAATAAAGTGTCTGTGCCAATGTTATCAGATCCAAGACGTTCCCAAAAAGCTGGGTTATTGACAATTGGAGCCTGTACTTGAGGATAGCTTTGAGGAGTCACAGCAGGGTGTCTCTGAAAATCAAGGAAGCAAAAGTTGGATTGGATTAAACATCCCCCTATATGAGAAGTGGCAAAAATGGGCAGAGCAAGCGGGTTGGGTTATGGGTTGAAAGGGGTCGGGTTTAAGTAACCAGACAATACTCTTTTTGTACGGAAACGTGGCTAAATTCTTGTTCAATTAATCAATGAACAAGAACAAAAGCTCATGGTCCTACAATTCAAGAGGTAGCCCCCTCTTTTACACATTTGCTGGACTCTCCAAATATATACATCCATACATCAACCGCTAAACAAGCTTTACATACTTAAAACATATAATATAAAAGATATTATTGCTCTGTAATCCTGAATAGTCTAACTCATCCCTAACTGCTATATATGTTGCCTGTGTTATGGCACCCTAGATCAATCAGTTACATCATTATGATCATAAAACAATATAAATAGAACTTTTAGATCTTTTAGAAATGATTTAGGCAGTTGTACACATCAAAAATAGATTTTCATACTTTCAACACGTCCGACCTGTTTCCCTTTCAGCTATACCTTTTTTATTTGACCCTCTTTTATAATCATATTGGAATAAGAAAATGATGAATTTTCATACCGGAGTGTAAGTCTTTGTTCGTTCGGAGTCTCTGGGTTGGGGGAGTTTGTAAAAGGCAGACTCAAGCATCTGCAGGTTGTATTGCTGATCATGAGTTCCCCCTAAGCTCACAGCTAATCCACTAAGGTTGTCTCCAATTGTACCAAGATCGGAAAGGCTTCTTCGACCAATAACACCAAGACTTGCAGACTGATTAGATTGCAAAGGCTGCCCAGGTGAAAGATCCACATCTCGTGTAGCTTGTACAGACTCCGTCAAGGACCCCGATGCGCCAGACTGTGGTAACACAAGTAAGTTCAGAAAAAAATTGCATTAATCATGACTCTACAGCTTTTGCATTAATAGTTCAGTGGTGCTAACCTCATCCTTAGAACAATTATAAAATCGTTTAAGAAAAAAGTCAGGAGTCAGAACTAAGGGTGACAAATGAGCAGCACAGTTTTTTTTACTTTTCTGTTTTCACATAATTAATGTGCCACCTGTACTATGTAGTTACATAGCTATATTATTGAAGTAACAATCTGAAGGTTGTCTTAATAAAGACAATTTGGAAGTTACTACGGATTTGTTATGTTCCGATGATATTCAACCCGTCCAACCTGTATCCCTTTTAGTTAAACTAGTAAACTTAACGCATTAGCTCTTGTGAGTTGGGATTAGTCTGCTCGCAAAAGAGTAGGACACCCATGATTACCAAAAAACATAAAAATATAAATAACAAAATAAAATTTAACGCATTAGCCTGTTAGATGTATAACATAACCCAAATCAACCATTTGTATACAAGTGATTCAAAATTGCCACTTGTAAATGCTGAGTCATTATTAGGAGTATTTCCTAAAGGGAAGTGATATTAGTACCACAAATAGTGATTTATTTACCACACTTTACAACTTTATAACATACTGTACAAGTCAGTAAAGTACATGTGTGGTAAATATATCAGTTGTTGTGGTACGAATATCACTTCTCCTAAAGCATTGTAAATTTCATTCATACTAATAATGCCTGATAATGCATATCTACAATGATTTACCACTTATGAATCTGATTTTGTCACTAAACCTAAAATTTTTTTTAAAAAAATGAAACATAAAGCTGATAATAACTATACCTGCATATCTAATGCATAGGACAGCTTTGAATCTTCTTCAGTGGCAGCATTCTTGGTAAGGCCGACACTTTGGGCAGAATCAGAAGGTAAATCATCGCTTTGTTGTTGCTCCATCTCGTCAACTTTTGCATTACCAATTTCTATTTAAAGTGCATAGTGTTAGTGTGTTACTCAGTAGGATATAGAGATCGAATAGTGTACTAAAACTTCATGCAACTTGGACTAGAGGTGGTAATTTCGTACCATGTACTTATAAAATGCTTGGAATAGATTGTGTTTAATCTGGAATGGGTCTGACAGGTTAAAGATGCCAAAAGCCTAATTGAGTCTCTAAATTGTTTTATTCAATAATTAAAATATAGATTGCAATAATTTTGGTTTCTAGTGATAACTAACATATTATCTATTAACCATGACGAATCAATATGAAATGGAAAAAAAAAAAAATTTAAAATAACTTTTTGCAGATCAATCCCATCCAGCCCATTTCAACCCACTCCAAAAAAATAACATGTTTCAGTCTTCTGAACATGTTGTGACACTTCTATCCATGACTCCATGAGGTTGGAACATTGCAATGTTTTGACCTATTAACTAATCCTCCCATTTTGAAACCCCCCTATTAATGAGGTTGGAGCATTACAAAATGTAAATGTTACAAGTCAGGTACCGAGACCATAGAAAAACGTAGACAGCCAAGATATACAAGCAGTTATCATCAAGTGTACCAGTATCTTTAGAACTAGTCGACATAAGTGACTGTTGACCGGACTGCATATGAATCGAATTTGATTGTTGTGAAGAGGTGATAGTGTTTGGACCTGCTGGCTGCGCTCCACCTAACCCACCTTGTGGCAACACAGTTGAACTTTGAGAATTAAACTGCAAACACAATTCAAAAACAAATAGAACTTTATGAGATGGATGCTAATAAACAAATCAAAGTAAAACCTGATATTTGTACATTTTCGAAAATGCATTGGGGAATGACAAAGACACACCTGCTGCAGAAGAGGGTTCTGCTGAGTTGAGAATTGCTTATTGGGAGACATGCTAAGGAGATTACTCTGACCTTGTTGCTGCACTTGCTGGAACCGTTGTAAAAATTTCTCCCTTTGATCTGGTGCAATTTCAGTTCTCCCACGTAGCTGCCCCTGAGAAACATACAAGGGAAAACCATCGATTAAGTATAACTTAAAGTTGCCAAATCCTTTATGATTCAAACAATTGCAAGGGCATGATTGGGAAAGGTGATTATAGAAAACAAAGTCAAACTTACTCCTTCATGCTGGCTTTGGAAGGAACTTCCAGGCCTCCACTGTATGCCAGGAACTCCAGAAGGAGAGAACACTCGTGAAGTCAAACCCCCAGCCTCACCACCATTTCCATTATCAGCACCATCACTGGTTTTAACACTTTGCGGTAACATCATTCTGTTACCCAAAGATGAAACCGGAGGGTTCACCATGGGACTACTGCCAACTCTTTCGTCACCCCCTAATATGTTTCTCTTAGCCATTTCAGAAACTGAAGGAGCAACACCATTTGTAGATATATTACTGGTGCTTGAACTAATGGGAATAGTAGCTGAAGATTGACTGGTCAAACTGCCTCTACCCATCCTTAATCCAGCTTCACTGAGGGCCGGGGATGATTTACGAACAGGGAAGCCTCCAGCCTCTTCTTCCTTACTAGCATTGTTTATGGGAGAGGAAGGAACGGCGGAGCCTGTGTTATCCGCAACGACCCTGACAGAACTTGAACCAGGAAGGCTTGAAGAAGCAGCAACAGCAACAGGGGTTGCATGGCTGCCAGCTGGTGTTGTAGGAGAAGATGAGATTCCACTACTTTTTGGAGGTGGGGTCTTTGGCACATGCTCTGAGCTATTGTCCTGGGATACTGTATCCTCGACTTGCTCCGGGACAGAAGCTACCTGTTAAATAGAAGCGACTGTCACCTATGACAGAACCCCAGAAAACCCACATTTATATTGCAAAAGTATGAATAAACAAGCGATAGAAAAGAATTATGTTAAAATCCACCCGTTCTGTTGGTTAAGAGTAATACGTCTAAACATAAGGTAGGTGCTTTCACGACTCACTAAATGGGGATCAAAATCTTTGCGCAGTAAGAGGAGTCAAAAGCGGAGGGCGAAGTGAACGTAAAGGAGTAAAGGACACATGTAAACAAGGGGTAATGTGGAAAAATCCTCTACGTCCCCATTGCAGTTTGCATGACCATTTGATACCTAATAGACACCGGACCAGAGATCTGTGTATTTTCTTCTAATAAGATATCTTAAGTTCTTTACTAGCACCTCTAACGATCAAGCTTATTAAAAAAGAACACAATTATCTTGATTGTTCAAATATTAAGAGACCGAGAGAAAAAATATAAAAAACAAAATAATTACATGGCTGATGATTCACTCTGATATATGGTCCCATGGACCTTTTTCATGCCATCTAAATACTCTAATTCTTACAATCAACCTCGCCTAGACAAAAGGAAATACACTTTTACTAACCCTATTCCTTGCAGTCCATCTAAATCCATATATCCAAATGAACCCGGATGCAGCAATAGGGATCTTACAAACTACGATAACTGACAATAGCACTAATTTTAACCATTATTGCTACCCCTCTTTTCAAATTTGCTCCAGCTATTCAATCTCATAAGTCAATAAGTCATATATATGCACGTCTCAGATGACATTGATCAAACCAACATCTATGAATGGTAGTTTTAACTTTTAAGAAACTCAAATACTAAATTAACATATGAAACCGTTACTTATAAAGTTATAAATGTAAAACTCCTTTACAGGCGAACGAACAGAATTTCCAACTTCCAAGTTTTACTTATTTACTACATATATAACGCTGAACTAAGAAACAGAATCGAAGGTTGTCGTTCCAAAAATAAGAAGCAGATCGAAAAAAGCAAATGTGATGTGCAACTAAAGTACTACGGGCATATGCTCAATTATTAAGTTGATTATCTGTTTTATTTTTTAGAGTGGGACATTAGTTGCAAGTGGAGAAGCCAATTTCATCCTATTTACTTAAGCATAAGTCAGTTTGGGCAGTGGTTAATCTTCAATTAGGTAAAACTTAGAATTTTAAGCTAAGAAGGAACGGGTCAAATGGGTTGAACTCACCTAAAGTCTAACTATTGTGTATGTATAATCATTGTATTCACATATTCAGATAATCCCTTACTCATTGCAATAATAATGCTTTTGTAATCATAATCATTGTATTAAATATAACTAACTTATAACAAAACAGACAAAACATGTAAGTAGATCAGCACAATTGGCCCGACCCATACTAAAAAATAAAAATGACCACTTCCAGCCTAAACCCACGATGATCAGATACCAAACCAGTCTGACCCTCCCATCTTGTCAGCTTTAGTTGCACAGCTATTTGTAGCTGCACATCGTGTATGGTTGCATATGGTTAAATATTGAGTCTGTTCATAATTAGTTATATTTGCTTATGTTTTGATATGCCTTAATACTTAATAGCAAGGAGCAAGGGTTTTCCAAAGCCCAAGCAACTCCAACAATAGGCGGCTCCTCTTGCTGCTACATTTGATACTAAAAGTAGGCTAACCTAATGCATAACAGCAATGGATACATGTCATATTGCTGACAGAGTGACAGACTAGTTTCTCGACATACCGGTGACTGAACTGGAGGTGAAGACAAAGCAGTTTTCATAGTTAGACCAGCACCAGTAGCACCAACACCCTGCCAAAAACAAATCAAACTAATAATGACCACTAACGTCATAATAAACGTATTGCCAGGACTTCCTGCAATTTTTTTCTACATGGGATAATGAAGCCCAACCTATCATTGATTAATATCGGTCTATACTACCTAGCCTAAGTTGACTTGCAGAGATCAAATTGTGAGAGCAATATTGCACTAAAGATACTACGGTATCCTTTCGAGACTAAGGCCAACAGCCTTTAAGTATTATAAATCAATGATAATAAAAAGAAAAGTGGCAAGTCTAGAACTTAGTCATCCATTGATATTCATATACAATGTGACAAGACTTGTGATAGCAAATATATGCACCAAGACAAGGATAACTAAATTACAAATGCTCAAAGAAACACATAAGCCAAAAAAGTATAGAAATGGTGTCACTTAGAAGTAGATTAAAGTTTGCGGTTCTAAGAAAAATCTTCCCAACAGGAAAACCCTTTCCTCAAAATACATGGCTAATTCTCCTAGAAAGATTGTTTTACGAGTTTATGACCAAATAATATGGGTTATTATAACTACAATTCTGTTAATATCAAGATATGGATCAATTAAGACCATGGAAATATATATTATAAAGGTCAAATAACTAAACTTGTTGATAATAAGTCAACCTTTCCATAACATAAGATATAAATGGTATTTCCAATAAAACCATAACAAAGATAGAACTCAAACCACCTGGACTCAACAATGTATGAAACAATTTATAAGCAGGAAAGAACAAGGAACTACGTTATAATGAAGGAACTTTACACAAAAGAACTTTTTACATCCACATATATATCATGGAAACATACTCAACGTTCTCCATATACTAACTTAAAATTAAGTATAGAAACCCTTTTTTTTATGGAGCAAAAATTTGTTGTTTCAGCAAAAGCATAACATATATAGATGAACCAGCAAGTCTTTTACATGAGACTGGTGAAGGACCGTTGGAACTGGTTGGTTTACAAATTCCAATTTTGATAGATTGTATTGTAACTAGTAAATGAGGGAAGAGATAACAAAAACAAATGTCCCAACATGATGCAATGAAATCTCATTCAATAAGTGAGATTTTTGATATCATAAATTACATACCTTGACGAGGCCCGGTGGCACAATGGAAACTAGATCTTCTAGCGCCTCTACCATGTCCAGTGACAAGGTGTTGTATAGCATATCAACATCCTCAAATTCATCAAAATCTTCCTGCGAAAGGAATGGCAGTTAGTGACACAGAACTGCAAAAGGAGACACCCTAACTTTTAATGCTTTGTCTAAACGAAGAGAGTTTTCCCATTTCGAATTTGTTTAATATGCCAAAACGAGACACATAATTAACTTTTAACAGAGTTACTATGCATGATTAGGAAATCACTGACCTCTGCTACGAAGAACGCAAAAGTAGACATAAAAAAAAGTACCATCACGGCATTATCTACCGGATATTCTGCTATAGCTAATCATGGGGTTGAGAACATATGTATATGCATAAGTCAATTGTAGGAAAGAGATCACCATAAGTGATCTGATGAGAAGTTTTCAGATAAATCTAATAAAGTCCATTTAGTACCAACCAGAAAGCCACGATATCCATTCTATGCAATGTTTAAGAGAATGCAAAAAGAGAAAAGAATGAAAACCTGGTTCCGTTCCACATAGTCGTCAATGAAGTCTTTAACATCATTGACTTGTTCAGGACTCAGTTCATCATTATCTAACAGCCTCAATATCAACTCTAGCTTCATTATATGGGCCTTGTGCCGAGTAATTGATGACTCTAAATGTGTCTAAGAAACAAAAAAAATATAAATGAATTATTAACTGTAGGGTAAATCATTAAAAATCCTAGTCGACGTGACGTAGAAAGTAAGAAATTGTATCTATTAGTCATAATCTAACCAGTCTTGGAGGTCTCGCTTTTCCTTTCTTAACAGATAGCCCCTCCATCTCAGCTTCAAAGCTATCAATTTGAGATTCCAACTCAGACACCTAATCAATCAAAAGAATCATATATAATATAATGGCTACTAAAAGATATACACCAAGACACAAGCACAAACTTATATTAATAACAAAATCCACTGTAATACACCTACAAGACTACGAATACAATTACCTGAGATCTATTTGGTTAAAAAAATATTAAAAGGTAATAGTGTAATACTAAGAACCAAAGAAACAGCTTAAGAAACAAAATGTAAAAAAAAGGCAAAGCTTTTAAATCAGAATATAGAGTCAAACCGTATTGTTTAACCAATCTCTAGTCTCTGACTTCGCTTTCTCTTTTGGGTCCTACAAAAGATCATGAGAGAAAATACATTATATTTAAAATAAACCCAATGAGACTCTACTATTTATAACTCGAAGTTATTGAGAAAAAAAGTAAAGTATTAAGTTTACAATGACAAAAGGTCATCTCAATGCATGACAAAGTTCAGTATCATATCTTACGCAAAAATAAAAAATTAAAAATAAATGCAAAGCACTGCTTACCGTTTTAGGCTGCTGTCCTAGGCCTTCCTTGGAGAAAGCTTTTGTCTTTGTTTCCTTTTCACAAATCTTGAACCGTTCCATTTCACGCTCAATGAGCTTACGAGCATCCATCAAAGCCTGCTCATAAGAGGCACTAACCTACGTCAACACGTATAAGAAAGAAGAACCTGATGTCAATAAGGAAGGAAGTGACTGGAGCAGAATTGCAACTAACTTTTTGCATAGAAATCAAAACCAGATTAAATCCGAGAAGGCAGCTACAATGAAGCTAAATGTAAGTGCCACCAGAAAACAAGCGATGAAAAATTACATATGTAAGAGAATCAGATGAGAATTGTCAAAGATTTGAGGAAGTCAACTTAAACAGAATTTGAACTCTTTGTGCAACTATACAAGTCTGCTTAATATAATCCGTAACATCACATCTAAGCTTTTTCCAGCTATAAATCACATCAACTGAACTTCTCAATGAATCGCTTATAATTACTCAAAAAGCACCTTTGTTTCTGTTACTCTTACTGATACAAATTACGCTTGGTGCCCATCTCTTTCACTTTTGGCACTTACATTTAGCATGGGTTATAGGCAAATTACCTCCACAATCTTCTCAGGGAATTGTGATCTAACTAACACATGATAGGGAAAACAGTAACTGTACAACCTAAGTCTAAGGATAGAAAGAATTGTATAGAAAAGCATAGGAGTGTGCCAAATACTTATTGTTGAAGCACCTCTAATAGTTATGACAATGTGACTTCTGCAGACAACTTTTAACAAAGGATTTACATAAATTTGCCAAGACCCAACCACAACACGATTACAGTCTACCCATATATACTTTTCAACCCTTACAAGATCATAAGTGTATCCACCCAACCTTTAGCCACACACTAAAAAAAGCTTTTCAGTTATTACTATATAGTATTGTAAGACCCTTAAATACCCATCCACACCCCCCAGAACACTGAAAATCATTCTATCACTTAAAGTTTTGATCTTTGTCACAAACCAAGTCTTAATCCATCAAAACCAAACCTTTAACCAAAGATCCTGTTTCCACCACAAAGTTTCAATCTTTCACCAAAATCAAATACCTTTTTCACTCAAACACACTAAAGGTCGCATCTTTTTCATAAATAATCGCCACAATTTTCAGCAGAAGCTAACTAACCCCTGCTAATTGAAAAGCAAGTCCAAAAGGCTCACACTCATAACATCACCCTTAAACCAGCTATGATCTTGATATATATAATAATCATTGATAAGCATCATACATTTACTAATTCAAGATTATCACTTTTTAGCAACAAAATCATCAAAACAGCACAAATTTAATAAAAAACTTTTTATATACAAAAATATACTTAAAAAGAGAAAAAAAAAAGGGACCTTTTTATCCTTGATTTCACTAGACTGTATCCATGTCTTAATCTGGTCTCTATATCTTTGAAGTTTCTTTATTTCTTTCTTTAAATCAGCTTCAAACTTCTCCTTTTGATTTGCATTATCTGTATCATATACCTATAGATACAACAATTCATCAATTACCCACCTCATAAAAATCATAAATTTAACACCTTTATTCAATAATACATACATACATACATATATATATATATATATATACTTACCTTATTCCAAATGCTATCAAAAACATCAACTCCTTCTTGAACTTTCTTTAAAACTCGATCGATCTCACCTTGAAGCTTTCTACTTGCTCCCATTTTATTAGTTTGTTAATTATTATTTCAATTTGAAGGAAACTTATTCATATGAAAACTTCAAAAGGGAATAAATATGGTGATTATTATTGTTTTTTGTAATTCTAGGGTTTCGACTTATTTCAGTGAAGATGATGGAATTGGGGATATGGAATTATTTTATTTATTTACTATTATTTAAATAATGTAGAATAAAATCATAATGGGTTTGTTTACATGGGTTTTGTTGGGTCGGGTCTAACAATGGGTTTAAGTTTAAATACCTTTATGCCCATTGTAAGAATGGAAAAAACTTGCGTTTAATCGGAGAAAACGCCTCTTGCTTTTCATTTTTATTTTTCAAAAAGTCATAGAAAAACAAAATACGTGTTTAAATAATAGTTTTTTAAAAATGTTTTTCATGAAATCAGAAAACACTATTTTTCATTTTTTTTCTTATGGAAAATTACAAAACACTTTTTATTGTTTTCCACTTTTCATTTTTCATTTTTTAAATTTTGAAAATCTCAAATTGTTTTTCATTTTCTAGTTTTGAACTCATTTTTAAAATTTTCATTTGATTTCTTTAGATGGAAAATTTTTTTTTTCTCGAAAATTAGAAATTAAAAACTAGAAAAAAAATTTCACAACTAAACGCGCCCTTATGCATTTAGTAAACGTAGATATTTAAAATGTATGAAATAGTTGTACATTTATTATAGAATAGGTTTTTTACCCGCACGATGTGCGAATAAAAATGAACATGAACTAATATATAATAATACATTAAAGCATATAAATTTTTTGAGAAATATAATGATGTATAAAGCACATAAAATTTAACAACCCAATTACTTTTCATATTAAAAGTCGAAAAGAATTTGAAGATGAAATCAAAAACCAACTTTAAAAAAAAAATATGACAATGGTGTGATGTGTCGACACAATTATGTAATCTATATATGAAACTACTGTTGGTTTTTAGGAAACAAAATCAATTTTATTAATTTCATAATTTTATTTTTACATACCAATATATATTTAATATTTTTATTGCATAAATAAATAAATATTGTGGAAAATTATAAAGATGACACATAGGATAAAATCTTATGTGGCAAATTTTAAAAATAGTTTTAAATTAAAGAGGGTTTTAAAAAGTTAGGATTCCTATTGTTTTAATATTTATATAGATTTATGAGGTGAGTTTCTATATGGAAGGTAAAAAAATTTTTTTTACATGTTAAGTGCAGCTCTAAGGGCTGCATTTAGCATTTTTAAATTTTTATGATTTTTGAAAAGGATTGAGTTTAGGTCAAAGCCCTCTCTACGCCGCTTTCTTGTCTCTCATGTGTGCGTTATTGTCAGGGCCTCCAGCGCTCTTGTATTGGAGGTCTTGACGTGTTGGAAAAAATGTTTATCGTGGGGGGACTTGATATGTGCTCGAATGTTAAGGAAATTTGAGTTTCGCACATTCTATATGTTGGGGTACTCCATTTCAAGGCTTAAGCATATGTTTTTGTCAAAGGTAACCATGAGATACTTTATATACACTAAAGAGGAGAAGATGTTTGAAGTGAAAATTTTTGAATTTACTATGCGAAGATAGATTACAATTGTAAAATAAAGGGGTAAAATAGGAATATTGGTTTTTTTTCTCGAGAAGATGAGGTTGGGGCAACCTTTTTATAAGGAGTATAGATAGAGCTAGTTATCGTAAAACAAGTGTTAAGGTAAAATAAATAAAATAAAATTTTGACCTTAGATCAATAATAAAGTTGATGCATGAAAATATATGAAACACAAGTATAGACATTGATGCAAGAAAACTTTCATGATCCACAATAATTTTCAGTTAAGAGATTTATTTTTATAATTTGTTTTACTTTAATATTTATTTTATTTTGATCAAAACATATGTACATAATTAATGTTCTATTAACTCTTAGGGTGAGGGGAGTGCTTCGCCACCCCTCCCCTTCCCGGTTTTGCTTCTCCTACCTGGCCGTTGCCTAATGCTAGAAATGCTTCACCACCCTCCTCACTTTTTTTTAATTATTTTTTTATGGCTGTAACGAAAACATAGGCACCACAACTGGCACCACTGTCCCCAAGTTGCTCCCCACTCTACCGGTACCTGGAGGTCAGCGCGGTGTTCAATCCTCTCTTCCCAGGTCGCTCCGTCTGAAAAAGTATAAATTATCTTTTACCATTTTTTTTTCCCTTTTTGAACGGCAAATTTGAATCCCGTTCCTTAAATCTAACATGAACTACTAAAATTAGTGTGGTTGTCATAGATTGGTTCAATCGTAAGATAAATTTACAAAACGCCAACTTGTCATTCGTAAGATAATTTTACAAAGTGTCAAAGTCGCCAACTCTCTGATTTTTCTTTTGATAATCCAAGCTAGTGCTTACCCGTTTTTATGTACGAGTAATTTTTTGTAGTTAGCCCCAGTTAACTGTAGTTAATAAAGGGTACCTATGTGGAAACCATATCTTTATCTTTTATCTCTATACCTTATATATTGATTGCTATTATAACATTTTATAAGAGCAAGCAATTATAATCTCTTATGATGTATATCACGCCACCCTCCTTTGTTCTTAGGTGGCTATAGGAAACTAGGAATGCTTTTGAACTAGCAATTGTAATTGTGTTTGCAAGGAATAATCTGAAACTTTGACGACGTTAAGAAGATTTTATGCATTTTAAGTACATTTTGGGCGACTTTCTCTCCTTTTGACCCGTTTCCCTTTTAGTATTTTTATTAAATTAACCCATTTGATCGAATACTAAATGGGTCGAAACTGTGTTCTCTAAGTTTCACTTTCACTTCATGAAGTTGGTACTTGGCTTTTAAATTTCTCTATATAGGTTATCGACGAAGACACAAAAGGAAATGCAAAATGGATAAATTTGGTGAAAGTGGAAAAAGATTATGTTGACTTAAGAATCAGAAACCTGGAATTAGATACATAGAGGAAAATTAAATAGGAAAAGATAACTTTTTCTGCCTGGAATTGTTTGAAGGGCAGGCATGGAATAAGGTATACATTCCTATTTGTCCCCTTCAATACCTTTGGTACTTATTCAGCCAATACATTTATTAAATGAATGGAAGAGGATATTTATTCAAAACTTTTTTAAGACAGCCATGCAGCTACAAAGAATCTGAATTATAGGACTCTTTACGAAAGAAAACAAAACAAAAGAAAAAGAAAAGATGGGTTGTACTTGCTTCCATATTTGCACTTGACGCAAAGCACATCCATTGGCTTATGCTGATTCTCTGATATGAATCTCCAAACATTCTCTGTTGATGATTTAAGTTTGTGACAGTCTTTTCTTTTCTTTTCTCTAATGAATTCTACTGCATATTTTGATTGTTGTGAAGCAATGATAACGTTTAAGTTCCTTTGGCGCTTACCACCATAAAAGATGCTAAAACTTAGTTGTTGTCTACTTGGTATGCATGATTGCATGTACATCTCAAAATAAGTCTATCTAACCAAGCACCAATTTAAATGCAAATATAGTTGGATATGGTGCACAATTCAAATTGTAATAACTTCACAGTCTTCACGGATAGAAAACGTATATATACAACAAACTGACATAGCTACATGACTTCTCCTTTTTTAGGTGCAGTGGCTGTAGGTATGCTTTTAAACTATGTAATATCATAGATATTTTGTTTCAGGCAATCTAAGGAAATAATGTGCAGTATACATGGAATCTTTGTGAAGCCTTTATGTGAATTTAAAATGAAAGAGATTCCTTAGTAGTTTTTTTTATCAAATGGGTGAGAAGAAGGGGGCCACTCCATGAGAAGTTTTTGCACACATCTAACTTCACTTGTATTAGTTTTAGGTTCAGAGTCTTGAAATTTTTCTCCATAAAAGGGGTCATATATTTGGGTTGCTCTATCGAGGATAAGGTGGGCATCTTTAAAGATTAATGTGCATTTGTAGTTGTTTTGGTCATTAAATAAGTTGAATCATTGTAGACTTTCAGTGTTTTGTGGAGTATAAGTCATTAGCATATTCGAAGTTTTAACTTCTAAACTCAAAAGTATTCAGTGTAATCCACTATCATCATCGTGTGATTGTTTAATTGATATCTTCTTGTTACATTTTTTATGTTTGCCTTTGGTTCCTTGCCTAGTTACCTTTTCATTTCAGACTCCTTAGTTAAACCGAACTTCTGATGGTTTGCACATAGTTAAAGTGATTTTGAAGACAATAGAAGTATCCAGATCCCGTCTCCAAATAAATTATTTGATCATATATTTCATGTTTTCAAACTATTTATATTTTACATAAGTTCTTAACGTGAACTCCAAAGGTGACCTCCTTGTCATCACCAACTTAGTCCATTTAAATCAAAATTCTTTCTACTTGAAGCAACATCATTTTCGTCACGTCCATTTAAGTCTAGCTTCTGTTCAAAATATGGAAACTCTGATTTAACTGGTTCTTTTTTATTTCGTGTAACTTGATCTGAGAAACCAGTATTCTGATTCATCTGCTTCTGTTCAAAACTGGCATTCCATGCGTGACTCTCGAGTCCAATTCTCATAGACAAATCACTTGCGGAAAGAAAATTCTTGTTATCTTTCATTTCTTCGCACCATGCACTTTCTGGCTCATTTTCAGCCTTCTTTGACTTTAAAAAATTCAGACCAATCATTTCTTGACCCGTTTGTTGACCTTTGCAATAGGTCAAGCAGCTGTTTATTGAGCAGTCTGTTGCCTGGTTATCTTTCTTTCCTGAAAAAGCAGAATTTAGGCGCTGTGTGGATACTTTCGAGACTAATTCGGATAGTTGAATCTTGGCAGCTTCTAGTCCCACTTCACCCAAATTTTGTCTTCCAACTGTTTCTTGTGCCTTTTCAAGAACTGATTGCAAGTACTTCCCTTGTGCTTCAATTCGAAGTTGCAAGTGTCTCTGCACCTATTCAAGTCCATGTATGATAAATACATAGTTATAATCTTGAATAGTTTTATAAAATTTGTTCGTTTTTTCAAAATACTTACTTGCATACAATACATATATTTAAATGCTTTAGTAATATTAGGAATGGCAATATGGGTGGGTCAGGTAACGTGTCAGCTGAAGTACCATCATAAACAAGGCAGGACGGGGTTGACGGCAAACACCTTTTGTCCATTTGTTAAACTTATTATGTAAAACATCATATTAATCTAAATATTTGAATAACACAATTTAGAATGGTGTGTTATAATTAATGGACTTTGAGTTTGGATTACCCTGTTTGACTCATCCCCCCCTCTAGTTAGTTTTCTTACATGACCCGTTCGAGGAATACATACAAGAAAAATCAAACAATTTATACTTGAATTAGTCAAATTTTAACCATGGTCGAAAATGATCATACCTCAAGTTGTTCATGTAACCGTCTCTGAACTTCAATTTGCATATGTAGTGCTTCATTTATTTGTAAGTTTCTGTATATAAACCTATCAGTCAGATCAAGTCTTTTGGGAAAAACATATGTGCAACTGAACAAATTAAACTGATGGTAAACACCACATACTTGTTTGTTTGAGGTCCTACACTTGAATTGCTTAATTGGATTCCATCTGTTTCGTCGACCCGATCTCTTTTTTGTGGTGACATACCTAAAACCCACAGATTTATCATCATGAACTGTTCCATCTTGGGAATGATAGTGTAACGTTAGAAATTAACTACTAGAATGTCTTACTGATTTTATGTGTCCCACCGCCATTAGCTTGCCCACATAGATTCTTACCGAGCCTGTACTTCTGTAAGACAAAAATGCCAAAACGTTCGGTTTAACTACTTTCATTTTGATAAGAGTTCTAGCATGTTCCTTTTTAAGGTTTCTAAGATCACAAAATGTTTCAAAGGGGTCTTACAAGGGAAGTTTGCTATTAAGATAACATATATTAATTTTTTATTCAAAAGGAAAGTGTGTTGAGAAATTTGGTTAGTTTGTGTGGTACCTGGAGATGACTCTTTAAGTGGTATAACGTAAGTCCTTGAATTCCCATTAGCTTCAACACCGATTTTGGAGTAGCTTCTGTAACAAACAATTCAGGAAATCAATGAACCAGGAAATACCAGTAGTACACTGCTTTCCGTTTGTTTTCGACCCTTGTTACAAAAAGAAAAATAGAATAAAAAGAAAGAGTACATACTATCTGCGCCTCCAAGCTGGTTGACCGCTTCAATGAACCGCTCGTGAAGGTCTGGTGTCCATTTAAGTCTAGGCTTAGCATCTGTGGAGAGAACAAGTCCCGAGTTGCCTCTACCATTCCCGCTTTGCAGAAACATGTGCCTTTCTGGTGTAATGGTCATTTTGTTGCTTTCTTGTAGATGATGTTAGATCTTGAAAAAGTACCCAAAAAAAAGGAGAAAGAAAACATAGGTTATTTGCAATAAGTTTCGTGTCTGACTGTCTGTTATCTAAAATATCCCATATTTCATATACCACTGATATACGAGATGCTACCTGTATGCGTTGATGTCTCTTGAATATTGATCTCTGACCTTAATACTTGAGTGTCGATTCTTCTCTTCTCAAGTTTGAATCTTGATGTTTTCCGGACTCTTATCTATATTGTATTGCCTATGTCAAATTTGAGCAACTCTTGCAAACCAACCGTCTGCTACTAATGTCCTTTTATAGCATATGAGGAATAGATGGATGAGATGGGGGTGGGGTTACAACAGGTGTGTTTGAAGTGAAGAATAGAATCTTTGACAGAGCCTCAGAAAGGTATATCACATTTTTTCGGTTTTTTCTTTACATCACTGACTTTCTATTCTAAGTACTTAGTTTTATTCATATGCACTATAATACACTTAACATCTAACAATATGAACTCGAATAGATGCACAAGCGTTGTAAAGCATACGAATCTCATTCGCGGATTTTCTTATCTGTATTGCAGGGAATCCAGTAGCTTCGAACTTTGAAAAACACCTTAATTCTTCCGCCATTCAAGTTAGAACTGTGTTAATCATATTGTCCAAATGAACACGCCACCTAAATTGGTAACGGGTCAAATCAGTTAAATTTGTAAGTGTGGCTGGGCTGGCCGAAAACACTTTTTTTTCCCCAACTCTTACTATAACATTGTCAGAATAATCTAAATATTTATATTAAGATGATTTAGGAGGTTTAATGCATTGAAATGCTCTTTCCGCAACTTTTCAACCACTTATATTTTAGTTCTTTCTTTCATTTGATCCGTACATATAATACACTGCCTCATATATTGACCCATCGGGTCGGGTTTCCAACTCTAATTTTTTTCTATCACTTCACAAGTTCTTTTTAGAAAATGATAGCGCATTAGGTTGGTATTTCGTTTTCATTTTTCTCTATATAGGTTATCGACAAAGACACAAAGGGAAATCCGAAATGGTTAAATTCGGTGAAAGTGGAAAAAGATTATGTTGACTTAAGAATCAGAAAACTAGAATTAGATACACCCAGGAAAATTAAATTGGCAAAAGATGCTTTTTCTGCTTAGATATATTTGAAGGGCAGGCATGGAATAAGGTATACATTCCTTCTTGTCCCCTTCAATAAGTTTGGAACTTATTCAGCCTACACAAATTTTAAAATTGGATGGAAGAGGATTTTTAATCACAATCTTTCTATTCTTCTTCTGTTGGTATAAGACAGCCGGCTACAAAGAATCCGAATTATGGGACCTTTGAAAAGAAAAAAAAAGGAAAAAACGACGGGTGTACTTGCTTCCATACTTGCACTTGAGGAAAAGCAACACATTTATTGGCCTATGCTGATTCTTTGGTATGAATCTTTACATATCCTTGTTGATTTATGTGACAGTCTTTTATTTTTCATTTATCTCATTATTTCATTTGGATATTTTTTTAGTGTGAAGCAGTGCTTACGTAACGTCTATGTCATTTCAAGTCTGTAAATTAGTACTAATATACTCTGTACACCCAAACCTATATTACTCGCAGCCATTTATGACTTTACTTTTGTAGGTCGTATTTCATTTGTTACGTTAAAATCAAAATTTAGATCTAGTTGCCTTAAGTATGTGAATCTTATGTAGGGATTTATGTGCTTTTTTTAATGACACACTTAATACAGACATATTCAGGAACTTATGCTACTAGCTAGACATAAGAACACCATAATAATATACTAATTGCAGAATAAGTTCGCCTGTTAACTAATGGGCGACGATGTGCTAAATCGAGTTTTATATTTAATTAAGATACTAAGCTCCAATAAAATGTAAGTCCACTCATTTTTATGTTCCTATTAGCGTCTAAGACAAGCATTTAAGGAACTAATAAGACATCCCTTTTGTTCTGTTTGCATCCATGGCAGTTTACTTGTCAATATTTAAGACCACTTAATTTTAAATAATTTTTCTTGCAGATGATATATACTTCTGTTTGCTTTAGTTATCTTGATTCTTTGATACTGATCCGTATGTTTATTCTTGCATAGCCTGAATAAAGGAGGAGAGCAAGCGACATGCGCCTTGTTTAATGAAATTGCATTAAGTTGAACCGCGATAATTATAAACTATTGATATGGCTATCGTCTCCACTTCCCTTTTTTATGTGCTTTATGACTGAATTATATATTTTCTTATATATATGGTTCTATCCTTCTTTGTCGATAAGGCGGATGTGTGTATGATGCTGAACTATGTTATGTCTTAGATCTTTTATTTCTTACAATCATCATATAGTGTGTTTGCAAGGAATTTAAGGATATTTTGTGCAGTTTGCAAGGAATCTTTGTGCAAGTCTTCATGTAAAGTTGTAGTGGAAGATATTCCTTGGTATTTTTTGTGTCATATTGGATAGGAAATTGAATTACCATTAAAGATAATTTAGTGTGCTTCTCTAACTCAATTTGCTTATATTAAGTTAGGTCCAGTTTCTATGTTTACGTACTCGACACATGGGATGGGTTCATATATTCGGGTTCTGTATCAAAGATAAGGTGGGCATCTTTTAGATTAGCAGGGGTAACCCGAATCATTTTAGATAAGTAGTGTTTTGTGGAATTTAACTAGTGTAGTCCAAAAGCATATTAGAAGTTATAAACTCAAAAGAATTGAGAGTGTAATCCAGTATCGGTATTATGCAACTTTGTTGTTCATATGTTTGGCTCGGGGTTGTTAAATGAAGGATGTAAAATCAAGAAGTTGAAGGCGAAAAAAGGAGTTTAGAACATCGGTATGTTCATCCATTTTAGGCTCTTGTGTTGATTGGCTTCAAGTGTCTATTCTGAAGGTTAAATGAACCAACATATCATAATCTTGATATTTGAATCATGTTCCACAAGGACTTGGTCAAGCAATCAGAACAAAGACATATTTGAAAAAAAAATTTGCCCTTTACTTATGGGAATGGAACATTAGAATCAAAACTTTTAAGTTTGAAGGGAAGCCAATGGATTAAGAATGTTTGGTCTATTCTTGTCCTCCCATTGCCAAAAAAATTGGTTTCCACCCATCCTTTTTTACCTATATTTGGTCACTCCATCTCCCTCTTTTTTACAGCAAATGTTATTTGTTAGTTAATTTGTCATCCAAATTTGCATTGTACAAACATTAACATCAAATCAATGGTCACAACAGGGTGGAGGGTTTTTGTTAAGCAAACACCATGGTTGAACCGGAAGGTCCCTATGATGGATCTTCAGCATATGCAGCCTCTTGTTTATCTTCGAAATCGTCCAAATTAATAGGATTCATATAAAAACTATCATCTCCATCTAGGATATCCCTAGTCTTCTGAATCGTAACAAGAGATACATTCTTCATCAGGTAACCTGAAACTAGCAGTTTCAACAAAAGGACGCAACACACACTAAATTTTGTAGGAAGATCCTTGCTAAGAATCAGCTTATGTTCCAAACGATTAGGGGGTGAACGTACCCCCTAATACCCGATTGCGTAATCAAAACCTTTTCCAACAATGGGAAATCAAGAGTGCAACCCAACAACATCCTAAACCTCACAGCCGGAAGACGGTATAAATCAGGACTACGATGATAACCAATAATACCATCTTGGCCGGTAGACGGGAGGTCGATACATAGAGACTTGAGTCTAGTAAACATATCCATAGACCGAATTGCAAACCGGAAAGACTTGGATTCAAAAGTAGAGGGAGGACAACGTCGGGCAGTAGGATCAAGATAATAGGGCTTAGAAAGGTATAACAAAGCCCTTTCAGGAAGTTCAAAAAGAAAATCTTCTTCGTCACCGCCGTGATAATAGGAATAATCAAAATAATAATTCTCACGAGAGGCAACGAAACAAATGGTGTCGACTTGAGTGACCATCAAATTGAATTTTTTAGAAACGGGTTTACAAACACATAAGCTTTTCAAATCAAGTATTTTATTAAATATCACACCAACAATTTCATCTGGTAGCCGGCTAAAATCATCATCATTACTGCAAATACTAGTCTCAATTTCCGCCATCACAATTACTGCTGTCTGTCGACCCACCAAAATATTGATTTTGGGTTTCTTGAGAGTCACGAAAATTAATGGAAGTTTAAACAAAGTTAAGTTATATTCGTATTATTTAAGGAATAGATGTATATCAAACTTGATCCTCAAGTCATTCCTTTTAAATAAACGAGGGTTGGTGATAGTGGGCCGGGAAGAATCGATATCTAGTGTTTAGAGATATAAAATTAGAGGTAATGTGTGAATTAGGGATATATATTAACAAATTGCTGAATTTCCTATTTTGAAAGTCGGTCACATAAACACCGTTTTTCTTTTTTATTACTTTTGCAAGAATGTAGTTCAGGGTAACACCCAACTTAAAATATGAATTTGAAAAGATTTTAAATATACTATCGATCAATAAATATGAAAACGTCACGTTAAAAAGTCAACAATTTCCTAAAATGTCAACAAAAGTTTTGGTGTTACTTGCATCACAAAAATAATAATAGAAACCCATATACACTCCAACAAACCTACATAAAGAAATATCCAGCATTTTAATGTCTTTGTGTCTACTTGGAAATTAGCGCAACAAAAGTTAACAGAATATTTTTAAAGGGAATAGAATTTTTCAAAGGAATTGGAATTTGAAGGAATAGAATTTGACGGAATGTTTTTGATTTTTTGAGAATTCAAGTGACGGAATGTTTTTGATTTTTTGAGAATTCAAGTGACGGAAGGAATCAAATTCCTTCCTCTATCCCCAAGGAATGGAGATTCCGTCAAATGATCAAATGTTTACATTCCTACGGAATGAGATTCCTCCTTCTTTGAACAACCAAACGCACTAAGGAATTGAATTGAATTCAATTCCATCAGATTCCATCAAATTCTGTGAAACAAACGCAACCTAGTATTTGACAATCTATTAGGTCACTTATGTACATGACTTGTTTGGATATTTGACAAAAAAAAAAACCCAAAGAAACTGCTCAGTGCCGCCTTCTGGGGAGTTTGAGTCCCAATCTGCTTCCATTTTCTACCTAGATGGTAATAAAACCTTGCATCGGATGAGGATCAAACCCATGACCTCTGTCTCTAAAGGCCAAGATATTTACCACTGATCCAACTTGATTGATATTTAATTAAATCACATAAGTATAACTTATAGGCGAGCATAGTTGGCCAGGCTTATGGGCCAAGGTTTTGTGTGTATCCTCAATTAACCTACAATTTTACAATTGTCATAATCTGTTATAATTTTCACAGCCTGGGTAAGGGATTTATAATTGTCTGGTTGGAGTAAAAACCTGTAAATAACACAGATGAGGGTAGTTTGTTGATGTTGATGTTGACGTTTGATATAGGTAAAAGGGAGGTAGTAGATCTATGTGGCTGAAACCGAGTGCTAACCGGGCCAAAGTGTTGCAAACCAAACCTGAACCAAGAACATGCCAGGGGTTTGAGATCTAGCCTAAAACACGACATAGTAGATCCTAGTAAAAGGCTGAATGGGCCAGGCACATAGGTCCACTGCACATAGGTCCGTGCTCTAAACATTAGGCTAAAAAAGAGGTTGGTGTCAAGCTATAAGATCGATAATAGGATTGTCACTAAAAAACATGAACCGATAGCAGAGCTGTGTTTATGCATTGAAAGAAGTGTACAGAACCTTAACAAAGGGAGATAAAATGGTGGTGGCGCGACAAATACCTTTAAAAGATTAGTAAACAAACAGTAGCAACCATGTCCAATATCGTATGCACAAGAATTAATAAATGATAAGCGGCCCCAAGAGGCGACACATGGATCAATGACAACAAAAATGTGTTTTTTGTTGCGGTGATATCATAATAAAACAAAAGCACGACAACTATTAGATCACTTGTGACACATGAATTGAAAATCAAACCACCGAGAATTGAAAGATCAGATATAAAAATAAGTAAAAAGAAAAGAATTGACAACCTCGGCCAGGACAACTAGGACGCGACAATAACGGCGGCTAGTCACATATCTGGATTAGATAAAACCTTATTCTCGTTAAAATTTTAATATCGAACAATAAAAATAGAACATATGCTAATTTGCTTCAGATGGTTGATTTTGTTTGGGTTATAGTATCTAAAATGGGTAGATATGCTTAAACTGTGGAGTGGTGGGCTGTTGTTGTAATGGCATCTTGATCCCCCCTTTTGGGTGAAGGAATGGCCAATAACAAAAGTAATTTTGATTCTGCCTTGAGAGAAATCACATATACATTGATTATCGTGTTACAAAAACTTATGCATTGTCCACTTGACCGAGGTCCAACATACATATGATCACTTCCACCATGAGCAGGCAATTCATTTGTCCACCCCTCGGCTCCCTATGGCTACATCTGATGGTGTGATTCTGATTGGTATCCCCACCATACTGCTGATTGGCATCTCCATAATATCTCTGGCTTAAGTTTCGGTTTTCAGAACTTCTTCAATGAGTAACAAGTCAGATGCATATAAACCAGTATCTCGAGGAAAAAATGTTTTATGGTATTCAAGATTCATTTTTTTGGATACGGGTATAAGGGTAGTTCAATATGTTCGTCGTGTATGGTCTCTGTTAGATCTTGTCTGTTCAGAATCTTCTTTTGATAGGCTAACTGACATGTTATACAGGGACGGTAATGCATATTTTTGATTATTTTTTGTTATTGTTTGTCTAAGACAGTCGGTATAACAAATAGACTAAATGAACTTGAGCAGGCTAAAGCATGATGCAAATCGGAAACAAGATGAGTTACTGACAAACCTAACTGACCACTAACATACTGTATTTACTTGACTCTGCATATGGTTCCATCATTCATGAACGTACAGGCTATACATGCTAATGGTTAGGGAGTAACATCATAGGAACAACATACTGTAAAACAAAGTGATGAGGAAAACAACTGAACTAAAAAACCTTATATACTCATTATCCAGAAGTTGCAAAAATGACCAAAACCTTCTTAATCGCATAGACAATATTATGATATCTCATCATCCTTCAATATAATCGCCACCCTAGATAATTAAAAGGGGAAAATTAACATGAGTGTCACATAGAAATACAAGATGAACAAGTAAATTCACAGCAGAAAAGCAACATAACAGACTGCACAAACCTCATTTGACTTTTGCTTCAATCCCAGTTGACCTGTAACTTTACGCTTTCTGCTATCCTGTCTAAGAACCTTACTCGGAATCTTGGGTGTTCCAAACTAGAGTTAGAAGCAAAAGTGTTTATTAGCAGAAGGAATGCAGAAAGAGAATCTAAAATTAGGAGAAAATTATGAAGAGGGACATGACAATTTTGAAATTATGTTCATTATTAGACTTACTTGTCTGTCACTAGTTTTTGGTACTTCAGGAAAACTGTCTAGAAAGTGTGTCAATGGCATGCCTCTTGGTAGAATTATCGGAGAGATTGCCTCCTGTGAAGAGACGAAAAACCCCCAATCAGCCCAAAAAAACATAATACAAGGAAATGGAAACATAATTTGTATGTTAGAAAGTTCAGCAAAATCACAACAAAATCGTCTGCCATGAACCCGGGGGTTTAAAATTTAACTAACTTATTCCTTAATTAGACTAACCTGACTCTCATGTGAACTTGATCCAGAGTTAAAACTTGAAATTTCTTGTGGGGTAACCTTTCTTGTTTCTGGCATACGTTGGAACTCATTTAAAAAACTTGTCGATGAATCCAATCTTGGCGCCCTTTTAGAAGTGAAGTTAATATCCTGTGACCAGAAAATGAAGAAAATGAACATTTACAGAACTCTTACCTTTTCAAACCACATGCCTAAAAATTAGTAAATCCTATCAGAATTTGGAAACGATGCGATACTAGGATTAACAATGCAGATTAGTAAGTATAAAACACTAATTATTTTAACTAAATTTTCTCACTAAGCTTACTGGTATCTCATGTGAACTTGATCCACCAAGGATGTTTGGCAACTTAGGGAATCCATCAGTAACATGTGTCAAACCAGGTAACTCATTACGCAAAGGTGTAAATGGTATTTCTCTTCGCATCTTGTTAATAAAAGGAGGCTTAAATCCCTGTGAACAGAACCAAAATTAAAAAATATACCAACAATGAACATATTATACTATTTCTTTAGGCATTATTAACCATTTTTTACATTCATAAAAATAGTGTGTTACAGCATAATCCTCGCAAGTATATACAAAACTTGGGGCTTAAATTGGACAAACCTGATAACGAGATAATCCTGGGTAAAAAAGGCTTGATCTGCGCATTGTTTTGACCAAAGTCTGCAACCTAATCTATAATCTGTCTGTTGTTTACCGGATGATGGGCTGTGGGCAATGTGGTTTTGTTACCCAAACTCTGTGACATAAGTTTCTGATCTTGTGGATAACCTGAAAAATTACCCCCCTAAAGATTATACAAAACAGGCAAGCATGACATATAAGATTTCCAAAACACAATTCCCCAAATAAATAACTAACGAAAACTATTTTCTCCAAGAACGTTTACCGGAAAAGGATATTCTTCACGTCTAGGGCATGGTCTTGAGAAATACGTGTCAGCAAACACCCCCCACCAATCGCTCAAATATCCATCAATTTCTATATCAAAAACAGAAAAAAAAAATCACCATAATTGAATAAAGAAACACAATCAAGATTCAAGATTTATCAAAATCGGAACAAATTTAATCGAAACAAATACCAGCAATATGTTCATCAACTAGGGATTCTCTTTGAAAGATATCAGCCGTTTGATTTAGCCCTTTTCGCTTTAAATGATCAAGAATGCATATATCCAGTCTGTAAATTACAATAAAATACATTTGTCAAAAACCTAATAATACTTAAATTTTAGATATACAATAACATATATACATATATATATATATATATAAATGATATAACTCACAATGCTTGTTTAATCGCCATTAGATTGGACATTGTAGAGCGAAAATTGTGAAGAATATAAAGAATTATAATCTATACTGTAACAAGTGTTATATATATATATATATGTATAGGAAAATATATATGTATATTGAAGAGTATATATATGGGTTATTTTTGTGAAGGGGGAAGTTTTGGAGGGAAATTCTGTTGGTTACGGTGGGGATGGTGTGTACAGGATTATTGCTCTTCTAGCTGAGATATTTGTTTTATAAGAGGGTCGGGTTGCTCCTTTTGGTTTCGTATGGGTAAACGAGTTTTTTCTTTGTTGGTAATATAGTCAAAACGGGTATTGTTTGGGACTTTAGGTGAGTTGGGTAAATGTCTATTTTGATTTTTGACAAATACTTTAGTAATGTAAGAAACACATACTTGTTGACTCATAACTTTTAACTCGACTCGAAAACCTTATTTTTGACTCGTGACTCGAAATGTGACTCAACACTTAAAAGTCAGAATATTTCTATATACTACATAATATTATAAAACTATATATATGTGGCGTATTTATAAACAAAACATAAGTTGATTATCTTAATACATTACCAAAATAATTCGATACATTTGAATCATAATCTTACCGTTTATTTCCAAATTCGTACGAAAATGATCAAAAATACATGTTTAACATACAAAATAATGTAAACATAAATATGATATATGATATTATCAAACTACAACAATAATAAGTTTGCGAATCATATTGACTCGTTCCCAATTCTCATTGCGACTCGTAAGAATCAAGAGAAAAAAGAGTCACCTAGCGTCGTTTTTGTTATAATCCGAGTCGACTCGTAAGAGTCTAACAACAAAGATGAAATGTATTTTGACACATACTTAAGTAATGTATGGAATGTAGTTAAAGTAATTTAAATAATTTGAACAATTTTATACTTTTTATCAGAAAATACTAATCTATAATTAGTTATGCACATGAATTGTGGTCTCATAAAACTTGTCTTTTCCATTAAATTTTATTTTGATACTTCGGATAGTATCTTACAAATATCGTATGACAACTGTCATTATTGACTTCACTCATTAGTTGAACAACATTAACAAAAATAATACTTAATCCTTGAGAGGCATATGCGTTGACACTCTTATCTCTATCCAAAGGTAGAGAGACTGCTTCCATAAAGACCTCCGGCCACAAAAAGGTAAAAATCGAAAAGTCTAAAAAGTTTAATTAACATACTTGTCGACCGAAAATGGCATAAGAATATATATATGTCTGTTGATGTATCAACGAAAAATAAAAACATGTGGCCTAACATATTTTAACATATAGTTATCCCATTTTGATGCGTTCACAACATGTTGAGTCTTGGATTCGCTGACAAGACTTGCTCGCTGACGTGTGTCGTCAGTGAGTCATCAGCGAGTCCAGTGACTCTCTTCAGCGGGTTGTATGTTGCCCAATTTGTTAGTCAAGGCGGGAAGATTTCAAACCAGATGAAGACAAGACTCACATGGTGGTTCTTCCAACTGTAATTTGCCTTGTATGGCAAAGGTACAGTTGGGACCAAAGCAAGGGTTTTCTCTTTCATACCCGTTTTGGTAAAAAAGACAGAGGCTCCTGCATACAAGTATTTCGAGCTAATGGAACTATCAAAGGAAGGTTGTGTTGCCCTAATTCTCCTCTATAAAAAGCAACACAACCGCAACATATACTTGTGTTAGTCACCATAAAAAGTGTGTGTCACTTCTGTTGTAATTGTTAAAGTTTGTAGTGTGTCTAGACTTAGCAATTACTTTGTTCATTTGTAGTCTGGTAACTCAAGTTGTAATATCGACCATGTATTAATCGTTTAATCAATGATACATATGATTAGACTTGCTTAGATCCTTTGCATTTGAACTTGTTATTGTTCTTGTTATCTACTTTTTGGTTCTTTACTTTCTTTCTAGTTAATCATAATACAAGTTGTGTACTCATGGACCATCAAGTGGTATCAGAGCCAGGTTCCTAAATCATTGGAACAAGATTTGTTTGCCTTCTTGTAGTTACATTAATTTTCTGTACTTTCTTTTCTCTCAAAAATATTCTTTTCTTTAAAACAAGAACATGACTTTGGTTCCTACCCTTGTGAATACACGTGACTTTGGTTATGTGTCTGTTCCTCCCAAGTTTGAGCCCAAAGATTTTGGGTCTCGGAAGGAAAGAATGCTTCTTCACATCGTAGGGGTGGAACCTTACCTACTTATGTCCAAAGAACCCCAGGAGCCACCCTTGAAGCTCTTGAGATTGTAACTGATCTGGTAAAACCAGAAGTTCAATGGACAGATGATGAGCGGAGACTGGTAAATCTTCATTCCAGACTCAAGAACATGATTGTCACCACTTTTCCTACTGACATCATGAAGCTCATAATCAAATATCCCACTTCCAAAGAAGTCTGGGATAGATTGTGTAGTTTGTATGAGGGATCTGTTGACACAATCAAGACCAAGAAAATTGATTTAAAAAGGGCATATGAAAACTTCTTCTCTCTTCTTGATGTAAGTCTTGACAGCACATATACCCGATTCAAAGGGTTGTTAAATGATATGACTAATGTTGGCATAGTTTATGATAATTTTGAAATATGTCACAAATTCATCGATAGTCTTCCACTCAAATGGCAAAATTGGAGGCAAATCCTTCGTACCACCAAGCAGATTCAAAAATATGATCTTCAAGAACTCTTTGGTGTTCCTCAATTTGAAGAAAAGGTTTTAGCTGAAAACATACGAGCTGCTGCTGATGCTTGTAGACATGCTGGTCCCTCTTCTTCTACCAGCACTTCTGCCTTTTCTGTCTCTGACCTTCTTGCCCTCGTTTCTACTGAACCCATAAATCTTAATGTGGGCATCAGCAACTCTTCTCTTCCTCCCTCTATCCAATCTCTTGTCGATGATCTCGACGCTGAAGAGAAACAAGAGATGTTCAGTGATTTCATGGACTTTGCCCTGATCGCTGGAAAAAGGTATTCTCAAAAATGGAACAACCGTAAGTCGGTTGCTCCATATAAGCCTCCTACTGATAAATCTCAGGAGGAATGCTGGAGGTGTGGCAGAAAAGGCCATTACCAAAAGGAATGTAGGGTTTCTAATCCTACCCCTGCTGCTCCTAAATCTAATCATTCTGAATCTGCTGATGAGTACAGGAACAAATACTATCAGCTAAAAGCAAAAGTTGCTGAAGAAGAGGAGGCCAAAACACAAGCAAAAGGGCTGGTTGCTGAAAAACATGATTGGGCTGACTCTGATGAGTCTGATGATGAGGAGTATGTGGATGCAATGTGCTTAATGGCACTTGCTGATGGTGATTGATGTGTGAAAATCGAGTTAAATTTAAATACTAGAAATACTCCGAATCAAATACCACACACAATCGGGCAGTGGACCCGTCCGTATGCAATATAGACTAAAGTAAGTCCGGGTTCGTTCCACAGAGACTACAAAGAGCTAGCGAGTTTTAAGTAGCTAAAAAGAGTTTGGTTTTTTAAAGACACCACGTCATCTTGGTTTTTATATTAAAAAGTTAGTTGATTGAAAAAGTTAGAAATTCCGAATAATTTATCGAAAAGAGAATTGTTGTATATCAAATAGAATTAAAAGATCATCCACTTCGACTCCATGACACACATTATTTAGGTTGCATCTATGTTAAAACCAATTCAACTTGTTGATTTTATAACGAGGTAGAACAAAGAACTCACTAGTTTCGCACCTAGCTTATTACCCTATCCGACCCATTAACCAATCTTTCGACCCCTAAGTTCCGGTGACCACCTTCACTATCAAGACCTACTAAATTGACGAATTTGTATTGTTATTGTAAACAATCTTGTCTATCGATTTTACCAAACCGTTAACACTTTGAATTCTATTATCTATTGTTGTTTATTGTCTTGTTACCACAAGTCAACACATATTATTTGTACCCAATTAAATACTCCTAAACTTAGATACCTCTAAATCATTCATACATTATTAACAAAACAGTAGAGAAGAGCACAAGAACTCAAAACATTAAGATTACAACAAAACGTTTAACAATCAACTTGAATTCAAAAGATTATGCAACCATTATTCAATGTGTCACTTCATCTCAGTGGATGATGAAGTTATTTAGCTAGACATAATCATAAATAAGTCACAAATAGTAAAAGAAAGAGTAAACATCTTGTACCAAAGTGCGAAAGAGAATGAAAAGCTAAGAAAATCGATGTTTGAATGCCTTGAATCCCTCGAGCAACCCTTAGAACTTGGAGAACGTAAAAGCTGCTAAAAAGTGCCTCAAGAAACCCTAAAATCGACTGGAAGTGAAAGTATATCGAATGGGAGGGTTTTGGTCTTGTATTTATAGTGTTTTGCAAAAGTCTTCTCAAACCGATCTACAGGTGCGACGCACCAAGCATCAGGTGTGGGGCCGCACCTGGCCTTGTTTCCAAAAATATCTCTGCCTGATATGCGACGCACCACAGGGTTGGTGCGCCGCACCTCTCTGTTTTCTCACATCTTCCAACTTTCTGATCAAAATATGCTCCGCACCAGCCTTCCAGGTGCGATGCACCAGCTCTGTTTTCAGCCAAAACTTGTAATTTTCATTCCGTCTTCACTCGTACACGTCCACGAACCATCCTAATGCATCCTTTAGTCATCCAAAAGCCGTTTGTAACCATTTCACCTATTCTAAGCTTGCAATCACTAACAATACCATCAAAGCATCGAGTATACATATAATTTGCACCTAATTAAGCTTAAAACGTCTTAGAAACGATATGGGAATGTATATATAAATGGACATATCAGTGATGCACTAACAAAAGACCAAGTCTCCTCCAGTCAGTGGGTGTATGTCACTGTCAAAAAGGTACATTCTCTTTCTTCTGCTTCTGATGAGGACAAGACGAAACTTATTGAGTCTTTGTCCTATGATCTTCAGTTCGTAGAATCTCTACGTGCTGAGCTTCAATCCAAGCTTAACTCTACCACTTCCGAGTTAAATGATAAATCAGAAAAACTCATGAAATTGAAAAATGTTCATGTTGAGCTTCAATCTCATGAGTTGTTGACTCAAAAGGTTCAACTTGAGAATTGAAATAGCCAATCTTAAGAAGATTGTGACCTCCTGGTCAAAAGCTTCCAAGTTTCACCGTCAGTGCTTGAGTGAACAAGTCCCTGCCCAAGTTCAGGCAGTGATAGGTGGTGATTATGACACTGCTGCTTCACTTGCAGACTCGTTCAATGATGGTGTAAAACCTCAAATCTCTATTCCCCCATCTGTTGTAGTCTCTTCTGAAGAGATGAAGAAATGGTACTTTATTAAGGGACGAAAGAATTACCATAACGAAATGGTGCAAGCTCTTCTGCTAGCACCAGCAATCTCTTCTCCCATCTTCCTATTGTTGGCATGATGCCAAATGAAGGAAGAGTTCGATACTCTTCTGGGGAATCGTTTGAAGGTGATATTAATAGCGATGGTTTCCAACAAATTGCTCCATAGCAGCTCTCCATAGGAGCTGCTGAACCTTTCAAACGAAGCTCCATTCCTGTTCCCTATGACTATAGCACTCCTCAGAGGGCTAATCCTATTAGTCAGCAACCCCAATCTTCTATACCTTTTTCCATTCAGCATGAACCTACCCATGCTGTGAATAAAAATGACCAGCATGAGCGTCTTATGAAAAGATGTGTTATAAAAAGACGTGTTAGGTTCACTGATGCCAGACATCAGCAAGTATATTCTTCAAAGAACATATCTGCCGATAGGCAAATTCATCAACAGATCTGTGCCCATTCAATTGATTCCAAGACATTCCACTCCCCAGAGAGGAAGGATGTCTTCTCAGTACAGGTCCAACACTCCTCAAAGAGGATACTTGCCTCATCAGCAAGTAAGACTTGTAACTCCTCAGCGAACATACTTGCCACATCAGCAAGTTAGGCCTATCACTCCTCAAAGAGGACACTTGCCTCATCAACAAGTAAAATTTATCACTCCTCAAAGAGGACACTTATCAAGTACAACAAATTCAGTCCAAAATTCTAAATCATTAACCCTGACATGGACTCGTTCGACAATCCCCTTGGGTTGTCGGTAAGTCTGATCAGCTAACCGAATGCTCATGTCAGCAGGTTTTAGCAAACAAAGGGTAAGTTTCTCATAAATCACAGTAAGCATGACATTTATACTTGACCCTAAATCAGCTAATGCACTCGAAAAGTATTCATTATTAATAGTGCAAGGGATAAGAAAACTCCCTGGATATTCAAATGCTTGCGGCAGCTGTGCTTCGTCATCCAGCGTGTCGGGATTATGAACTTCTTCAATTCTGTCCGAGTTGTTCCCATCTTTGATTTTGTATTTGGCACTGAACTGGACCTCGACATCTCCTTCCGAAAACAAGGTTTCACCCGAAATTGGTCTGACGGACTCCTGAGCGGCGCTGGTTGTGTTTGAGCAGCGCTGGATGGCAACCTGGGGGCTCCTAACGGCGCTGGTTTGCACCTGGAGGGTCACCAGTGGCGCTGGTAGCTCCTGGGCAGATTCCAGAATTGCGTTTTTGTTCGTTTCGCCTTCATTTTGCTCCCGTTTGACATGTACCAGATTTGAAACTTCACAAGAATAATTAGAAACCTCAGTACAGTCATTACCTTCGGTGAACACGGCGTTCACATTCTCATTCCGTCCGATCTGTGGTTGGTACTTTTGACTCGTGCTAGGGTTTGAGCTTGAGCTTCCGTGGATGATTTGCCTTGGAGGAGAGCTGCTTTCCTTTCTTGCATTTTGCTCAATCCACCTATCTATCCTTCTCTCCAGCTCCTTGATTGAGGCTTGTTGATTCCTTGCTCCTTCGTCAATCTTTTGATTGAGATTGCTTATTTTCTCATTGAGCATTTTTGCATAGCTTTCTAAGGAGCCGTGCCTTTTGTCGTTCATGTCCATGTATCTCTCCATCATGTGAGTAAGCTTGGCAATCGGATCCTCCTTGACTTCATTTTCCGCTTATGGTTGCTCGGGTTGACCATTTTTTCTTTGCTACCTATTTTGAAATGAACCAAAGTTATTTCTAGCATAACTAGATTTAAAGTTAGAATTACCGGGATTTATTTGAAATAGTCCTCGTTGAAAGCCTCCTCGGTATTGGTTCTGAACATAATTGACTTGCTCGGTAGCTTCCTCTTCACAATCCTCGGTATAGTGCATTCCTCCGCAATTGTTGCACTCGTGTGTAATCACTTTGAGGTTTTTATCCATAACGTCCAACCTATCTTCAAAAGTAGAAAAACGGTTAGATAAATCCTTTTGGGAACTCTTGGTTAAACCATAGAAAAAGATTTCCATGATCTCGTCCTTGCTAAGTCCAGTCCCGTGACAATTTCTGATCATTAATTTCCCTAAGCCTTTTCTATGCATCAACTAGTGATTCTCCTTCGTCTTGCTTGAAATCCTTGATATCTCGAAGCATTTTCCTAGCTAAACTAGGGAGAAAGAATCGCGAGACAAACTTTTCACGAAGTTGATTCCATGTAGTGATGGTACCTTCATCGAGCTCATCGAACCAAGCACGTGCCTCTCCGGTGAGAGACGACGGAAATAAGCTAAGTTGCACATCGTCATTGGTGACGCCTCCACCATATTTGAACATTTTACACAAACTGGTGAACTTGCTTACATGCTTATGGGGGTCGGATTTGGCTCGGCCGTCATATTGGTTGTCCTGGATTAACTTAAGGTGGTGTCCTTTGACTGAAAACGAATCTCCTAAATTGGGTAAGACTATGGTCGATCCCGGTGTCGGTGCCACGACCCTTGTCCTTTCCATCATCGGTCGGTCGAAATCGTCTACTACACCTCTAGGGGAGTTTGGTTGATACATAGTGTCGGTTGATCCTATGGGGTCTTCTAAGTCGAAAAGGTTTGCTAATTTACCTACGGGTGTTGAGTTTGACCTGTGAGTTTTCTCCTACGTCTGAGTCTGCTTAGGCTTGTGGACACGCGTCTTAGAACCGTTCCCGATCTTAAACGCATCAACTACCTAAATAAGCTGCAAAACTCAAGAAAAAGATCAACGCACCAATATAAAGATAAAAATGAAAAACTATATTAAACTACTTAAACTAAAAATGAAAAAGAAAATATTTTTGGATTTAAGAAAAATGAAAATACGACCTAATTAAGCTAACCCTAATTTTAACCAAATTTAACCTAATTTGACTTTTAACCTAAATGACTTAACCTAAATACTGAAAAGTAACTACTTCGTACCGAAACACAAAGCAGGATCAAATTACACTACTAAACTAAGAATGCGTCGCGTCCCCGACAACGACGCCAAAAAGCTTGATGTGCGTTTTTATTATTGATTCTAGCTTTTAAATTTATGAAGTTGTACAAGTAAATTATCCTAAAACTAACACACTTACGAGCAGAGAGCCCAGTCTTGTGTAGTATAGTCTAATGGTAAATTACAGGATCATTCGTAGGAACGCTTGCACTACTTAATCTAATAATATGTGTAATTCTAGTTTGTTTTGGGGGTTTGTCACTAATGCCTAATAAACTACTACCTAACAGTAACTATCCGGTATTACCGAGGCAGACTGCGTCAGAAGACACAACGTAAAATATTGAAAAGCAAATAACAGTAATTAAATTAAAATACTTGTTTGGCATCTCCGATCTCATGGTATGACCAAATACTATTCTACTTGTTTGTTATACTGTTGGAAACTTAATCACGGCTCAGATTCTCGTTAGATTCTCTTTGCCTAATTACCAGTGCTGTCGCTAGACTTACACTACCCTATAAACAAATTCTCACTAGATTCATTGTTTAAGCATTAATGATCTAAAGTTTGTGTTACTAGTTCATCTTTTAGTTATCCGGCTCTTAAGCCATGACCAGATAATAATTCTCTCCGGTGACCACAATGCTCGGTTATAAGTCACTGGATCGCGTCTGACATTGTTAAGTTTCATGTTCAATTCATCCTAGTTACTATGGTTCTGGATGCCTCGGTTACAAGTGAATCACTTTTTACATCTAGTTATTGACCGACTAGTGTTTTCCATCTAAGCATATTAGTCCTAGTGTATGATCATAGACAACCATCAGAATTAAACTAATATATTCAGATATAGAACCTATAATATCATGAATTACTAATAAACATGGATCTACGATAAACTAGTAAAACACACTCCAACAGAATCTAAACAAACAAAGTAAAACAATAAACGTCTACATGATCACATCGATCCAAACAAGTATTCAGCCTACTAGCCTAGCATTATTAAAGGGATATCAAAGTCTGAAAAGATGAAAGACATTGTTTGATAAAGTAAAGTAAATATAAGATAAAAGAATTAGACCAAGGATGAAGATCGGAAGGTGTTAGAAGCTCCAAAACCTTCTTGGAAATCTGCAAATCGATCTAGGGTTGTTGTTGGGCGGCTAGGGCTGCTAAATCGGCTCTCTCTTAGGGTTTTGAGGGTTAGTTCAGCTTAAATAGTGATTTAAGTCGGTTGATGATCAGGGTCGACCAGTGGCGCTGGTGGGCTCACCAGTGACGTTGGCTGTGGGCTTTTCTGGGCCAGCGGCGCTGGTCAGTGGCTAGCGGCGCTGGGTTTTCTCCATCGTTCGGCGCCCGAATCACTTCTTTGTGTCTTGTAACTTCATAGGCTTCCTTCTTGAGTTACTTGATGTCATTTACCCTATCTCGCATCTTCCGTGAACCTGCATAAACATATGATTCCATTAAGTACCAATAGTTTCGGAATATTAACTCATTTAAGCATTGAAACGAAGCCTTTCGATAGGGGTTTTTATCACAAAATGGGCGCTCATCAGTTAACAAATCTCGCTCATTAATCCCCTCACCGGTTTTATAGTTCTTTGCCTTTTGTCGGTATTTTGAAATGTGGAGAAGAGGATAAGTGGATCCCCAACTATCGATATCCATTTATTTTATATTTTATTTTAATTGAATAAATATATGGATAATAAAATAATAAAATAAGCGATAAGAATTAAAAAGGTAAAAAAAAAGAATTATTCTATTTTTGAAAGGCAAAAACGAATAAATGACTAACACCTCAACGCAGATGCGCCTACCCCAGCTCAATTCCTGGCAATGCCCTAAAGGGTTTCCTCCCCATGTGTTAGATGAGTATAACATTGCTAAGACCCTCTCACCACATTTGCATGTGGCATGATTCGAACCTGACCCCCCCCCCCCAACCCAAATTGGAAACCACACTGTGAAAAACCCCCACTACTAGGCTAAAACCCCAATGGCAAAAAAAAAAGTATTATTGAAATTTGTTAATGATCAATTTTAAATTAATATTAAAATGAGAAGATGAATTGAAGCCGACAAAACTCGAGAGGAAGTTAGCCTTTTTTTGTTTTTGAACCATTAAGGGACCGGTTATATAATGTCTGTAAATACTAAGTTAATATAATTATTTTATAGTTTAAAAAGTCAAAATAAATAATTTTTGATTGACTTAATGAGTTAAAAAAATACTTTTTTATTATGTTTACTAAGTTTTAAACAAACAGAACATCACATTAAGGATGTGAACGAGTCAAAAACTGGCTCGATTCGACCCGACTCGTAACCTGCAGATGCATCAAAACGGGTTCCGTGACCCGACTTGTTAACCTCTCGGGCGAGGCGGGTCGGGTCGGGCCATGTTCGAACAGATTTTAATTCGGTTCTTGGGTTTAAGTAACTTTGTTTTATTCATGTGTCAAAAATCAATAGACCCAGTCCAAAACCCGAAAGTGTTTCAAAATGAAAACCGTGACTCAACCCATTATCCTCTTGCACAGCTATGTTCAAGTCAGGTGGAGACATGTCAAAAACGAGTCACATGTTTTTAGTTCAATTTCACATCCCTACATCACATCAAAAATCACTTTCGTTTTCAATACAAAACTTGGTGCGAATGGAGTCACCCATCCATAGACAACAACTGGCAAGTTGGTCAAACTTGAACACTTTCCTCGCATCTTTTTTTTTCTTGGAATGTTCCTACCGGAAACAGAAGTTTTCTTCCCATTCAAAATCCATAACCAAAGTCAAATTCATTACAATTCAACTTCCATTTCATAACCCCCCCCCCCCCCCCCCCCCCCCCCCCCCCCCCTTTTTTGTAGAGCTTAATGATGATAATAATACCCACATGGCAAGTATCATTTTTATGTGGAATTTTAACATGGATTATTATGTCTTCATTTTTCAATCTTACCCACATAATTAGGTCTTTAATCCAATCATGGGTTTCTAGCTATGTAATCTCTAGTACACCTATCATTCTTCAAATTCAGGTATGCAGTCCAACTGTTTGATTAAATGTCAATGAGAAAATTTTAAATTCTCTTGTACAAATTTGTGTTTAAAATTTGATGTATGCAGCTAACGTAGGGCTGCTTTAGTGTAAATAGTATACACGTATATATATATAGGGAAAAGTTAAATTAGGGACTCCTTTTTTTAGGGACGGTAGGGACTCGTTCTACCTCCTTCTCCGGCCACCACCACCATCTATCTCTGACCACCACCACCATGATCATCTCCGACCACCACCATGATCCTCCGGCAACGGCGACCATCTCCGGCGAGACTTACACATGTGTAAGTAACTTACACATGTTTTAAGTACACTTTTTTTTAGGTAGATCATCCATCACCGGTCACCCCCCTATCACCCTCTATGACCTATCACTCTATGACCTATCACCCTCAATGACCTATCACTCCCACCAGCTTTGGTTTATGAATATCCTTAAGGGCGAAACCCGCTCCGAATCATAATTTTTATTCGACTTACACATGTGTAAGTCTCGCCGGAGATGTCGCCGGAGATGATCAATGGTGATTAGATCTGATGAAAATGGACGGTCTAGATCGAGTCCCTAAAATAAGGAGTCCCTAATCTAACCCACCCCTATATATATATATATAATGATATATATTATTTGTTGTTTATGCAGAAATACCAACACACATATTTGGATGGGTTATTTACAGGGTTATCTTGTGTTGTTTCTGTTCCATTCTATACTGGTTTTCTTCCCTTGCTATTTTGGGTATTTTCTTTTATCCTTTTTTCTTTTTGTTTATGGAAATTGTAGCAGCAGAAAATTGCTTCTTTGCATAAGCATATTTGGATATGCTTATGGCGAAAAGATGATTTTAAAGTAACTTTTTCTTATAAAGTAAGCTATAAAATGAAGTAGATGTCTAAACACGTTAAACTGCGTTTTGGCTTTATTAAACACGTCAAGCCATAAAAGCTTAACAATGTGCGATCCAAAACACTCGTGCCTGTAACAAGAAGCTGATAACCGGGTTGTTACCTTAAGAGGGTAAACGTGTAAGTTTGAATCCTGCATGAATAATCAGTTTGAGATGACTCATCTTAGACTGCTTATTAAGTAAGCTTATCTCAGAGCATCATGAGCAGATAATTTGTTTAACTAGCCTAAACAATCACAATTCACAAATACCCTCAAATGCCGAAAGGTTCTAACTTTTATCCAAAAATGATTAAGTGATTGTTGGTCTTTAGAATGGATTACCAAATCAGCTCTTATCTTCACACATAGAAGTATTCTTTTTTTCTCTCAAATAACTGCAAAGATTTCAATTAAATGTGTAATGGTGGTTTTTATGTTGTAGAGTGGACATGGGAAATTGGCAAGGCAAATGACCCTCTTGATGGCATTCTGTGATTATGCAGGAAACTGTATAAAGGTATAATGTCGTGTTTATTCTTTATTATTGGTTATGTTATACTAGGCGTCCTTTCACCATTCGTTAATATTTTCTACGTTGCTTATGTTTCTAGGATGTGGTGTCAGCTCCTAGACCAGCGTCACCTCTTGTGAGGAGATTGACAGTAACTGAAGATGAGAAAGAGAATGCAATGGAATATGGATTGCCTTCTTCACATACTCTTAACACCGTTTGCTTATCTGGGTATATTCATGCTTCTAAACCTTAACATTCCATTAAAAAAGCATTAAAATGTCTGAATCATTTCTATTATTTTTATCATCATAGCTAGTTTTTGGTATATATAAAGTTCAAAATAAATTTAATAAGGAGATGTTTGCTTGTGGGTCTGCCTAACCTGATCCAAATCACTTGTTTTTTCAATTCTACATGAATCTTTAAAGTAACATGAGTATTGACAGAATTATATAAGTACTCCTCTTAAAAAGCCAAAAGGCTAGATGAACCACGGTTTCACTTTTACACGAAAAGTCCTCATATAACTTCCAGAGTTCCAGTCATTGGTCCCAAGCCTTTTTCCTAAGACTAATAATCAGAAAACGCACTAGTGATATAAGTTTTTAAATCTGGTATATAAATCCTTGGAGAAGTGCAAAAAAATAATTCCGTATGTAAATTCCTGATTGTGATATATTTCAAACGAAGGCTGCTACAAATGAAAAGGCTAGTGTTCTTGCATTATGAATTATAACTTGAAAGTAAATGAGTAATGCATTTCTTGCTATCTGGAGTATAACTTGTAGGCTACAAGTTATAGCCTTTTTCTTTCTTGCACAAATTAGCAGCTAGCAACTGTATTCTGACATATTGAACGTTCCAAATGTTTAACTAATTAAGGAGTTGGTTTTTTAGTAGAATAAATAAATATGCGCCCCCAAAAAGAGAGTATAAATTAATTTGTATACACTCTGCCAACCCCTCCCAGCCACACACACAATTAAGGTTTCATTCTTGTTCTTACTCTTTAAGTGATCTCCATCAATCATTAACTCTCTAAGTGCCATCGTTCTAATATGCGTTTTATTATGCTCTTAAGAAAAGATTGGCATAAGGACATGGTTTTGAACTTAGATACTCCCTGATCATAAAATCAAATATGGGATGCTAAACGGTGTTTACTGTATATCATGTTTATTGATTGTGTTTTCTGGGAGTTTCAGGTACCTCTTGCATTATGTCTTGTCATACAATGAAAATCCAGCTGCAACCTTTCAGTTAGCAGCATTTGCATTTGTTTGCTTATTTGTTGCCCTTATTGGATTGGGTATGTTTCATAATAATATGTTATTGTCTCCTGTAGCTTTTATATCATCCACAGCTAGTTGATTTCTCCATCTTTGTCTAGGAAGAATATATCTCGGCATGCATAGCGTGATTGATATTATTGGTGGCCTTGTGTTTGGATTTGCAATACTCCATTTTTGGCTATGTATTCATGAACACGTTGACCAGTTTGTTGTTTCGGGCCAAAATGGTACAGATACATCCACTCATTAATCGATGTTCAATTTTCTGCATTCAATATTCATTGCAATTCAAATGGCAGGCCTTATCGAACACTCCCACAAACCATAAACCCTTCTTCCCAATCGTACAGTTCAGGTTTTTTTCTACAGATTCAAACGTACGGCTTTTGTTTTTCTTGCAGTTACATCCTTTTGGATTGCTCTTAGCCTCTTGCTGCTATTTGCTTACCCGACACCAGAGTTGCCAACTCCAAGTTTTGAGTATCACACAGCATTTACCGGTGTGGCATTGGGAATTGTAAGAATATTACTTCATTATATACTCCTCATTCAAGTATTACAATTCTAAGTCTTCATTTGAAGTGCCCCATGTAAATTGCTTTATTTCTATTTCGGAAAATACCTCTGTTCATTTTGATCATTACAAAAAAAACCAATAATCTTGATTTATGTTTGCAAAAAACATTAATTTTGTAATTTATACTGTACAAACATCTAATTTCTACATCCAGGTAACAGGGGTCCAGCAGACATATGATCACTTCCACCATGAAGGCGTGGCCCGTGTGTTCACATCTCAGCTCCCTGTCGCTGCATTTATCGGTAGGATCTTAGTTGGTATCCCAACCATACTGTTGGTCAAATTCTGCGCCAAAGCTTTAGCAAAATGGATTCTCCCTATTACAGCTAATGCATTAGGCATCCCTATACAATCTTCAGGGTACGTCCCAGCCTTGATCGCTTCCCCAACTCTTAAAAAATCAAACGAAGTCAAACAGTCAAATGAGTTTCTCCAGAAAATGCTGTTTTATAGTAATCAAGATTCATTCGATGTAGATACAGGTATACGGTTGCTTCAGTATGCTGGTCTTGCTTGGTCCGTGGTAGATCTTGTTCCTACAATATTTTTTCATCTCAATTTGTAATCTATTATGACACTGACACTTGTTTCCAAAACATTTTTACTTACACCTGACATAGTTTTTGAACCAACGAAAATATTGTTGGATGTGTTTAAAATTGCTACGGAAATTAGGTTTGACATAAAACGAGTTGTATTATAGTGCAAGCTATATTTTACTTTATTTTGTTTTTAGTGTTAGGTTTTCTTAAAAATCGTTTTTACATGTATATTTATTTATATATATAATTTTTTTTATTGGCTAACATTAGTTGATACAGAGACTTGATATGTATTGCTGTAATATTATTTTCTTGGTATTGTTTGTACGATTATATGTAAAGTTAATTTAAGGCAATTATTTTTTTCTTTTAATTACATTTAACAGCTTATGGTTAGGTAAAATGATTTGTGAATCTTCTAGTTATCTATATATATACTATATTATATAAAGCATTTTATCCAGGCTAACATACTATTACATCTATATAATTATATCAAGATGATCTGTACACCACTTATTTTTAACCATACACCACCATTTTTGTTGTAGGATGTTTTGATAGTGTACGGTTAAAATTAGGTCAAAATTAGGTGATGTATAGATCTTTATTCTGGTTGATTTGCCCGAAGGAGTTTGTTGTGAGTGTGTCCTTTGGTGGTGTGTTCAAGTGGTGTTTTTGGGCCATACCCCCTGTAATTTTATTTTTTTTGGTTAATGGGTCATTCCCCTGTAAATTGTATTCCATCCATCCAAAAAAATTACAAAACAAGTAGTATGGTCAAGTACCATACTACGGTCATTGTTGTGAGGGAAAGATGTTCACCATTTTAACATTAGGGGAAGTGATATTCGTACCATAACATTTGATAAATTTACAACTGTTGTGCATTGCATACTTATACAGTGTGCTATGAAACATGTACAATATGATAAGTATATAAAAATGTTATACAATTATGGGAGTCATCATTGTTATTCAAACTCAACATAATGGGAAACGAGTAGAATTCAAACAGTTGAGCTGTTGAATCTGGTGGCCGAGTCAGCCAAACACAAAAAGTGGCTCCAAGCAGCGATGCGAAGTGCACCACATTACGCCCCAACGCCCTCGAGCCGATCCTGTATCCGGACCTGGAGCCGATGTGCTTCGCTTCTAACTCCCCCCATTAAGTCTGACTAGTTATTATGACTATTCTTCTAAAACTCTACCTTATATAACCAAATAAAATTTGGTAATCTAGCAACATAGAAGAGTGACACATATATTGATGATAGCACATTTCTCCTAAAATCTAGTGAGACAACGTTTAATCATAGAAAGTACAAACATATATTGATCCCTATATTTTCGATACATTGTACCAATAATTAGAGTACATGTACATACATCTCAGAAATATAGGAATCCTTTTTATTAGGGATTCTGATTCTGTTTTGATTTCCCTACATTTTTGCATTTCTCTCCATCCCCCAACATTTCCATTCCCTCTTCGTATCCAGGTTCTTCTTTTCTCTTCTCATCTTTATACATACATCTATTGTTTATGTTTATATATATACACCTTGAAGTTTATAATGTCACATTTTGTTGTATTATTTGATGTCATGCTTGATTATTTTTTGTATTTATTTGAATTATCTGCTTATATACAGGTATAGATATATTGGCTTTGATTGGGTTTTAGTATTTTTTTGATGTCATTTTTGAATGCAAATGCATGATATTTTAGCTGTTATGTAGCTACATTGTTGATTTTCTTTTTCTTTTTTGTGTTCAGGGATTTATAATTGTGTTAAAGTTTGCGGCTTTTTGATACCAGAAGAATCTGCAAAAAGCAGGATTTCTTTTTGTTGGTATCTATTATTTTTCGTGTTAAGAGATTTGGGTTACGGGTTTTTGTTTTTTGGGAGTTTAGGTAAGGGTTGGGTTGCAGGTTGGTAATTTTTTTTTTATTATCATGAGAACCTCGTGGGCTGATGCTGTTGATAATGCAGCTTCGGGCTCTGATGGTTATGGGGTTGGAGGGTGTTCTAATAAACCTGCATATGTTCCGCCTCATCTTCGTAACAGGCCACGTACTCCTGAACAGGTGACGGGCCCAGCTACATCAAATAATGTGCCATTACCTGGTAACGATAGGTTAGGATATAGTGGACAAACGGGTGGGTCACGCTGGGCTACTTCTAGGTCAGATTATGGTAGGACGGGATACGGTACTGGCGGTGGTCGTGGTGGTCGGGCAAATAGAGGTAGTAGTTGGGGTGGTAGAGAATTGGAGGCTAACCCGTTTGGTAATGATGACGTAGATGAGGTTGTGTCATCTCAAGAAAGTAGTGGCATTAATTTTGATGCTTATGAGGATATTCCGGTTGAGACTAGTGGGGTTAATGTGCCGCCGCCTGTAAATACATTTGCTGAGATAGATTTAGGAGAAGTATTAAATCTTAACATTAGGAGGTGTAAATATGTCAAACCGACCCCTGTTCAACGGTATACAATTCCCATTTCTCTAGCGGGTCGAGATCTTATGGCTTGTGCTCAGACTGGGTCAGGAAAGACAGCTGCCTTTTGTTTTCCAATAATTAGTGGGATAATGAGAGGACAACCTGTACAAAGACCACATGGTTTTAGGACAGTATTTCCACTTGCTCTCATTCTATCTCCAACTAGGGAGCTCTCTTGTCAGGTTTGATTCATAACCAATTTTGTATAGAAGTTTTATGCTATGTATGTATTGGCCCCTTGTGTATATCTATAATGTATGTGTGTTGCTTATTACATGTAGATACACATGGAAGCTCGAAAGTTTGCTTACCAAACAGGTGTCAAGGTAGTGGTTGTTTATGGAGGAGCACCGATTAATCAACAGGTAAAGTATCTCAACCTTATTTGCATGAATATCTGGTGTCACAGAAATTTTACATCTGTTACTTGTATTTTTACAATTTAGTGAGTCACATATATAATTATATAAACATTTGCTCAATGTTGGTTTTCCTTTGATGCATGGCAGTTACGAGAGCTTGAGAGAGGTGTAGATATCCTTGTGGCGACTCCTGGAAGATTAGTTGATTTGCTTGAGAGAGCAAAAGTTTCCTTGCACATGATAAGGTATTTAGCTGTTGATGAGGCAGATCGGATGTTGGATATGGGATTTGAGCCTCAGATAAGAAAAATAGTCGAACAAACTGACATGCCCCCACCCGGTGGAAGACAAACAATGTTGTTCAGTGCCACATTTCCTAGAGAAATCCAGGTTCGTTGGGTTTAATTCATTCAAAAATGTTTTGATGCAATGGAGTTAATGATTCGTACCTTTATCACACATTATGACTTCAGATACCACTTGATTGACTCATTGACCACATTCTGAGTGCTTAGTTCCTGGCATATTTCCTGATACGCCTAAGTAGAATTGGCAAAACAGCCGGCTGGGTTGTTTCCTTGAGGGTCAGCGGCTGCATTTTTATTGCATGCCAAAAAGGTGTTATTATGTGCATGTTAAAATGGCACCATTATGAGCATACTAGATGAAATCAGACCAACGTGTCGACATATATTGTCTGTATCTCGAGATGTATAAATATGAATGGATCAGATATGGAGTTTTTTCTATCAGAATGGTTATGTATATAATGGGGGAAAAACTATTCAGGACATAATAAGCATATGAATACAAGCAACTTTTGACCTGTTAGATCCATTTAACCCAGCTCATTTAGCTATTTTTCTAATATTTCAAGTGTTTGACCCGATTATCATTGATAGATAATCCACATTGAACGATTCTTGTGAATGTTTGTTTTAATGGATTATACTTTGTATTCTGCAGAGACTTGCATCTGATTTTCTTTCAAATTATATATTTCTGACCGTCGGACGTGTTGGTTCTAGTACTGATTTGATTGTCCAAAGGGTGGAGTTTGTTCAAGAAACTGATAAAAGGAGCCATCTTATGGACCTGCTTCACGCACAAAAGGATAATGGATCTGGCAAGGTACAACTAGATCCTTTTTTATGCATCCAAAACTCCAAATATTCATATGATGATAATACAGATAGTTATAGTGTTTGGAATGTAATACTAGTCATTAGCAATGGATTGATGTTTGTGTTGGTACTAATGCAGCAACCACTTACGCTGGTTTTTGTTGAGACAAAGAAAGGAGCCGATTCTCTTGAATATTGGCTATGTGGTAACGGGTTTCCGGCTACTACCATTCATGGTGATAGAACACAGCCGGTAATGAAGTTACATTGATAAATGTTATGTTGATAATGTCTTTATGAAAGGTTTATGTAGCTTGTTGCTCATCATTCGTGTTTTTATGTTGATAAAATGGCTACAGGAAAGGGAGCTAGCATTGAGGTCATTCAAGAGTGGAAAGACTCCAATTCTTGTAGCCACTGACGTGGCAGCTCGTGGTCTTGATATCCCAGACGTATCTCATGTTGTCAACTTTGACCTCCCTAACGACATTGATGATTATGTACACCGGATAGGCCGAACAGGACGAGCTGGCAAGACAGGATTGGCTACAGCCTTCTTCAACGAGAACAACATGTCACTAGCAAAACCGCTAGCTGACCTGATGCAAGAAGCCAATCAAGAGGTACCTCAATGGCTGACTCGTTACGCCAGTCGGGCAGCTTACGGGGGTGGTGGTAAGAACAGGCGATCAGGAGGACGTTTTGGTGGGCGTGACTTCAGAAAGGATAATACTTTTAACAGGGGCATGGGTGGCGCCATGGATTACTATGGTGGTGGGGGTGGATATGGTGCGGCCGGTGCCCCCAGTGCCTGGGATTAATCAGAAAAAAGTTTCTGTATATATATGTAACTTCATCTAAAAGATATGATGAACCATGGTATGAAAATTTTGTTTAGTTGACAGATATGATTACGCCATGCCCTCTTCCTCCGATTATAACATAACACAAGAGCATTGGCCTAACCCATAGAGTCATAGCAATGCCTTGTTAGCAAGGTAAAAGAGATATAGAACTAGCAAATTCTGTCTCCATGTCTCGTTTACCTTAGCATCATGCAATTTACCCTTTTCATGTTGACCGCGATCAGTTGGAGGATTGTTGGTGGTCGGTTACCTTGCCTGATATGACTATGTTAAGAGAAATGTAATATTGCTATCTAGATATAAATGCTAAACGTTTCATACTACGTAAACCTGGTTTTAATAATGTTATTAAAAGAAGTTTATATCATCAATTTATCAGGCTTCATAGGATTCATACATACCGTTGGTGAGATACCCACCAGACTATCAGTTGCCATGACACTTTCATTTAATGTTTAACGAGGAGTTTTCAGTTAGCAGTTGATTTGTCAACACTTACCTAGTCTTGGTTATCTTATTCTGATTTTTTGTCATGTTACTGATTTCGATTTCAGTTAGATGTCATGTTTTCACTCGTTTCTTCGAATGATTTGAACTTAACTGTTTGATATGCAATGTGAAGATCAACAATAAATCGTTCATCTACACGAAATTAATTTGACAGTGGAATTTTAAAACACAAAGTATAATTTTCAATGGAATTCTTATATTCTAATCTAAACTTACTCTTCACCAATAACAAAATTAATTCTGAAACTAGTTTACTCAATAACCGTAGATCAACATGGAAATGTGTTGTACACTTGTCGAAACTCATCTAGCACAATCCATGAGTTTTTGTCCTTTTTGTGTTATCCGAACCAAATTAGATATTTTGTTATTATGCGTCAACGACAAACAGGAAGACTTGAAAAATCTTGATACTTCAACTTTTTCAAAGTCCCTTTCAACGAATGTATTCATCAGCAAGTACATCATTTTTGCTGATGAATGTTCTATTGCATATTTGTATCTTCAATATATATTTTAGACTTCAAAGTTAATTTCATTTATCTTTAATGTGTACAATCTAGATGGTCTAACTTCGTTTTTCAACTTTGATCGACTATCGAGTGACCAAATTATTGATAATCTGTCATCAGTGCCGGTCCTGAGTTATCTAATGCTCAGGACGAGATAAGCAAATTATGCCCATACCAGATGGATCAATGATTCTGTCAAGGTTTATAATGGCAAACATGTTACTCTATATTAAGTTGGTATATTATTATCTTACAAAATTTTAAACTTTAAAATAACATACTTATACATCATATTCTTAATTTGTTATTGGTTTTTTATTTGACAAAAACTTATAAACGGAGTTTTACATCATTTTAAGGGTAAAAAGAATACATATATGTCTTAATAACTATGTAGTATGTTTTGGATTGTGAATATTTTTGTTAAATAAAATTTTGATATGAATTTATAGAGTACTGGAAATTTTATTTGTGTTCCATTGTTATATTTGGATTGTGTTTAAAAGTGTTGTTTTCATTTTATTTTATGATTAATGAATATTCAAATATAATTTATTTTAAGATAAATTTGATTGTTTTAAATTTTTAAACTTCAGGACACGTGGTGTATGGTTTTTAAAAAACATAGATGACAAAATATTTAAGTTATTCTAAAAACATATTAAAACATATAAGGTTAAAATGGAAAAGCTTTTAAATATGAAGGGTTAAGTTTAACAAACTAAATAATATAGGATTGTAAGTGAAAATTTAAAGAAAGAAGACATCATATTTGCCTTTGTCTTCCTCGAACTAACACCCTGACCTGTAACAATTTCCGCTATTAAAGCTCCAAGACCTTTTTTTAGCAGCATCTTTTTATCATGTCTAAATGGATCTTATATGAAAAGTTTTGATGCTTAATTAACCTAGCATAATATAACTTCGATATAATTTTTGATGCCCATAATTCTTTCGTTTTTTTTTGTTGCTCCGGGTTGTCGCCCTCTTCGCCCGGTAGCAGGGTCGGCTCTGTCTGTCATGCCCTCGGATTGACTGTGCTGGTGATGTGGTCGATCGGACGATGAAGAGACATGTCGCTGAGTCCAATCACCACTGTTGTTAAAAAAAAACTTAGAGTTTAACTTAAGTTATAAAATTCCTAAGTCGCATTTTGGGACTAACTATAAAACATTGAAATGGAAATGGAAATTACGGTATAATAACGACGAATGAATAGTCAAGTAACTTTGTTGGTAGGGTTTTAATTGAAAAAATATAGTGGAAAGAGAATTATTTTCTAAATTGTTTAAATGAATAATTGAATAAAAAAAAAAAGTAAATGGCTGGGGTTACAGATAATTTGTCTAGACATGTAGTATAATATTGTTATACTGCAATATTTATCCATATTTTTAGGAGATGATTAGATGAAATATATAATACCTTTAAACATGTCCATACGAATTAAACATAGCCCCTATTATTTCTTAAAAGGAATTTATTTGCAAACTAGTCCTAATTATGTAGATTGTATTATAAAGATATTTAAATATGCCTGATACATGATTCGTGTGTATAAAATAAATTGTGGTTAAAGTAAATCGATGACCGAAGCTAAATTATAATAAACAGTAATAATGAATATAATATATGTTTAGTTAGAATTTTGGATTTACCTTAAATTTTTAGAACCACATCGAAATTGGAACTTATAAGCATAGTGGATGATGACAAATAGCCTTCTAATTTCGGATTATAAACTCAAAATTTTTAAGTTTTTATGTTAAAAACTTATTATAATTAATACAAGTAATAGGATTTGAAGAATTGAGAAAGAAAATGAGACAATTTATTAATGAAAACGACCAATCAAATAAGGTTATAATTTCTTTTGTATTAATAAAGCAAGAGTTAGAGTTTAATTATAAGTCTAACAAGGATGTTGAATTTATATACAACTAAAAAGGTTAATTAACAATATAAATAAATTAAAAGGACATGTATCGCTCAAGGATTACGCCACGTATTGTTTGAAGCACGTGTCAATCATGTTTTAATTTATTGGTGGATATATCATAAGGAAGATTTAATTTGAAGGAATTAAAAAAGATGCAATTGGTTAATAAATTATTATTTCACTATCCAATTATATATCACTGTGGTGTCACGAATGCTAATTACTAACTATTAATTACTAACTCGTTTCAGTTGTTTTTTTTAATATATATATACAAATACAGATAAAAAAAAGTCTGAATGTAACAAAATTAAAAGAGTTTTATATCATTAAAAATTATATTTATTCCGTTATTTTTATTATACGAATTTTATTTAGCATATGGTTAAATTGTAGCCAAACATGATAAGCTAAAAACAAACATATAATAAGAAAAAGAAAAAAAAGGAGAAGATAAAAGAATTGGAAGTGTTAGAAAAACCGAAGAAATAAATGGCGTTGAAGCTCATCTATCCCCATCAAATCCCATCCGCTTCACACGTGCCTACTTCTTATTCTTCTTCTTCAATATCAACAACGATACTAACGACGAGACCACTCTCTTCTTCCAACAAAAGAAGATCATCCAATTCCTTCACCATTCAAGCTACTGCTGCCGGAGAAGAAGAAACAAGCAGCAACTCAAAACAAGCATCAGCTTTAATTGGGAAAGAATATTCTTTAACAATTACTCGACTAAAGTCGGACATTTACAACACTCTCCAAGGTCCAATTCATCAATTTACTTACTTATTACATTATATGGGGGGAGTTTTTTTTTATTATTATTATAAATAAAATAATGTGATAGGGATCAATAGAGGCATTTTCGGAATCCCGAGTGAGAAAAAGTCTGAAATTGAAGATATAGTCAAACTTTTGGAGTCTTTAAATCCAAATCCACACCCAACTCTTCATCTTAATAAGGTCAGCCCCCTTTGACCATAATCAAAATACTTATATATTATGTTTATGAGAATAGTAATAGTATTTATTATATGAATGAAAATGTTCAGTTGGGTGGATGTTGGAAGTTGATATATAGTACAATAACAATATTGGGATCCAAAAGGACAAAGTTAGGATTGAGGGATTTTATCACTTTGGGAGACTTCCTTCAAGTTATCGATGTCGCTAAGGTAACTCACTAACATGTTGTCTACTTCCTTCCTTTCATTCATTATGTTTATATTAAAAAAAAAAGGGCGTAATGGAGGGCACCTTGTCGCCGGAACCACATTGGATCCCCATCGGTTATGATGCCGGTAAAATATCTTCACTTAATACCCACATGATTTGGGCATCCCTAAGGATCGAACCAACGTCACTCAACTTCACATGTGGGCCCAAGCTGCATTGGTAACGGTATCACTCCATCTATTGATGGATTGGTTTTATCGTTCACTTCCCGCTTTTTATCTATCGGTGATGAAAAGAGTTCTCTTTTTTTTTTTCAGTCAAGATTTTATGAGAATCACTATCATTCAACTTATGGATACATTTAGTTGTTGTTACAGAAAGTTATAGAATGGTTCTTGTTTTTTGTATACTTTCATTTATTTTACGACAAAAGATATTGACTGACATATTCTGATGATGGTAAAAATGGAGGGGAAAGCAGTCAATGTGATCAAGTTTAATGTTAGAGGGCTTAACTTGTTCAGTGGGGAGCTAATAGTTGAGGCCTCCTTCAACGTTACTTCGAAAACAGTTAAGCCGCCTTGATACCCCTCTTTCCCTTGTTTTTGTGATGATAATATTGAACAAAATAACTAAAAACACATTATGAGAATTCAATCTGTTCTGTTAAATAAATGGTAAGATTATCATTAATCATTTGCAATAAATTTGATTGACATCTTTTACACAAAATATAGATCACATCCTCTCCATGATATGGTACAAAAACGAATGTTGGTTATTTGTTTTATTGTACTGCAACATAATGATTACGAGGTAATGGAAAACCTTTTGTTGTTGGCACGATGGTCAAATTGACATGGAACAAACATTTATTTTTAACATTTTGTGTATATATGTGTGTGTGTGTGTGTATATATATATATTGGATTAAAAATTTCTCACACTAATGTGTTTCCGCAGAGAGTGGACATCCATTACAGCAACTCAACTATTGTCCCTGATCAGGTATCCCCATGTTCTCTTATCAGTTTTTACCTTAGCTCATGATTCGAGCTATGAAAAGTATTTGGATGGTGAACGTTTATCCGAAGTGCACTTTCTGTATCTACAGTTGATGAACATGTTTCGTAAAAACTATGACGTCCTTCTTGGGATCTTCAACCCAGATGGTTGGTTAGAGATAACGTATCCTTTATTATAACTTTCATGAAAACCTTCAACAATTAATCTGAAATAACTTGCCACAACATGCTGCATGACTTACATAATTCATTGAAGTAATCTATTTCTTATTTGGAAATGATGTTTATACAAGTCGGAGTTACCCTTGATTTCATGGAAATAGATTTGTGGACGATACCCTAAGAATAGGGAGGGATAATAAAGGCAACATCTTCATATTGGAGAGATCAAAGGAAACCAATCCCTGAGCCATGTATTCATTATTTTTCGAAACAAGTGTTTCTTGCATGTTGTAAATTTTTCACTATATCTAAAGCTGTAAAATTCTTTGATTTGTGGGTATGGTAAAGTAATTGTGTTTTATTTATCACGTATTTAAGATTACAAGCGACTAAGCGAGTAACTGCTTATTACATGATTAATCCCATGCACGCTTTATGAATCCCAAAAGAGAGAAGAAAAGATTCAGAGTTCCAGTTGGTCAATCAAACCCCATCCAATTCACGATCTGGGTAAGAAAGATAATGCTGTATTGAGATGAACAAAAGAGGAGAGACAATTCTGGGTAAGGAAGATATTGTTGTATTTTTTTGCAAGGAGTGAGGTTCACAGCGAGTTTACAAGATGCTACAACTATCCGATATTCATTGTCTTACTAATAAGAATGTTCCGTGGTGTTACTTGGCCCTATCTTCACAAGGATTATCCAGATGGTTGTGCTCATGCCACCTTTGTCCTGTTCTTCCTTGCCTCGCTAAGCTTCTGCAGGTCATTATCTTTTAAATATTTGAATTTGCTTGCTTAAAAGAATATGCTACAGGGCTTGCCACAGAGTAGCAGAGGACCATTGGTAAATTTAAGATATTTATTGCATACTTAAAAAGAATGCAATAAAAAATAAGAGACATACACTCCGAAACAATGTTTTAGAGGTTCAACCCATGTATGTAAGCTACCCACCATAATAAGAGTTTGATTTGTGTTGTACAGATTGTCAATCATTTGGAGCACATGAAGCCTAACCCCAGAAATGACTTACATAAACAGAAGAAAGACAAGGTTTTTGCCACAGCTGTGTTTGATAGTCATATCAATCTGGTGGGAGGTTAAACGATAACTTTATGGGTGAAAGCGATGTTCAGCATTGTGGGAAGATGAGAGCTTTAGAAAATTTGGTGTCATCTTGGATTTTACAAGGGGAATAAGATTCTTGACTTCAGTTACACTGTCAGGTATTGTCGTTATTGTAACAAATTTAAAGGGTGTTTGGATGGGGGTTCTGAAGGTAATTCTAGTTTCTTGAAGAATTACAAGAAATATTATTGAAAGTGTGCCATAACTATATTTAATATGGAACCTAAAAGAATCATTAGCACGCTTTTGGCCTATAGCGGTATTAGGTGTACCAACAAATAAATGGTTTTGGGTTTAAGCCTAATATGAGACATAGGTGTAATAAGTATATACTTCTCTTTCATTCTGACGATGCCACTCCCGCAGGATGCTGGATATACTAGAAAAGTTTCTTATCCGTAAAGGATACACTTTTTCAAGGCTTGATGGCTCAACCCCGACTGTCTGGTGCCAATATCTTGTTAATGGCTTCAATTCAATTCCAAGCAAACAGGTGGATATTACAATTGAAATCATGCAGGCATTTTAGAAGTAGCAAAATAGACGGGTTGGGTAAAAGCATGCTTTTTTTTGGTAAGACCTTGAAAGTTCGGTCCAGGTCGGATTTGGTTGACCTTTTAAAACTATTTGTCCCAATTTGTAAGCTTTTTTGTAAATATATAATGTGTGAAAATGAAAAGGGTAGTTGTATTATTTCAACAATAAGTACATTTCTCTAATAAAGTGATCTAGGAGGTTTTATACATTGATCAATCCTCACACCCATTTGACCTGTTTTCTTCTTTCCGAACTATTGGAATCTGGTTTCCGTATTGTTAGAGTTATTATAACCTATTTTTAAGAGACTTGGTGTGTATTGGTTTATAATTTATAATTATCATTATATACCTTAGTTGATGTAAATCTAGAATATTGTTTTGATATGGATTAGGAATTGGATATAGTTTGGGAATGGGTGTCTATGCTTATTTAGTTATGTTTAGTACTATTTGGTTATTAATAAAATGTAATATTAATTTTCTTCTCAAACATCTTATACTAACTATTTATCTCTTAGATAATAGATAACCTGAACAGAATATGCCCGTTCATTAGGAAATAGACCAAAACGGCCCTCTTGTTTTCTGTTTCTTTTATTAGTAATTTCAGATCCAACATTGAATATTATTCCATTTCAGGTTTTCCTTCTATTGACCCGTGCTGGTGGGCTTCGACTGAATCTTGTCCTCGCCAATTGTGTTATTATATTTAATTCGAATTGGAATCCCGCTAGGTCAGTTCGATTTGGACCGAAACGCCATTTTGGGTTTTTTCGGCTTTTAGCAGCTAGTTCTCTAGAAGAAATGGTTTACCCATATCAGGTTTACAAATAGCAGCTCTCAAATATTTTTGTTCCTGGGAAACTGGAAAAACGTAATTTTGAAGGTAGATAGGTATAGCACATTCATAGAAAGGACTGCAAACTTGAGTTATATCTAAACTAAGCTTGATATATATGGTTCGAGCTTGACCTGAGATCATCTACATATATATGGAGCTCGAAATGTTCGTACTTGGGTTATTATGATTTATGAACACAAACTTGAGTTTTTATTGCTAGAGAACATGCGAATTGGGTTATGTTTTATCACAAAAGAGTGTAAGACAAAATGGACACACATTAACAGGTCAAAACTAACCTTAATTAAATCTAATAAAATTTTCAAAATCACTATTGATTAGAAAATAAGAGAGATTCATCTTGTTATTATTTAGTTTTTGTAATTATATTTAACTCACGAAATATGTATAAATTGTAAAGTGTAATACAATAATGTGTTTCACAGACTCACGGCATTTCTACTGTAACTAGTTTCTCACCCGCGCTTCGCTGCGGTCCGTAATCCGTGCGTTACAACATGGATTAAGTTATTTATAAGAAAAATGATTAAAATGAAAAGGATTAAGAAAAGATAACGAAAAGTAAATGGGGTATTGTGAGGTGCACCAATAGAAACTTTTTTTTTTTTGAAGGACAGTTTTTTTTTTAAGGACAGTTTAAAAAGTTACTGTGAGGAATTGTATATTATTTTTTGCTAGCCGACAAAAGGAGAAAAGGAAACGAAAAAAAAAAAAAGAATTAAAAAATGGGGCCATTGTGAGGTGCACGAAGAATCACGCACGGTATTTAATCTATATGTAGGAATTAAACCTGTCTGACACAGTGATTTTGCCACCTTGTATGTGTGTTCTTAAATCATAGTTTTAACTCGAATCTGATAAAGTTTTACTCCTTAGACTTCGAATTACTTGATTGTGTTAACAAGTTAATATATAGAACTAGCAAATTCCGTCTCCATGTCTCTTTTACCATAACGTCATGTGATTTACCTTTTCCCATGTTAATCACGTAACGAATTGACGAGCTGTTAGAGGTCTATGTTAAGAAAAATGTTATATTTAGATGATGTCACATGCGATGCATGATAATATATACATTAAGTAGATTATAAATATAGTATAAGTAATATTATTTGAAAAACAATGATTAACATATACAGTCGTGTACATTAATCGGTTATTGACCAAACCGGTTAGGGTTGGAACCCGATTTAGTTAGAGTTGACTATTCTCTAACCAGGTTTGACCTCTAACCGGGTTGCGTTCAACCCAGTTTGAATAGGCATGAAACCCAACCCACTTGTAACTAGTTAGGGTCGGTTAGTAATCGGGTCGGGTACCAAACCGGTTAGTAACCGGTCACAATTTGCCGCAAATGAACTATAGTCTCTAACCGGTTACAGTTTGCGTTTTTTTATGTATTTTCTTGTACAACATATTTAATGATTTAAAACATTGTTTTCTTAATTAAAAGTTATTTTTCCAAAAAACTAAACGCATCATGTACCTTCATACTCCACCAAATATGAACCCAAACATCTTGTGCTCAATCCGCAAATAACACTCGAACAACGTTTTTACGTGGTTGGTCAGTCGAAAAACTTGGTGTTGCCATGTTAAAGTGATTTTTGAGTGAGTGATTTTAGTGTTTTGACATGATTTTAGAGTCTTTGGAAGCTTTTTGATTGTTTGTTAACTAACTAATATGAATGCATGTATATGTAGAGATGTTACAATGGCATTTTAGTAAAAACAAAAAACAAAAAAAGGGCTATAAACGGCCATATTTGGGCCTGAAAAACGCTCCTCCTGCTGTTGTATCTTTCTGTCTCTTTCCTGTTCCATTTCAACATAACCGGTTACTAACCGATTAGAATAACCGGGTCGGGTAACCGGGTCCTAACCAACTTCTAACGGCTATATGCCTAACCGGGTCTTAACCACTGGGTTTTGGAGAACCCGAACCGGTTAGGGTCAAAACCGAGTGTTGACCGGGTCGGTTACGGGTTGTCTTTCGGGTTCGGTTTGGGTTTTTGAGAACCCGAACCGGTTAGGGTCAAAACCGGGTGTTGACTGGGTCGGTTACGGGTTGTCTTTCGGGTTCGGTTTCGGTTACGGTTTTTTTGTACACGTCTTAACATATATACGTAAAGAGTATAAATTAACTTACGTTAATAATATAAATGTCAATCTTAATAACATAATAATTTTTCATTTTAGATTAATAAATGAGAGCAATATATAATGTAAGACAACTGAATAATGAACAATGATGTGTGCACAAATAATAATCTACATATATAGTGCATATGTACGCATATATATAATGTACATACATATATATCTCCTTTAAATCTATCCTAATTTATATAAATTTTAGTTTAAAAAAAATCATGAATACGCATATCTTCTATAAACCTTATAATAATATCGTCTTCTTATCATATAAAACAAAATAAAAAAATAATATTTAATAAAATTGAAAACTTGATTAACCAACTAATATTGAAAAAATAGAAGAAAAATATAAAACAAATGGTAAGATCTTAGGATAAAAAATAGAGAATAATAATATAGGAAACTTTAATGTTGACAACAAAATAGTATTTACTAAATAAATGTTATATAATAATAATAATAAATATTTTTTTGTTAGAATATAAAATTCTAAATTTTGATGATACTTGAAAACTTGATAAACTTAACGTATAAAATTCCAAATTACAAACTTTAAAATTCAAAAATATATTAATTGACATTTATTAATTTTTAATTAGAATATGATTAAGTTAGGATTAGTTGACATTTATTAATTTTTATTAATTCTTTTTTCGGTATTAATCTCTCCCCTACCAACATCAACTTGTCCAGCAAAATTCTCATATGCAAAATAGGCCAATACCTTATTTCTTATCTCGGTTTGCCCGTTGGGTACAATATGAATCTTCTGAAAAATTGGTCTCCTGTTATCTCCACCTTTGAAAGTCGGTTATCTTTATGGAAAGCATCTACGCTCTAACTTGGAGGTCAAATAACCCTCATCCGTTTTGTGCTTGATAGTCTCCCGTCCTACTATTTTCTCTTCGTTCAAGGCCCAGTATGTGTTATCTCTAAATTAGATTCAATAAGAAGATCTTTCTTTGTTGGGGGTAGGGGGGTCGGTTTCAAATAGGAAAATTCCATGGGTTTCCTGGAATTCGATTATTGCTCCTATTGACTCGGGCGGGTTTGGGTTGGGTTGTTTACAACAGAAAAATATTTCTCTTCTTTCCAAATGGTGGTGGCGACTCAAGAAAGAACCCAATAGCTTGTGGGCTCGTGTAATTAATGTCATTCACCATTCATCGCGTAACTGTTCACCAATACCGTTCAAGTATAATTTGGCGGGAGTTTGGAAGGCTATCGCCAATCTAAACTCCCACCTCGCACCCTTTGATATCGCTTTGGAGAATTTTTTTACAGGTACCGTCGGAAATGGTTCAAATCTTAGGTTTTGAATGGACAATTGGATTGGCAATGCTCCTTTATACCGCACCTACCCCGACCTCTTCAAGTTGGAAAAGCAAAAAGACCGTCTCATCATGGATAGATGCACCGGCAACAGACGCTTTTCTCAATGGGAATGATACTGGTCCACCCTCCATCATCCTCACTCGAACTATATCAGCTCCTAGAATTGTTGTCTCGGATATCACATGTCTCTTTAACAAACAAAAAATGATTCTTAGCGCTGGAACAAAGATCCTTCTATTTACTATAAAATCAATGAGACATCTCTTACAATTTGCCTTCCATGGCCCAAATTGTTGGATCTTTTCATGGAATTCACTTGCCCCCTTAAAGTCAACGTAATGTGCCGGAGACTTTCTTTGAATCGTTTAGCCACCCTTGACCAGCTGATGGCACGTCAAATACCAATCACCTCACCCCTCTGCTCTCTATGTAACACCCATAATGAAACAACGGATCATCTCTTCTTGAATTGCTCCTTTGCCGATTCTGAATGGAGCCTTCTTTGCACATGGTGTAACCTACCAATTGTCAAGCCCTCCTCCACCAGAGAACTTTTTGAGTTTCATAATACGATCCCGGCAAACCCACTAAAAAAGGAACACATAAGCCTTGTCATTTTGGCCTATTGTTGGATAATTTGGAAAATAAGAAATGATTGCATTTTCTCAAATAAGACTCCTTCCATTCGCTTTGCAATCAAAAAAGTCAAGAGTACAAGCTTCTTATGGTCTACAAATAGATCGAACAAGTCAGCTTTCAATTGGCCCCAATGGAGTAGTTTTAGTCTCTAATTCTTCTATATACACTACTACAAAAATAATGTAATAGAGACCGGTTTTTAAAATAAAGACCGGTTATTTTATAAAAGTGTGGTCTCTAAACTTATACAACTGGTCTCTATACACATACAAGTATAGAGACCGGTGAAATTAATAGCTCCCACTTAAAAATTAAAGATAAAGACCGGTTAATTATAATAAAACAGGTCTCTAAACTTAAAAAGTTTAAAGACCTCTGCCTTTCTAATTAGGTGGTCTCTATATTATTCCAATCGTGTAACTTTTACTTTAAAACTTACACTCATTTTCACTATCTCACTAGTGCTCTAATCAGTGTCAAAAACAACCAACCAACCCCACTTCACTTCATCAAGCCAAATTTATATTTATAGATCGGATGGTCTTTATTTTGTTCATCAACTCTTTTACTATTTATTAAATTATTATACATGGCTACCTTTAAGATTATAATTATTCGTTATTCACAGGTTGTGATACTTTAGATTTGGTGATCAAGATTTAAATTTACCTTGTATGGTTGGAGATAGAGATTTTTAAATTTACCTTGTCTTTGATGGATTACCATTACCAGCAAGATTAGGAAGAAAAAAAGGGTTAGACCTATACTTATGAAGTTATTATATACCATACCACATATATACATATCTTATCTTATTTACTTTATATAAATACTCGTATATCATCTAATCTTATTTTTAATTTTATTTCGTAGGAACTTTAAAGTTGTGAATGTTTTCTTTGATTTTTTTAGTCTATTTGTTTGAGAATATATGGAGCAAGAAGATTCAGACTCATTTTCCCATATGCCATTGTTGGATTTTCGGCTTATGATGGATTCCAAGGTTTTATAGGAGCATAGTTTACATGATTTTTGCACATATATTAGTTAGCTTATTATTTTGATTTCTTATTGTGTACATAGTATGAATTGATGAATGTTTTTACATTTTAAGTTGTATTGTTTGGATGGAACGAAAACTAGTTTTAAATTTGAAATTTTTTAGATCTGTGAATTAGTTTAGATGAAATTGGTTTGAAATTTGAATTAGTTTAGATCTGTGATAAAAACGATTAATATTAATTATTTTTTTTTAATAAAAAAAAGAGAATAGAGACCGGTGTTTATATATATAACAGGTCTTTATAACAAGTATAGAGACCGGTTGACAACCGGTCTCTATTTAAAAAACCACTAGTCATAGAGACCGGTTGTACACCGGTCTTTATTAGCTTTTTTTGTACCAGTGGTATGTTTTTCATCTGTGCTTATGTCTTTAATATTCTCCTATAACTCTATCTTGATGTACTTGCTTAACTAGCCCCTTGCTAGTTTTTTCACCATTAATATACAACCTAATGTTCTAAAAAAAAAAAGTTGGCATATGATTAATTTTAGTTGGCAAAAAATGAATAATGACACATAAATCCTAACATATCATCTCTTAGTAATATATAGAGATAAAATAAATGTTTGTAGTCATATAAAGAGTAACTGACCTTTCACATAGTCATATCAGGCTTTTTGGAAAGGAGAATATGGATGTTAAGTTTTTTTTTTAACATTGAATGTTATATGTTAAAAACTAGCGAGAAGCCAGTGAAAGAGTTCAAATCAAATAGAAAATTACATAAATGATTGGATCTTATATTTTTATAAATGATTGGATCTTATATTTTTATGAATTTTAATATTATATTTTTATGAATTAAAATATTAAGATTTGAGAGTACTAAAGTATTAAGACGTGAGAGTTATGTATCTAGGTATATAACTTACTCTTATTCTCATTCTCCATCTATAATCTATAAATACCTACATATAAGCCAAAGTACTATCATGTCTAAAAGGATTCATAGACCACCACAACTACCAGTTGTCATTTACATCAAAAATCTATTCATGCGCAAACACTTTGATGTAAATCTACAATGTACAATTGTCTCGTATTGTCCATTCTCATACATAATGGCCCATATTTATGTCCTAACTATTTTTTTTACCGAATATTTTCCCAAAAAACATAATGATACGTAAAGCTTGTATAATATACAAAATCAGTGATTCGTACAAAACGATAAATGTACATTACAAAAACGTACCATAACGTAATAAAAGGGACAACACGGAGAATAAAAAATCTAAAAGACATGGTAAGATGCAGGTCTCTGGCAACCTTAAATTCAAGATTATGAAAAGAAGTTTTTTTATTCAGAAAAAGACAAGTAGCCAACCTTGAGCATAGCAAACGATATTTATTTCAAAGGGTAATATGTAAAACGATTTGAAAGATAATGAAAAAATCATAAAAGTTAAAAAGTTTACTATAGCATGTAATATATATAGAAAGAAGAGATTATTTCCCTCAAATTACCCAACTTGAATACAAGTTAAGATAATTAAAGGTTTAATAACAAAATTATAAAAATTCAAAAGTTTACTATAGATAAACAAACCTTAATTGTTATATATAAAATTATAAATACATGTGTCTGACACCTAAGGTTAAATGTGAAACCCGCTTAACACTTGATGACACAAGTTTGATCCTCTCTTGTTAACGATGAAGTCTAAGCCGACATGTGAAGTTCTAAATACACGAGTTCGATTGGGCTGCCCAAATTATGTTGGTATTAAGATGAAGATCTTATACATATGGCTCGAATGGGATAAGTCGATAAGTATCTAATTGTAATATCGAGGTTAATATTCCCCCATTAATTTTTTTTATATGTATGTGTATATTTGCAAATACATGCATGTGCATATATTGTTTTGTTGTAGCATTATTTGCCACCAAATAAGTGTTTGAATTAATTTATGAGACTTGACTTGTATAATATTGATTTTCTTTTTTTAATTTACTTGTGATATGTGGTGTCACATGTATCACACCATGAAACAATAATAATGGGTGTGTGGATAAAATTATATTTTACGTGTCAGTGGTCAAACACCAAAAAATACATATAAAAATAATGGCTACAATTTTATCGTCTCTTGATAAAAATTTTATTAATTGATTGAGTTTTAAATATAATTCTATTAGATAAAGCTAATCATCAGGTATTATATATTAACAACATACATTTAAGGACAAAATTTTAAAAAAAAAATCTTTGAATTTTCAATACTTTTAATGAGGCGGGAGTATATAAAAACATATTAAAACCTTCCCCACCCCTAACCATTCAATTTAAAAATGTAAAAATTATGATTATACTATCAAAATCTTTTTTTTTTTCCTAACATAATTACACAACTTTTTTTTTATGACAATTAATTTTATATTAATAATCTAGACTATTCGACGCTATCACAACCATCACTAATCGCCACCACCAACACCACAGTGCCGTCAATATCATCACCATTGTCACTGCATTGTATGGAAATCATTTCAAATATACATAAGAGTGAGTAATTCTCATTTAGCATAATTAATTTACGTTTTTAGTATAGAAAAGTAAAATACCTAATAACCACTTTGATTGAGGTTACTAAAAGATTTTTTTGGGCTTTCAAAAATAATGATTAAAAAACTAGTTAAGTTTTTCTACGTACAATTATTTCCATTTGGAATTTTTCTCATTTTGGGTGAATTTTAGTTATCATGTTTGTACACAAGTTATCTTAAATAATATATACCTTTTAGAAATAATGAGATTTTCAATAAAACCATTATAATATATACCTTTTAGAAATAATGAGATTTTAAATATATTTTATTTTGAATATTAAATCAAATAGATATGATACATAGTTATTTGAAATTTAAAATGCTCGTTATTTGAAACAAATTATTATGAAAACTTTGTTACTCAAGTTCGGGAAATTCTCTTAGGCCTTTTATAATTTAAGGTAGTTAAAAAATCTAATTAATCAGGATAGCAAAATGTATTTTGGACATTATAATTATTAAAAAAATATTATAAATTAATAAATTATTGATTGAACAAACCACCACATGATAGTATGATTCACTTTAGAACCAAATGTTGATTAACTCACATGCAACATTTAAGATTCGTGTTAGTTCAACTAACACACACTAATTTGTTTAAATATATGATTAATAGCATAAAATCAAACTCTATCAAACAAAAATGTACAAATCACCAAATTTAATAGACTTAAATATGTCTAAATAGATATTAAACATATGACAATTAAAAAAGAGGATGAAAAATAAAAAAGAGTAGAAAGTATGTATAAAAAAGTTGATTACACATTTTAGTTTTATGAAATTCAAAGTTAATCATTTTTATAAAGGCCTCACATAAAACAATACATTAAATAAAACATTTCATCTAACAATACATAAAACGATCTTTTATGTAACATAGTTATACTGTCGGAGCTTTGTGGTGGTCAAGGCCGGTCCTAAAATTTTGGATGCTCAGGGCTCAGTGGTTGTAGTTATGCCCATGTAAAACACCTTAAATAATACAACACAATACAAGGGTTTGGAACCTAGTCTACAAGAATCATCCCCATGCCGAATTTACTATAAAAAAGTTACAAATTTACACTCCGATAAGATAGACTTTAAATTGAAATTACAACATACGGATCACCTAAAATGATTTTTAGGTACATTTTATGTTGCAAAAACTTCAATTATTTTGTCATAATCTATATTAGCTAAATTTAATTTCACTACTTAGAATTTTTAACTCCATTTTACTACTCTCGACTCATGGTACTTCGTAAATAAGTTTTGAAACGACTTCAGTTTTGGAAAACTTCATTTTTCATATGCGGCTATGGTTAGCTATGCATGTAAAACATTTAGAATCATATTCATCTTCTTTGTTAAACAAAATACCTATTTAAAAACTCTTGTCAAGTGTGTTTTCGAGGAGACATATATAATTGTATAACTTTTTAAACAGAACTTCTGATACAAATTAAATTAAGTAAAGAATACTACAAAAAATATATTTTATTCTATTAAACTTCTAATACATATTAAACTAAATAAATTTTAACATAAAAAAAATATAAAAAAATATAATGAAAATTTGGAAAGATGTTACCTACTTGAATTAGACTGTATAATAAAAATATATAATCTTGACGTTTTCATTTTATTTTATTCAAATGGCAAGTATTCCGTATGAAACTCAAAAGTCAATGCAATATTGCAATATGACTATGAAATTTTTTATACTTATTTTTTATTAGGACCTGATAATCGTACCATGATGTTTAATACTTTTAGCACAATATAAAAGTGTCATAACATACTGTAAAAGTATTCACTGCACAAATGCAGTAAAATAGTTAAAAACATTTGTACGAATATCAATTCTCTTTTTTATTTGATGGGCTAAGGATTAAAAGCAAAAAAATAAGACTACTATCTATCGGTAAAACGTACTACCTTTTTCTGCCTTGGGCGCCTCCCATCCTTTTTCTGCCTTGGGCCTGCGCCCAGCTTGCCCATATGCAAGGCCAGCTCTGGATTGGTCAAGGGTGGCCATGAGATGACAACTCCATCATTTTTATAGAACTCTAATACTATTTATGTATATATTTTTTTTCGAACATTCAGTCGGTATGGGACATCAGGAAAACCTCACCGTATAATGGTGAAGCCTTGCACGTATCCTAGGCAGCGAGATGTTGACCATGAGCTATTACAATTATTTGGAGGAAAAAACCTCAAGACTTTGTCATCCCTAAGGATTAAACTCTAAACCTTGGTTAAAACTTGGGATAACTCTGACCAATTTGACTAATAGTTTTAAAGGTAATTGACAACTTTAAACTAATGTAATTTAATTCTATAGCTTAATTTATAATCTTTGTTAGTATTATAAAAAGTGTTTGACGACATAAAATGAGAATCATGACGCCAGTGCATAGTCATAAGACATTTTGAACTTTTACCATAAGCTTGAGTTTAAACATTATTAGATAAATATCTTGAGAAAATATTTAGTAAATAATCACGAGGATACTGGCGGCGTCACATACATCAAAATGGAAGACTACTTTTTGTACTAATTAACTTCTAACATGAGATATAAGGTAGTGGTTTGGAGTTCCTTTAGTGATTTTTAGGTCTCAAGTTCGAATCTCTATTCCATCAATTTTGAGATATAAGGTAGTCTTTTATGAAGGTTTGGCTTGAGCATTCTCAGGTTCAAGTCTGAGCGGGCAGGATTTACCTTTATTAATCTTCGTGTTTTGGGCGGATTAGTAGGGGTTTTTCCCCTATTGGTTATTTGAAATAGACATTTCTACTTCGAAAAAACTCTCTAGCACGGACCCGGTTAAGACAACGTATGCTAGATCTCTTGTTGTCGAATCGTCACTACAAATCAAATATAACCTATAAAATACTCACGGAATTAAAAGCGTTGATATACGTACAAAGATACAGTATTGACTTAACAGCAACATGGAAATGTGTGATATTTTTTTGGAAATATGTACAAAATCAAATATGTACAGAAATGAAATACACTAAATTATCTCAAGTGTGCATGAGCCAATGACATATGTATGTAGAGAGAGTCTGATGGATCAACTTAACAAACCATTGTCTCAATACCAAACATTTGTAATCATATCTAACTAACCAACAAAAATTCCCATCTGAATTTAGCATACCAACAATTACACAAAACAACAAAAACATATCAGAAAAATGAGATATGCACATCATCTATACTACTACTATACATTTTATATACGTATATATCTATTTTTTCATAATTTCATAAAAGGCTGGCTGGATGTACGTGGTGTATCACATGTACATGTTTGTATGTATATATATAATTGGACTCTTAAAGGATGGTTAATTTGTGTGTTTGTTTCAAAAGATCAATAATATATATATATATATTCATGACAATGGTTTTGTGATATATGTGCATGGTTTTGTGAACATAAGATTTTTCTTAAAGAAAAAAGTTTTATGGTAATGCAAGTGGATCAAGGTGTGTTTTCTTGATAAAAATTAGATCTTTTAGTGTCAAGATTGTAAATCAAATGGATACAAAAACACCCTTGTTGTCAAGTGAGGGAGACTCTAAGCATATTAGAAGGAATAGGCGTACATCGGTTACTAGCTTGAGAGGTGATTTCGTTTCGAAATTGCCTGAAAAAGTCCGGTGTGTACTTGACCCTGAGGAGCCGTTCCAAGTTGATCTTTCGAAAACTACTGGACTAATAGAAGGTAATTCAAAGCTTTCGGTTCGTATTTGTTAAACGAGTGAGATTATGGAGAGAAGCGGCCTGAAAGTATAAAATGCACTAGTTTTTACACTTTGATGCAGCTATAAGATATTGAAGTTTTTTATTTTGTGCATTGAAGTGTAAAAAGTGGTGGATCAAAGTGTTAAAACTTTTTCATATACATTTTCTATGTTAAGGAGGCTTCCTACTTGAACCTTTAACTTATACAAATTTGTCTGATATTAGTTGAAAAATATATATATATATATATATATATATTTCATCTTTATACTAGAACTCATGATCTTTAAAAGTTTTGTGATAAAATTGAGCAAGGATGGTTTTTATAATGCATATTTGTAGTTCAGATATGTACTGAAATGAGTTATGCATATTGAATACTGTTTTGTATCTTATATATTTATCTGCTGCTTGTGATCAGGGGAGAAAGAATACTATGAGAAGCAATTTGCAGCTTTGAAATCTTTTGAGGAAGTCGACTCTTTACAATCAACCAATGTTACGGATAATGAAGAGCAAGAATTGAAAGAACAAGCTCAACACGAAAGAGCAATTAATGTGTCTAATTGGGCAAACATCTTTTTACTTGCACTTAAGGTAAACTGGTTTTGTTTTTTACAGACTTCATATTATTGTAGATTACTTTTTGATATTAATGGAATATTTTTTTATGAAATGCAGATTTATGCAACAGTACAAAGTGGATCCTTGGCAATTGCAGCGTCGACACTGGACTCTTTGCTTGATCTCATGGCAGGAGGTATTCTATGGTTCACTCATCGGTCGATGAAAAGCATTAACATCTACAAATACCCTATTGGAAAACTGCGAGTGCAGCCTGTTGGCATTATCATATTTGCAGCAATTATGGCCACTCTTGGTGTGTTCTTTTTCTATGTATACAACTTCAATAAATGCACATACACATCGGCTATTTTTGTAACATTATCAGCCATATCATGTATACACAGGCTTTCAAGTGCTGATACAGGCAGTGGAGCAGTTAATAAGAAATTCACCATCTGAAAAGATGACTGATTTTCAGTTAATTTGGTTGTATGCAATTATGCTGACCGCTACTGGTGTAAAACTAGTACTTTATATATACTGCAGAAGCTCTGGTAACAAGATTGTCCGAGCTTATGCCAAGGTACAAAAAACAATATGCTACTTTTTGTCCTTGTAAATACCATATGTTTTGATATTAAATTTAACAAGTTAATTATTTTGACTACTTGCAGGACCATTATTTTGATGTGGTAACAAATGTGGTTGGTTTAGTTGCTGCGGTACTTGGTGACGAGTTCTACTGGTGGATTGATCCTGCTGGTGCTATACTTCTTGCTGTTTACACGATTAGCAATTGGTCTGGAACTGTCATGGAAAATGCAGGTCTATCTCTAATCTCACATATATGCATATAGACTAATAGAAAGGTTCACCAGTTAATGTAATGTCCAAGCTACTCTTGAATTAAAATGCTTTTCACTATTACCTAAATGTCTTGAATACGCTTCATTAGTGAAGAAGTTGAAGAATCTAATGGTATTTGATCAGATCTTCAGTTCTTTGAAGGGATAGCAATTGGTAACAACTAATTTTGGATCAGAAAGTTACTACTCAGTATTTAACATTGTTAAAAGTCTCATGGTACATCAAAACAGAACCGGTCCAAATTAAATGAGCTTCAGGAAGCATATGAGTTCTACTTATCATGGACTAAAAAAATTGTACTCGTTTCATATTGCAGTTTCACTAGTTGGGCAAACGGCACCTCCTGATTTTCTACAGACACTTACTTATCTAGTCCTAAGACACCATCCTAAGATCAGCAGAGTGGACACAGTTCGCGCATACACATTTGGTGTTCTCTATTTTGTTGAGGTTTGTTTTTCCCTCATAATAGAATTAGTTGTTCCATTTCGGCTCCTTTACTTATGAATAAGTCTATGCGAGCAAAGTTTTTTAACTATAAGTGGTAAGTCTCGTTGAAAAGGCAACATGTCAAGATTCACTCAAAGATTGTTTTTAATCCATTATTCCCTCTATATCATTTTATTGAAAAGATGAAATAGTTAAAACAATATAACTTTGGTAATGGTATTTGACACGCTTTATGATTTATAAAGCATAGTTTTTTAGGACAAAAAAAGCTTTGGGTCGATTCATCTAACCTGCTTCGATTCATATAATTTCAAAAACATAGGGTAATGGGTGTTGAAAAAAAATAGGTAGTGTAATGGAAAGTTAATTTAAAATGCTTGTGTTAACTTTGTGATCTAAAACAGGTTGACATAGAACTTCCTGAAGATTTGCCACTGAAAGAAGCGCATGGAATCGGGGAATCGCTGCAAATCAAGATAGAAGAGCTTCCAGAAGTGGAACGAGCATTCGTTCATCTTGATTACGAGTGTGATCACAAACCAGAGCATTCTGTTCTTAGCAGACTTCCAAACAGTCAGCCTTGAAAACTTGGTCATCTCTAGAGGTTTGTTTAATGAAAAGGTCTAGTTTGTGGTAGTTTGAATGGAGTTTAGGTGGTTTAAGTCTTTTGGACGATAAATGTTGATGTGAGACTGTAATCTTATCTCAAATGTAACATCAACATTGCATCAACATATGTAATGTGGTTTATGAACAAGATTACTTTGAAGAGAGTGAGTTCAAATTCAGTTTAAGAATTTAATGAGGCTGCTCGAATTTGAATCCCGATTATGAAATTCCATTTCATGGCATTTTGGATAAAGTTGTGTACAAAATCTAAAAACATAGAGCATGATAAAACTATGATACATTGAATGGTAATTTCATCAGTGCATGACATCAATTCATGGTTATGTCATAAGTTCAATTATATTCTTTAAAGTGCAAAAATAAATTCTAATTGTAGTGACAATGGATATAAGATGTGGTTTTGTATTGTAACACACAAGTTATAAATATTGATATTGCAACTGGTGTGATTATTGTGATTACTGGTGCAAGACTCTGATGATGGGGTTTGCAGCTTTTCCTTATCCTTGTACTTTTAAGAAATGATAACAGGTTCTTGGGATTTACCAAGTGCCAAAGAATTATGTATATGTACACACCAGAATATTTTTTACTTGGATGTAAGTTGTCTATTCCCGTGACCGTTTCCAGCAAGTTCCCTGAGCCCCTTCAAGATGTTTATTTAAAAAGGTTTCTGAGTCTTCTTACAAGGAAACAAGATTTCGAACCAAAACGTCCCTCCTTATAACACCCCACTTCTAACCCACGTCTTCCACTATTCATCAGTTTCTCTCTTTTCTAGACACACTAAGAACACCCCCCTCCTTATAACCCCCCTTCTTCCACTCACATCATCTTTTCGGGCCCCACTTTCCTTCACAAAACATGTGTCTAATATTAGAAGAAAGCACCACACGCCGGCCTAGACGCGCCTGGTGCTACTTGCGTCTTCTTCCTTGGCTGCATCGGAAGCACTTCGGACACCCCGTAGAAGAACTATAAGGAGTGGCCTAATAAGCCATCTTGATCATGGTCCTGAACATAATGTTAGTAAGAAAACATGCTACATGTCAAATATAGTCTAGCTAAGTTGCCTTTTTTACTCTCTTTTCGTTCATTTCATCACTTAGAATTTGCGTAGAAGACTTCCTTCCAAATAACCGAAATTTATGCACTAGTTGACTTTGGATAAAATTCAAACAAAATGGTTAATAAAAAGATTAGAAAAGGAGCACGATTAAAAATTAAAGTAAACGTTCCATTGCTATATGAAAAGAACAAAACTTATACAAAGCACCCATCAAACAACTCAAACTCTATATATCTTTACACGAAAAAAATTTGACCGAAAATACAACCAATCAAACTAATACATCAAAGATTCTTGAGGTTTATTGCATGAACGAATGTAAGAAGAAAAAAAAGATGATTCTCGACATAATATTAGAACGAAAAACGTATCCCATTACTTGCTGCGAATAAGTTATATTCTTCAACTTCAACGGCATCCTTTGCACAAGAATGACCAGCCTCAATGGCGTCTCCTAACGGCTTTGAGGGAAGACTTGCATCAACCTCAATTGACCCGTTCGAAAGATCTACAGGCCCACCAAAATGAAAAAGGGAGAACCCACTATTACCCTTTGGTGTTTTGTCAAAATTTTCATCATGCAACTTTTCTCCATTTTTCTCGCCTTTTTGTAGAACTGGAACCCTTCCATGATTATGATCCTTCATGCTAATACCACTGACCTGTGGAACTGGTTGGTACATTGGCTGTTGACAATGGTTAACCAAAGGTGGACCCAAGGGTTGGAGGTTACCTACTCCATACTGAAGAAAGTGTGGATTCCCATTCAAACCATACCCATATGGGCTCGGGAACAAGTAGTGATTTGGATGTGGTAGTGGCATTAACCCATTGGCGGCAGCAGCCACCCACGGAACAGGCCCTTGATGGAAGTAGCCAACAGTAGGACTTTGAAACACTGGAAAGTGAATGCCTTGAGGTTGCAATGGAGGTGGGATAACATTACCATGAAGAGAGCCTGTAACACCATTTTTCTTGTCATTTTCACAAAATTGTGCTGTTTTTGACGGTAATTGAGTTTCAGCTTCGTTCATATTATCCTGTTTGTCCAGAAAGCCGTTTTCCTTTGCTACTTCTGAATGGGGGCTAGCATCTTCTGAATCTGAGGTAGATGACGAATCTGGATTTTGAGAGTTCGATGAAAATGAAGTATTTCCATCTACTTCGCTGAGACACGATGAGCAACTATCAGAACTGGAGTTGCTAGCGGTGCACAGATCTGTAGGCTCGCTTACTGTATCTACATTTTCTACTGTGTTCTTGGATTCCTTCAAATCATTGTGCTCGTTATTTGTTGCATCTGAGATCTTACCATTCGATGGGTCAATAGGTTTGACTTTGACTGATTCAACCTCGATTGCAGGAGAGGTATCAGATTTGCTTTTGGGGGTGTATCTCTTTTGAGAATCTATAGGTTCCCATGCTTTCTTTGCACTTGAAACATTGCTTTTAACATACTCTGTTTGATTATTGAACTTGTTTCCACGATTGTATGGTTTCGAGACATCTGGATAATCATGTTGGTAGCAACTGCAAGCTTGAGAGTCGTATATGTCATTTGACCTGTTATGAGAACAATATAGACTCTCACCATATCTTGACCCACTTGACCTTACGTTACCACGAACATTATTGGTTCTTAGTGGTCTGTTAATCCTAAAACTATCACTGTGAATCCTTGGATCTGCTTTGCTTACCATACCCCCACTTTCAGAGACCACTGCAAACCTCCCTCTATCAGACCACTTTGAGGATTGATCCCAGGAAAAATTCGGTTTCCTGCGAAGATGTTTCGGGTGATCACTTGCATATGAAACATCACAATTCAAATTCTGGTCTTGAGTATTACATTCTTCTGATACGGGCATGGATGATGCTGTATCTTCTTCTGATTTACAAAGGGGATTTATCGTGTCACTAGCATTTGACTCATTGTCTATACTTGTTGTTGGTTCCTCCTCCTCATGTGTATAGGAAACAACTGAAACTTGATTTTGTATACAATTCTCTTTTTCTTTTTCCTTACTCCTTAGTCTTTCTTTCCTACGCAGTTTCTTTTCCTTTTCTTTTGCCCTTCTACGCTCCTTTCTCTCTTCTTCATCACGCTTTTCCTTCTCTTCCTCTTCAAGAAGTTTAACCTACAAAAAGAATAGAGCTAAGACATACACCAAACACAAATTGTGCTTCCTGGACCACATGAAAACTAGAAGTGAAAAATTGGGCAGGAGGGGGCAACATGACAAACAACTGTGCTTTTTTTTTTTTAATGACAAACTATTCTACTCCTAGTTCTAATTTACACGAATGCCTGGGATGGAAACCAGGACTCTCGAAAAACCCCAAATGTAAGAATTTACATTCTTGAATATAATAAACTTGGAGGTTGTATACTTCACATCAGCTTAATACTAATCCGAAAAAACTTTACATCCATTTCACAAGAAAAATTAATTAAACAAACGTCTTTAGGATGTGATTACAAGAAACTATTTAGTTATAAGAAATTGAGTTCTTAAATATAATAAACTTGGAGGTTGTATACTTGCAGAAATCTATGAATCAAAAACATACTTTTGACCACTTTAGACCTATTTGACCCAAAGCTTTTAAGCCATGATTATTTATACGACTTGTTTAAGAAAAAGACATTGCACAAAGCAACGCGGGCATACATAAATCAGTTAAACTTCAACCATTAAAAACATAAAAGGGCATTGGCAGTATTAGACAATAGACATATATTAGTTTCTATATATTAAGTTTCCATAGTATTAGTTTCCATGTATTAGGTTAGGCTACTCTATAAATATAGCCTCTTGTAATCCTCTTTAATTACAACAATATAATACAACAATTACAGTTCAATACAATAACCTACAAGGTTTATCAGGCAGTTAGATATTACCTGATTCTCCAAAGTAATGATATCCTTGCACGCGACAAGCACACGGTCTTCCAACAATTTTAGTGCAAGGGATACAAAAATGCTATGGGCATTTTGACGTGCCGTGCCTTCTCTAAAAGCCTTCTCAACCTATCAAAATTTTAAAAAAGTTACTATGTTAATATACACTTTATTTAATACCAGATTGCACATTGTATAGATAAACCTGAAAATTTTGTTTTGTTAGTTTAAATCTTATGATAAAGCACAGAAAAATGACTTCTTGTTATAGATAAACACACCTGTTCCTTAAAAATAACAGTTGCAGCATCTAACAGAAATTCCCGAGCAAGTTCAGGACTTTTTGCATGTTTTTGGGGACGAGAGCATTCTCCATCCAGTTCATTCCCATCATTGTCCATGGAATCATCATCCTGAATGATACATTCAAATTTCAAAGAAGTTAGAAGAATGATAAAAGCTATTGGACACATATTTTTTTGTAAGGCCCTGGAAACCCCACCCGAAGGCAGCAGACATTAATACCTCTTCTTCCTCAGCCTCTTCGGCATGTTCAAAGAACCTCCTAATGCTTTCTCCCCTTGTGATTGTGACAAAACCATCACCAACAACAAGTCTGCAATGTACACACTGTTGACCCTTTAAAGCATGAGCTTTTACTGATATTTCATTGCAGCGTCCATCTTTTTTCCATGCCCTTAGAGTGATATAGCAGGCATTCAAACCTGCCAGGTCTAGACCCTTCATTTTAGCCCTTACATTCAAACCGACATTTTGAAACGGTAATATATCAGATTTTCCTTCTCCAGTTCCAACAGCCCATTCATAGTGATGATAAGTTCCTGCAGAATCAGCATAGTTTTGATGCCAATCAGCCTGGATTGTGTCTTGAGTCACCTACAAGAATACAGTTTTTTCATCTAAGTTACAAATTCCACTTGATAACAAGAACTAGAAGTCATACTGTTTTCCAACTGCCAGAACGGCAATGCAAAAAATCACATGAGACATAAGTTTAAGGGCAAAACAAATAAAATGGTAAAAGTAACTATATTTGGCCAAATTTCTATCTTAGCTAGCCAACTACTTATACTCGAGGAAAAAACAACCAGAGTTTGACCCAGTTAACCGGTTTCCAGACCCCACGTTGGGAAAAAAGTTACTGATACATCAACTGCCAGGGGCCCAAGGTCTAAAGTCTAAATAAGTTAAAAACCTAATTAAAACCTAATTAGCCCAAGGTCTATAACTTACAGTAGAGTTAAGGTGTGAAAACTGATGTTTTATTGAACACTAAGAGCAAGAAACATGTGGTTATGGTTGTCAAATAATTTGTTGTCAGACACACCTCATACTGTAAGCTTGTATCAGCCACACAAAACCACCTCGTGCAGCGAGCTTCTCTCCTCATGCGCTTTAATTCTTTTAGCTCCTTAAACTCACGAATAACGTTCTTTCTGCAATCTCTGCAGAACCTCTTGCTATCAAACCTGTATCACAAGTGCCAAAAGGTAGTTAGACAAGTACTGAAATACCAAATAAAAAATCAGCAATTATGAAAGGAAGCAAAATGCTTAAAAATTCAATCCGCAAAAACTCATTCATTTCTCACATGCAGGTTCACGATTCTATTATAGCTGCGGATTCTGACTTATATTAACCTATTCAAGGCAAAAAATTATCCATTCCACAAAAAGTGCCTAGTCTTGGTCATGAGGAAAGTAGGCACCAATGGAGACTGAAAAGTGAATCCCTCACACAGTGTTGCAAAACAGAGAGCAAGAAATACTGGAACTTGGTGGCAGGATAAACTTAGAAGGAGTTCAAGTAAGTTTCAGACTCCAATTAAAGTCACACTCATATCAGAGTGCCCGGTGATCCCATTCGATGTCACTTGTCAAAGCCAGCAAGCAACCCATGAATGGCAGAGTAGTTTCTTAATACAAACAAGTACAAATGATCTCCAAAAGAGAACATGTTGAAGTGCCACTCTAAGCAGCCTCTAATGTATGTGATCAACATTTAAGCAATCAGCATTCAGCAGTTAACTTTTCAAACTACCAAGAAGCAACGAGTTACATATAAGCAAAAAGAAATCAGAATCAACTTAGCCCCCATCTATAGGATAGCAAACATATCTACCTTCTACATGAAGTCAACTAGCTCTGTTAGCTCTACACACAAAAGCAAACACCCCTTAACCATCCACAGATTTCAATGTGTCACAGTATATCTAACACGAATAGTTGATTACACACGGGCCTTCAAAAATCTATAGGCTACAAAAACCTATGCTCCATGCAGTTAAATGCATGGATGTTTTTCCCTGTAAATAGTAATAGACTGCCCCTTAAATATAATTTTAAATGACCTTTTTACATTTAGTTGTAAGAAAATACTTCTTGGACTTTTCAAAATGTCGAAGTTTGCAAAATCAGGATGAGAAGTGAATCATTTTTCTTTTAGTTGTTGGAATAAACTTTTTTGAGTGAAGTTCTTCTCTTTCGTATGAAAGCCCATTGATTCTAGTATTTTACTGACGTACAGCCTTAGAGAAGGCATCCAAAACATGTGACTAATATTCCATTTCTAAAAGTAAAGAAGTCATCCAAAACTTGTTGCTTGCTCAATTAGCAAATTCTTTTCAACCAATGTGAGCTTACTTGTCTTATAACCTCAATAAACTTCAAATGACCCACAACTATATCCCATTCAAGCCTTCCAAAAGACTATATAAAGAAATGTAAATACATCAGATGTTTTTCCTGTGATATAAACATACAGAACTGCCAAAAGGGAATACCGATATATTCTCCACAGTTGATGAGGATATGCATTTAGAATACTTCGCGGGAATATCTTAATAACTTGTTATAGTTAATCGTGGGAGTATACCTATACATAAGGCGCTCCATAAAATCCTCCTCCTTCATCTTTAAAAGAGAATGCCGTGTCTCTTCTCCAAGTGCAGACCAAAAATCAACCAAAGTGTCAACGGAAAGTCTGGCAGTATGCAACGCACATGTTTCACGAGTACCATGACCTCTACCATAGCCCACCATTCCTTGGCTTATCCACCCACGACCTCCACCCCCGCAGGCATCAGGATACAATAGTTCACGCTCCCGTTCCCTTGCTCTGGCACTTCCAAAGACCTGATTGAGTTGAATGTGAGATAAAAAGAATATCACTCCACGGAATGAGATACAGTGAAGCAGCAACTAAATAATTATAAAACGGCGTACATTTTGTAGCCCTTTTAGAGATTTTGAATATAAATAACAATCTAGGAGGGTAAGTGTTCCATCACGAGTAGTGGTTAGACCTCCCCAAGGGTGGACAGATGGATCTTGAATGTCATCATCACACTTGGATATCAAGCAAGTGTCTTCAATCGGTTTACTTTTTGAGGCCCTGTGCCCATTGCAAGAAACCTGACCAACTACTCCTTCCTGCTGCAAAGACTTCCCATACATGACAATCTGCAAAAAACCTTCCAAAAGTAACCCATTGCATCTGGAACAATACATATTTTTCCGAGCTTGTTCGAAAAGGGTTTGCTTATCAACTCTTAAAAGCTCCTGCCGCGCTTGCAGTGATAGTTCACTCCAAAACTGCAATAAATACAAAAAATTCCACATAAGTAACAAGTTTGATTTATATCCTATAAATTAGACACAATTAAATTCATATTTATTGGGATTTAAGGCTTTTAACAAATGCTTTTAACCTTCCATGCAAATTAGAGAAAAGGCAGAACTGGTGGTTCGGACATTGCATATCAAGGTAGTACAAGTGTACAACACAAGCCCAGACTCCCTCCACATTGATCCAACTAATCAAAAATAACCTCTTTTTTTATCTCATTTGTTGCAATGACATTGCCGAGTTTTACAAAATGAACACGATTTCCTCACTTAAAGACGTACAATTGAGCATTGCTATATATTCCTTAAACCTGTCTACAAATCATCAAATTTTCCACAAGTCATTCAACTAGTACACTTAAAACAAGAGCTGGCTACTTCAAAGTCTTTTCGATAAATGTCATTGTAAGTGAAAAACTTTGCCAGCATTTTTGACATTAGAATTTTCATTCTTCCATATAAGTTCTTGATTAGGTCAACAAAATGCATTTACATTAAATGAATCACTAAGCGGCTTAGAGTAATTACATGTCCAAACCATTCCAGGTAGTCTCTCCTTACTACTTCATAAAAAAGTTGTTCTAGCCTAGTGGTGGACCATATGCAGTAAAAGAATAGGTCAATAATTCTAATCCCGTCTCGTCTCATTGCCCGAACTCTTTTTTTTTTTTTTTTTTGAACGGCAAAGTGTTAGATTTTAATGGTTCGAACCCCAGCAGTGACATCCAAGGTGGGCAGTATGTTGAACGTTGGAACCCGCACACTCCTGCATAACAGGAGTGATAACTGGTGCACCCACGCGCTCAAGAGGTAAATAGCCGAACTCTTTTTTTACTTTTTAAATCAATGATACTTTTTTATTCTTATGATCAGTAAACAATTTAAGCTACTCTCACCGACACCGAAACAATATGTAACCTAATAAGTTATGAGCCTTCAATCAACTACTACAAATCACTAATAATACATTCAATACAAAATGGCATATAATTATTTCAATTCATTATTATAATAACTAAATAAAATACATTTTAGAAACTAATATTATTACAAAATAAATTAATAAATAAATAAAAAACCTTCTGGAGCTGATTACTGCTGATATCACCTCGATGCTTAGACCAAAATCCACTACTTGATGATGAAACTGATCCATTAAACGTCGTCGTATCATCATACGCTAATTCCGGCATCTCTTTTATTTATTTATTTAATTATTAAATTTAATTTAATTTAATCTTCCGCGCATATCTTGATCAAGTTATCCATTAACCGATTCAAATTCTCAGATTTCTCATATAATTCAACAATCTGATGTATAAAAAGTAAAAAAAATTAACAAAATTAATAATAATTATAATTATTTATATCATTTAATTAAATTTATATATAAATCTGAATTGATAGTTAAATGAATGTATATATATATATATATATATATATTGATTGATGATTGGATGTGTATGTGTGTGTACCTGATGAAATGTTATAAAAAAAAAGGAAAGAAAAGGATCTGTGAGGCGAATGGAAAGGAAAAAAAAGAAGGCAAGGAATAATTTCGATGAGATTTAGTTGTGCGTATATATATCTCTATATTCTATATCTATATGTTGTATGTATATGTATATGTGTTATATATATATATATGTGTGTGTGTTGTTGTGTGACTTGTGTTCATGGACGCGCGCACGGTAACAATGATGAGATAGTTACTGTTATTGTTTTATTTTCATTTTTGTTTTTTATTTATTTATTGATATTTGCTTGTTTGTATTTTATTATATGTTAAAAAAAAGGACTCCATAATAATAAAATAGTAGTAATTGGAGTTCACTAGTTCAGTCAATTAATTATTGATTTTTATTTATTCTTCGTATTTTATTGTTCATGATTTTTTTGTTCAAAAAAGAAAAGTTTTTATTTACATATTATTGTTGTACTTTTTACTTATTTCACTTGAAATTACATTAAAAAAATATATATTTCTTTCCATTAATGCGCAATCACAACAAGTTTATTGTAAGATTATTATTATTTTTGAATTTGTAAATGATTGTTTTGATTTATAATGAACATAAACACTAGCCACATACAAATATTGAAAATTCATGAAAAAATGTAATGGAAACTTCAAGAAGGAAAAGTGGTCAAAATTGTCTTTTTATTTCAAGTTAAATCCATTTCTCCACTACATGAAGAAAAAAACAAATCAATGAGAAAAGGAAATTAAAAAAGGTGTATTTACTTGTGATGGGTTTGTATTAATATTAAATTAAGTGAGGGGTGTACTTGCACATGTATTTAACCTTTTAATTTTAGTATTGCTATTAATTTAATTAAAAAATGTTATGTAATAATTTAAAATAGAGTAATAAATTTGATAGTTTTCTATAACCCTCTTATAAAGTTAAGCATAAAAACAATTAATTTTAATTATATTATATATGCTATATTATATTATATAATATAACATAATACTTAACATTCTATAATATAGTTCATCTTTCTGTTTTTCTTATCTAAATAACATTGTATAAGGTTTTAACTTGAAAATTATACTAACTGCTGCAAGATTTTGTAATTTATAAACTTTTAATATATTATTTTACTTCACATTAAAATATAATAATATATAATATAATATACTTTATTTCTGAAGATAGAAAAAAATGTTGTCATATCTCAGAAAGAATGTTGTCATATTTATTGAGTTAATAAGAGATATTTGTGTTGCATGTTTGATTCTTTCCTCCCAAGGATAAAACATACAAGTACATCTTACTCGCATTTTGCGTTTTTAAATTCCTTTTTAATAAAAATAATTATAATAAACATTATACAAAATCCACAAAGTTATTATTACTTAAAATAATTACCCTTAAAATGAAAATAGCCTGAGAACACTCAAGAACTTCCTTATTTTGTTAACTTTATTTACATTGTTAATTTTAGTGCATGTTTTTTTTTTTTTTTTTGTTAAAGACCCTAATGATGTTGGCAAATTGATATTTGATTTCATATATTTAGTAAAAATGATAGTCTTTTACTCTTTTAGGTTTAGAAGAGAGTGATTTTCGGTGTTTTATTTTGATATTTTTGTTGCTGGAGTTTCTTTTTCAATAGCATATATACAGGAAGAGCTATTTTTAAAAATAAGAGCATAGTTTTTTTAACGGATATTTATAAATTATCTCAAATAATTCTAAATACATCAATATATGGGATTAAACTCTGAACTTCTTACTATGAGACTTGAGCCTAAATAGACTAACCCTATAACACTAGATGTCCGCACGATGTAATAGTGTGGTGCTGGCGGCGGTAGTAGCGGCAGCGGCAACGACAGGTGGTGGCGGCGGAGACAATGGTGGAATGATGGCCAGAGTTGTGGTTATTAATATAAAAATAATAGATATAAAAGGGATAATTTATTATTTTAAGAGTTAAATAATGTATGTTGTAGTCTTGTAGACAATTTCACTAAACTATTATAGGTTATTAGGTAAATATATTTGAATTAGTTAATAGTGGTAGTTTTACAAGTTCATTAGGGTTTTTTTTTAGAAAATAGGAAGGGTTCTCCTTTATGATAGACGAGAAAGGTATTCGTGCAATGCGGCGGCGGTGACGGCAACGGGTGGTGCTAGTGGCGGTGGTGGTAACGATGTGGTTATTAGTCTAAAAGTCTTTGACGTAAATAATAGTTTAGTTATTTTATGGTTAAGGGATGTATCTTTTGTAAATAACTTTATTAAGAATATTATAGAGATTGATATTAGATGGAAATATTTAAATTAATTAATAAAGGGGATAGATAGTTTGGATAAATATGGGTGTAAAATATTTTAAAGATATATTGGGTAGATTTAGTATGTGAGTTAAGAATGTGTTGAAATTAAGGGTATTTTGAGTATTTTAAAGGTTGGGAGTTGAAAAAAGAAGATGGTAGTTTGTTTATTAATATAGTATAGATATAGATAAAAGCATTAGTTAAAAAACTTGTGGTTTTCTTTCATTTATATTTAATTTTTATATATACATGTAGGGAAATGCTATAAAAAAACTTGTATCTTCCATATTAAAAGTTCGCCCCCTGATTTTTATGGTAAATGTACAAACAATTTATGCATCTTAAACGCAACCCTAAAAGCTGTATTTAGCAAACCCCATACATGTATGATGATTCATGTGTTAGGTCCAGTTTTAACTAAACTGGAGCTCTCCAGTGACATCTGGAGAGCATGAGGAATTGTCCGAAATATTAGAAGTCCAGTTGCATTGTACAGGTTTAGCAACTGATGACTTCCTCCAGTTGAGATCAGACGACTAGAATCTGAAGACCTTCCAGTTGAAGTCAAAGACAACAAATGGAAAATAGAGATTGGCAATGGCAGCGAAGCCCAGTTGACAATCTACCAGATCAATCAACTGGAGAATCCTCCAGTGTAAATGCTCTTACAAAGCTTTACACTGATTACGAGGAGGACCTTTTTTACTCTACATCCTTTAACCGGACAATGATATTGTCTTTGGATAAAGATACAAAGATGTAGAGTGGTTGAATAAAGTAACCTTTTGTCTTACTTTATTTAACACACAAAGGATTATTTAAACAATACTTTTGTGTGCTGTCAACCATATTTGTACATCGAAGTTGAGATCCCCATGCTCAATCTTCGACTATAAATAGAGGTCCTTGCACAAGCTGTTTCAATAACTTTGCAAATACAAATATTCTGCAATATTGGTGAACTTGTGCAATATTCTCTCAATCGCAAAAAGAAACATTTCACAACTCTAAGTGTTTCGATTGTTTAGGAGAATTTCCAAGTTTAGATCAATTGTAATTCATGGGTTGTTAGGATATTTACATTCTTGTATTATCTTGGTTCCGCAACAACCTTGTATTTTATTTAAACAGTAATAAATAAAATACACTTGAAAATTACATATTGTCTCACCAGTTTATATGCTCGTCATTTATATTATTGCATGTATTAACATTCTGTCACTTAAATACTTAATTCCAGTTAACCTGGTACACGATCAAACTAAACTGGTCACATCCAGATTAATTGATCGTGTTGCAAAGTTCACTCACCATCGACATAGAGGTGTCTTCAGCACCCATCTAGTGATAGTTGGGACTAATAAGTGGTATCAGAGCAGGCAGGTTGAATTGTTTCAATTCTATAACCTAGGTCTGCTTCGATGGCTGCTGAAGGTGAGAATGGTTCTGGTCCAAATGAATCTAATCCTAATATTGCTACTCCTTTAAATACTAACCCTCCTCCTCCTCCTCCTACTCCTGGAGCTAACCACGTTCATGTACATTACTCCAACTCTCCTGTTCCCAAATTCGATGGGAATGGTGAGACATTTGGTACATGGAAGGCTAGAATGCTCTTGCATTTTGGTGGGATAGAGAGGTATATGTTGAAAATCCTTAAGGATGGGCCATATACACCCATGTCCAGTGGTGTTAGCCCTCTTCTCGACCCCACTGGGAGAAGAGGCACCAGGGAAAAATCTGAGGAACATTGGTCAGATGAGGATCGCAGATTGGTTGATCTTGATACCAAACTGAAAAACATGATTCTTTCTGCTATACCTGAGGAACTAATTCTACTCTTGTGCTATTTCCAAGTGCAAAATCTATGTGGGATGAATTAGTTCTCCAGTTTGAAGGAGGAAATGACACCATTGTCACTAGAAAGGTTGCTCTCAACAAGAAGTATGAATCCTTCTTTGCTCTTCCCAATGAAAGTTTAACTGGTACTTATACCAGATTTACTGGCCTAATTAATCAACTTAGAGGCTTGGGAGTGGAGAAGGATAAGGATATTCTTCTTGAAAAATTCTGTGATGTTTTGCCATCCAAATGGGCACACATGGTTCTTGTCTTAAGACAAGGAAAGACCTTGCATAGCCATACTCTTGCCTCTCTTTATGGAGCCTTCAGATTTACTGAAGATAATGATGCAGCAAGATTACTCGCTGAACAAGATGCTTTAAACCATGCTCAGAGTTCCAAGGCTGCCAACTTTTCTGGGCAACCTTGTGCTGCTTTAATATCTACTGAGAATGTCCAGTCACATTCTATGAAGGAAATGTTAAACAACTTTTTGAACTCTGGTCTAACCACTAATCTCAGTGATGGTTGTGAGGAAAATGACGATGATGATCTGGTTGCCATGATTGCTAAAACCTTTAATAGGTTTAAGCATAAATCTAATCGATTTAATGGGTCCAATAATGCTTCCAATTCAATCTCAATGGATAAGGCTAATCTTACCTGCTATAAATGTGGTAAGAAAGGCCATTTCATGAAGGAATGCAGATCTAGTCAGATGAACTACCAAACTGGTCCTATTGTCCCAAACTTTGTTAAAACTGATGATTATAAGGCCAAATACAAGAAACTTAAGGCCCAGATTGCTCTCATGTCTCTTGAACAAAATAATGAGAAAGAAAAGAACAGTGCATGATGGCTCAAACTGAAGGGAAATGGGAACTCTCTGATGACTCATCTGATGATGAAGAAGAGATTAGAGATATGTTTCATGGCATTGGAGAGTCAACAACCAGTGGTGAAGGATGATGTTGTATCTGGAAGATGGGTTGATATCATTTTAAAGAAGGTAAGGGATTATGATATCGAAATTGATTCAGAACTGAAATTGGATATTGCTGAATCATTGAATGATGACTTGTTATTTGTTGAAACCATGAGAACTGACTGTGAAAGATATTTAGAAACAGTTTTGGTTGAATTAAACAACATGAAAAGTCAAGTAAATGATTTGCAAAGTGTCCAGTTGGCTCTTAAAGAGTCAGATTTGAAAAACGAGGCATTGGAAGAGATAACCAAAAACTGAAATTTGATCTTGAAAAAGAACATATGGTTATTAATTCTTGGGTTCAAGCATCTGGTAAAAATTATGACGCTTTTTCTAAAACCATTGATGTTCAAAAAACTGCCTGGAAATCTGGTGATCTTCAGATGGCAGCTGTTTTACCCACAATTCACCAATTGCCAGAATCTGTTAAAATTGAAACACCTTATGATTCCTCTGGCACAATCAAATCTGAATCCACTAAGACCAACCCTGTTGAGGTTAAAACTGGAGCCAAGAAGGCTAAAGCTACAGTTAAAAGGAATATGGACAATCCCTTACCTCATAAGTCAAGTGAGTCCTCAACTCTAAAGACTAAAACCCCCGCTGAGCCAAAGTCCAAAGGCCAGCAGCCTGAAGAAAAAACATTTTGGTAAGAATGGAAAATCAAATCCAAATTTGTCAAGGCAGGTACAAAGTTGTACTGCCAGAATTAAGAATTTGGAAGGAGGTGCATCCTCTTCTGTTGAAAAACAAATTGTCAAAACTCCTCCTCAAAACAAAAGATAAAACAATCTGCTCAGAAAGGAGCATACATCGAAAAGAAAAAGGAGGTCAATGTTCCACTGAAACCAATTGTTTTTATTCCAGAAACTGGAGAGAACCCTCCAGTTTCCTCATCCAGTTCAACACCTAGTCAAGCACATGGGACTTCTCGGAGAAGTCCAGTGGACCCATCAAGAAAAGATGGGTTCACAAAAATAACTGATCACTAACTTGGGTGTGCAGGGCGATCGAAACAAAAATATTGGTATCTGGACAGCGCAGCTGGCCGGACTATGACCGGATGTAAGCCCCTGCTGGAAGAGTTCACTGCATGTGATGGACCTGCATGTGACATTTGGTAATGATGGAAGTGGGAAAACTGAAGGATATGGTGTTGTTGACAATGGGCAATTCAATTCACTAAGGTTGCATTTGTAAATGGTTTGAAATATAACTTGATAAGTGTCAGTCAACTTTGTGATGATGGATATAGGGTACTGTTCGACATTGCTCAAGGCACTGTTTTTAACAAGGATTGAAGGTAGTAATGATTGCACCAAGAAAAGGGAATGTGTACATCATGAACATGGAGCCTACTCCAAAAGAGCATTGTTTCTATGTCAAGGTTGATGAGGACACCAACTGGCTGTGGCATAAACGGTTATCCCATCTTAACTTCAAAAACATTAACAAGTTGTCAAGAAAGCAACTAGTTGATGGGATACCTTTGTTTTCCTTTAAAGGGAGAAGCCATGTCCAGTGTGAAATGGGCAAAAAGAAAAGAGCCAGTTTCAAGACCAAAAGAATTTCAGCATCACTGAACCTCTTCACATGCTTCATATGGACCTTTTTGGTCCAGTGAATGTTCAAACTAAAGCGGTAAAAGGTACACTTGGTTGTGGTCGATGAATACACCAGATTTTGTTGGTGTATTTATCAGATCAAGAGTGATGCATCTGTGAAATTATCTCGCTCTCAAGCGAATGAGCTCAAGTTTACCAAGAAAGTTTGTCAGTTGCGAAGTGATAACGGTACAGAATTCCTGATAAAGATTGGAGACATTTTGCACTGACACTG